>NC_090926.1:386500027-386803057 GCF_040938575.1 Ambystoma mexicanum | reverse complement strand
AAGGGGGAGGAAGGAGTTGAGGTCGAGGGAGGTGGGAAAACATAAAGACAATCTGGTATGGAATCCAGCTCTCCTATATTGCAGACCCATCTTTAACCAGAGGCCTTACCAAAGGACCGCGAGAGGGTTCGAGAGTGCAAATCATCCAACCAGGGCTGGGTGGCGACCCCGTGGATACCAGGTGAGCGTAACTGTAAAGACTGGAGGGAGGTGTCTGTACTTCTGCTCTCTATATGGTAGAGGAGAGGCACAGAGGACCCCAGCCAAGATTCTCTATTATTGGTACGTGGTCGAGCAATCAAGGCCTAGCTTCTCAGGAGGTGATGCAGGCTGGTTCTTAAGTACAGTGTAGTCCCCAAGCCCCCACAAAGGAATGTCCACACACTGCGTTACTGAAAATGCATTCTTTATATAATTAATATTCAAGGTTATGTACACTATCACAATAACTCACTTTGTACTCAGAAAATCAACAATGGTAAATATATACAGTTCTACAGTGGTACCACAAATATTAGGTCTCATTAAAGTGCATCAACTATACTGTCAAAATGTCACACAGATCAATAAAGAGGAAACTAACAGTAGAGAGATGAAGGAAAGCAAGATGGTTGAAACAATAAGCAGATTACTGGCCCAGATACCTAGACACAGTTCTGTGTGGAGATCCCCCCACCTGGGCAACCTGTAAAATAAAGATATAGCACAAGCCCAGTCCATATATTGATCAATAGTCTTATTCTCTCCTATAATGTTTCCCCCCTCCCAATGTACCTGGTGGAGCAGAGTTCTTTGAAGAAGTGTTGATGGATCCTTCTTGAGTGACTCCCTTTAAAGCAGTAGTCATGGATCATCAAGAGGCATCAAAGAAGGTGAACTTGGCATTGACGGTGTCGATGAGAAGTTCAAGGGTGCCGAGACCACGGCATCGATCCAGGCGGTGCTCGTCGGCGATGTCCTGCGAGGATGAGGTGTGCGGGGCACCTCGCGTTTGATAGTTCTGGACCGCAAAGAGTATCAGAAGAACTGTGGGCCGTCAAGGGCATCGAGTCGTCGAAGTCTTTGTGGTCTTCAGGTGGCGAGAAACCTACCGGCGGATTCTCCTCGGCGCGTGGGCGTCCTCGACTTTCTCCGGGAAAAAGCGGTTGACGGTGCGGACAAGGGAGTTCTTCGATTCAACAGTCTTAGGCAAAGAAGCGGGCGGCTCCGGTCGTCGGTGGCATGGCATCAAGCGGTGCGCTCTTCTGGGGCAACACGGCTTCGACGGGCCTCCAGCAGTTACGGCGATACTCCGAACCCTAGGCGACGGCAATGGACTTCGACTGCGGCGAAGTCCTGGTGCTTCACTTCGTTCTCCTCGGCAGTCCCCGTCTCCGGTAGGCAGTCTTTCGAGGGTCTGACTTCCAGGGAGCTTCGGCGAAGGTTAGCGGTGCTCGATGGTCCCTCGTAGCACGGGAAGAGGGCGCCTTACCAGGTCCTCTCTCGGATCAGTCTTCGACACATTCAGCAGCTTTCAGATCGGGTCGAAGCAAATGCAACAGCAAGTCTTCTTCTTCCAGCTGGGCGTCGAGGATCAGCAGTTCCAGTTACTCTTCAAGTGTAGACACAGCTTCTGAACAATTTCCAGTGGTGAGAGGTCCCCAGATATACTATTCTGCCTCTCATCCACACTGCTGGATCACACTCAGCAGCCAATCATACAGAAGGGCATTCATGCAGTCAGTCAGCCAATCAGGCACACAGTGCACTCAGGCCATCCTCCTCCCTCTCAGACACTCACAACAAGGAATGTGGATTGGAACAAGTACCCAGCCATTCAACACTACACACTGCATTCAGGCCAGTTTCGGGCAGGGCTGTCTCAGTCTTTGCCACTCATACCAGAAACCAGACAGCCACAATAAGAAGTGCATATTGGTCACACACTCCATTCACCCAGGTCCCACCTGCAGGGTGTACCCACAACATACAGTCACTGGGAAGGCTCCAGCCAGTCTGGCCTGGACTTCACAACAACACCATATGTGGAACTTCCACCAAACAGCCAGCCAGGGGAAAGGGACAGAGTCAGGGCTTCCCAGGACTTTGGGAAAATAAGGTAACAGGCAATAGAAAGCAAGCGGCCACAGGGGCCATCTTGTTTTCTATCAGGAATGAACTGATTCCAATGGCAGGGCCTGGGTATCCCAAAATGGAGGATACTCAGAGCACCTGTCAAATTCAGCATGGAGCTGCCACCAGCCCATACCCTGCTCTGTGGGCCACCCACATGTGCCCAAAAACATACACTAAGGGCACAGGGTTGTACCCCACCCATGGGTGCCATAAGGGTATCCCATGGGTCTGCACACCAAACCAAAAACAGGAAGAGCTGCACTGCCAGGAGTCCCACATGGACCTTTGGGCAGAAAACAATACAGAACACAAATGAAAAAGGACTACAGGACAAGGACAGGGAGGCCCTGTCCCTCCAACGCATTTCCAGCATCACAGTAACAATAAGAGCTCTTTCTTTGGTAGAAACATTAAGATGATAGAGACTGAAAGACAAGGAACAGAAAAAAAACGAGAACAATTATGCAAATATATATCATGCATACACATCTGAGCAAACATCTCACGTGCCATCCTACTGCTTGCTGAACTTGTTCACTCTCTATGATCATGCAATTTTCTTCATTAATCATTTTAATACAATCATCAAGTTTCTTTTATGTCTGCAACTGTACAGTTTGTTCAATTATAGCAATAAGGAGTCTTCTTATCACTGGACCATTTTTAGGATTCTGTAAAAAGGTGTGAATATTAACGTCTCTTCTAATAAGAGATGGGTAAGATTGAAGTATGAACACAAAGACAGCAACCGCAAGCCGATGAACATCACTGTTGGCAGGTATCATGTGTTTTTATCATTTAAAACAAATATTCTCCATGAAATTAATCTGGATACAGATCTCTGTTCCAATCTCTGATCAAGAACTGATGTTTAGGCATAATTCTAATACATTACAATATATTTCTAAAAGTTAATTTAAAAACTTCTGGAATTCTCTGCAGGTCCTTGCACTCTGTGCTAAAAATAAATATAAGGAGTGTCTATTGAATTCCAGTCCAAATAAAGTACGTGTTAATGACTTGTTGCTTTATCGTCCTTCTTATTAGTCATCGATCAGGTCTGCACATGCAGAAATTCTGGATCAGCAACGGTAGGAGCGAGGGTCTCGCATTTATAGATCTTAATGTCGTTTAGGTGCAGCCAAGCTCTTCTTCCTTGAATCTTAACAGGCACTTCTTCAACACAGAATGGGCCATTAAAGCAAGACTTATGCCACTTTCTGGTGAAATTCTTGATCAGGACTAGGTCCCCAATGTATAACTTAGGTGGTGGTAATAGTTCTCTTGAATTGCTCGCCGAATGATCTTCTTCCGTATTCTTAGACCGAAATGAAAGAAATACTGGTAGTCATACATGTCAAATAATGATGCATCTCATCACCTAAGGTTTTGGCTACACCCTTGGCATCACTCCTAATCCTAGACGGAGGTGTAAGGGGTGTTCTCATTCGACACCCTGTAATTAGCTCATGAGGTGGTGGTCCGATCCTGGCTGATTCCAAAGGCCAGGGGTAGGCAATACAGCAATCCCTTTTTTTAAATCAATTTAATCTTGGCAATCCATTGTTTGAGGAGGCCTTGAGTCTCTCACATATCCCGTTCCCACGTGGGTGATACGCAGAAGAGAACTTGTGCTTTATACTTAATAAAAGCCCTATTTGTTTGAATAGCTCATTGACAAAATGTGGTCCTTTATCAGATCTTAGTACTTCATAAACACCCCACCATGGGAATACTTTGTGCACTAAAAACTTTGCTGCGCAAGTGGCATCAGGGTGAGCACACAGACCCGCCTCGATCCACCTAGAAAAGGGGCACACCACCACTAACAGAGACCTATATCCATTACATGTCTGCAGCATATCGACATAGTCGATATGTAAATGCTGAAACCAACCATTCAGTCCACGTATTACTCCTCTGATCATTCTCAGTGTATACCCAGCAGTAAACCTTTGACGCATGATGCAATTCACCATAAATAGTGCAACATGTTCCAATAAATTATGAATTAACCATTCTTCTGCAATATTTGCAGCAAGACTTTCTCTAGTTTCCTGTGCGGGGTCATACAGCTGTTCAAGCACATCTTTTAATAAAGTTAATGGCATCATTGGTTTTCCAGTACTGTCCTGTCACCAGAGAGCTTCCATGGGGAATAGAGAACATCCCCTCCATTTCCACAGTTCTTGCTCTTCCAGTGGTGTGCTTCCCTTCCCTGAATCTCTATTAATTGGGTTATTGACAACTTATTAAACCCCTCTTGCACTAACATAGTTGTAACAGAATACTCTCAGTATCAAAACTCAAAATTTCTGGAGAATATGTAACCCTTCCACATCCCTGCTTCTACATCTGTGGCTTCGTTCCCTCAAGCGATAAAATCTGTTTGCTTAGTATGCGCTGTGCATTTTACAACCGCTATGGATACTGGGAGTTGTAGTGCTTTAATGAGTCTCTCCAATAAGGACACGCTGCACTGGAGAGCTCTCTGTGCCGAGCTAACCCCTCCTTTTCCAAAATGCCAACCCATGTTTCTCAAGTGCGACAATAAGCGCTACTAATTCTGCTGCTTTTGCTGAAAAATTAGACGGTAGTCTTGTACTTGCTACCACCTCAAATTCTCCATTTAATCTGTGTCTTACTACTGTGTTGCCTGAATGCCTTTTCCCACTAGTCTGATCAATGTTTGAAGAACCATCAATAAAAAGAATCTCCCCTCTCGCTAAATCATTCTCCTTCACACAGGGTATATCATCATAAAATTCAACATAATTGGCACAGTCATGCACATGATCACCTTCTTCTACGGGTTCAGCTATAAATGTGTCTGGGTTCACTATTTTACATCTTACAATTTGAATCGCTTGGTTAGAAATCATTACCTCATAAGCTGAAGCTCTTTGGGATGTCAATGTGCCCTTGGGTTTCTCTAGAATGGCAAATAAGCATGTTCCATGTAAAGGGTCATAGAACAGCCCATGACAATACTTGTGGACTTCTCAATTGCAAATGCTGCAGCTTCCAAAGATTGTTTTCAAGGGAAGTGTCCTCTTATAACTGGGTCTATAATCACACTGTAATATGCTAAATGTTTGTACCCCAATGTGGTTCTTTGTGTAAGCACTGTTGTCATTACTGACCCATCTGTGTGTGAAAACAAATAAAATTCCTTGCCATAATTGGGAATTCCTAAAACTGGGGCTGTACAAATAGCTTTTTTTCAATTCTTCAAATCCTTCCTCCATTTCTTTGGTCCATTCTAGTTTTGTTTTACCAACGTGTGCATTCTTTAATGCTTGCAGAAGTGGCATTGTGTACATACTATAATGAAACACCCAGGCTCTTACGTAATTGCACAAACCCAAAAACTGTTGCATCTGCCTCACTGTGTTCGGTTTTTTTGTTTTCATGATTGCCACAAATCTCTCAGGTGCACTTTCTTTCCTTCATGCGTAGTCAACTGACCTATGTATACCACCTCTTCTTGACAGTACTGTAACTTCTCCTTGTCCACCTTAAATGCCTTATCTGCGAGAATAGTCATTAATCAGATAGAGTCCTGTCTGCACTCATCCTCTGTTTTACTGCAAATCAATAGGTCATCTACTTATTGTATCACCACACTTTGTGTAACGCTCACCTGATTCCCACAGAGGCGCTGATCCCGGCTAGGCTGCTATCGTTTCTTCAATTGAGAAGCATAGAGCTCGGACGACTCTCAGGACTGGGCTTCCTCTTATCGAATGTCTGACTTGCAGGGTAAGTTTTCTGCAGGTGGAAGAAAAAGGGTTAATCACCGTTTGATGGGATTCCTTCTCCCACCAATCGCCAGTTTCTCCCACAGCCTAGCTTTCTACTTGTCTCGGCGAGCTCTCACCTTAGGCTTATAAATTCTGAGCTCTCCATCCTGCGTCTGGTGCAGGGGTGCGTGGATTCCAATTACGTCACTGGATGAGTTCAGTGTTGAGGCTCAAGTCTTTTGCGGCCTTAGTTGTGGCACTGGTGCTGGGATGCCGAAGAGCGATGCCGCTGTTACTGCACGAGCGGATGCCTGTAAGTATACTGTAGTCTTTAGGCTTTAAAAGATGGGCACCTCAATAATGTCCCTTTTCCTTTGTTTCAGGCCTTGGGATGCTGTGGGCGTAGTTTTCCGTTGCCGCTGCACGTGCCGATGCACGTAAGTATAATGTTTGTTGGCCGCTTTTAATGGCACCTCTAATAATGTCCTTTTTCTAGTTTTCAGGTGCCGGGATGCTGCAGGCTTTATATCCGTTGCCACTGCACGTGCCGATGCACGTAAGTATAATGATCGTTGGCCGCTTTTAATGGCACCTCAAATAATGTCTTTTTCCTGTTTTTCAGGTGCCGGGATGCTGAGGTTGATGCGGCTGCTACTGCGCGTGCAAAAACTGGTAAGTTAAGATGAATGCGACTGCCTTCACCCGAACCCCTTTTTAATTATGTCCTTTGCCTTTCAGGTGCAGAGGAGCTGCCGAAGAGAAGGCCGCGGTTAGCTCCGTTGCAGTCACGGATGGATCAGGTAAGCGGGCGCGGCTGCGAGCGAGTTGCACTTTTCTAACCTTATGTTTATTCTTTGCAGGTTTTGCCGGTGACTGGATTCCGGGATCTGGTAAGTATTGTTCTGTGTCTTTCTTCATCCACAGGTTGCTGCGCAGAAGCTGAAGATGACTCTGGACCTGGAATGCAGGAGCCGACTCGGTGAGCGTCCTGGTGCTGCTGCAGAACAATGCGAAGCACGTGTTTTCCATCGGGCGTGGTTTAAATAGCAGAGAAGTGCTTCCAGTGTGTGTTCTTCCACCGGTTCCACCCAGGTAAGAAAAGAGTTCCTGAATGGAGGGAATAGTTCCTCCCAGCCCTGATGGCTGGGGACTTCAACCAGACTGGTTTGTTCTGGGTAAATATGCAGCATGGTCTGCCTCAGGTAAGTCCACCCAAGCATTATTACACTGTTTATCAAAATGAGCCCGGGGCCTATGGCGCCGGGACTGAAACCCTTCATGAGCCTGGCGCCAAAGGCGCCAGGACTAGGTCCAAAGGGCCCCTGTAGGGGTCTGCTGGGTCCGGAGTAGTGGAAGACGGGTCTGCTTCCGAGGGCGCTGGGCCAGTCCTGGCCCCTCGGGAGTAGCGCCCATGACAGCACCCCCCCTCAAGGCCCCTCCCAAACTTGTCCTCCCCGGGGGTTTTGGTTTATCGGGAAAGGTTCGGTGAAATTTCTGGACTAGATGAGGAGCATGGACGTGGTCATAGGGTTCCCATGACCTTTCCTGAGGTCCGTAGCCTTTCCAGTCGATTAGGTAGAATAGCTTCGATCTGATGATTTTAGAGTCCAAAATGTCTTTTACTTCAAATTCGGGCTCCCCATTCACTTGAATGGGCTCTGGAGGATTGGTCAATCTGGTTCCAGGTTGCATGGGTTTCAAAAGAGATACGTGAAATACAGGATGTATTCTCATATGGGTTGGCAATTCTAATTTAACGGCCACTGGATTAATTATGGCCGTAATTGGATATGGTCCCAGGTATTTGGGGTTGAAGGTGCCAGGCCCTTTAAGCGATAAATGTTTGGTGGACAGCCAGACTTGATCCCCAACCTAGTATTGAGGGGCATTGCTTTGGTGTTGATCTGCTCCTTTTTTGTACCTCTCTTTAGCTTGTTGTAGATGTGCAGTCGCTACCTCAAAAGCTTGGGTAATAACGGTGTGCAATTGATCCACGGCGGGTGTTCCAAGATCTTGAGGTGGATCAAGGTTGGAGGTTCGAGGATGAATCCCATACAAGATGTAGAAGGGACTCTTCCCGGTACCCGAATGAACTGAATTGTTGTAAGCATATTCAGCTATCCAAAGGATGTTCTTCCAGTTACTCTCCGACTGTTGTAGCATGCGTCGTAAATATTGCTCGAGAGTCTGGTTTCTTCTCTCGGTTTGCCCGTCGGTCTGGGGATGATGGCTGGTCGAAAGTCTTACATCGATTTGAGCTAATCGACAACAGCTACGCCAAAAGTGGGAAATAAACTGGCTCCCCCTATCTGAGATTAGTACTGACGGGAAGCCGTGTAGCCGGACGATGTTTTCAAGAAATACTTTGGCTAGGACTGATGCTGAAGGTAAGCCTTTTAGCGGAATGAAGTGGGCCATTTTAAAAAACAGGTCCACAATAACAAGAATGGTGTTGTACCCGGAACAGGAGGTTAAGTCTGTGATGAAGTCCATGGAAAGGGTATGCCAGGGACACGGTGGGATGTCTAATGGTTGCAGAAGACCAGCCGGCCTCTTCTTCTGACCCTTGTTTTGAGCGCACACACCGCAGGACATCACAAATTCCTTTATGTCTTTTCTCCACGAAGGCCACCAGAAGTGTCTCTTCACCTTTTCTGTGGTTTTGGCAATGCCAGGGTGACCCTCAATTAATGAATCATGATAGCAGGAGATTACCTGTCTTTGTAAATCGGTGTGTGGTAGGAACAATCGTCCTTGGAAATAAGGCAAGTCATTGCTTACGGTGAAATCTTTTCCTTTTTGTAACCAGTTCAGTAAGTCTGGTGAGGTTACAAGTTGTTTAGTTTTTCTTCAATATCCTCAATGGATTGTGAAGAAATCAGACCCACGATCCTTTGTTCAGGAATTATTGGTACAGGTTCTGGATTGGCAACGTTATCTCCCATTCCAATTCGGGAAAGAGCATCCGCTTTGCCGTTCTTGTTGCCCGGGCGGTAAGTGATCACGAAGTCAAATTCAGCAAAGAATAGAACCCAGCGAAGCTGTCTGGAGGATTGAGCCTTGGCGGTTTTCAGATACTGCAGATTTCGATGATCTGTGATCACTGTGACGGTGTGTCTGCCCCCGAGGAGATAATGCTGCCATGCCTTAAAGGCTGATTTAATCGCTAGAAGCTCTTTGTCTGTGATGGTGTAGTTGATCTCATGCGCCAAGAACTTCCGAGACCAGAATGCCACAGGATGCAGTTGGTTAGTCTCTGGATCTCTTTGTGATAGGACTGCTCCCATTGCTAAGCTGGAGGCGTCGGTTTCAACGATGTAAGGGAGGTCCGGGCGTGGGTGTTTCAGTATTGGCGGCGAGGTGAATTTAGCCTTTAGCTCTTGGAAGGCTTGTTCTGCTTCTGCGGACCATTCAAAGCGTTTATTTTTTCTTAAGAGGCTGGTGATGGGTTGTACCACTCGCAAAAACTCTGGAATAAATCTACGGTAAAAATTGGCAAAGCCTGGCATGCTTTGAACGCCTTTCACGGAAGTAGGAGACGGCCATTTGAGGATAGCGTCTACTTTTCTCGAGTCCATGTGGACTCCTTTGGGTGTCAGAATAAATCCCAAAAATTCGACCTCAGTGACATGAAAAACACATTTTTCGAGCTTGGCAAAAAGTTTATGTTGGCAAAGTTTTTCAAGGACCGCCCTAACATGATTTCGATGGTCAGCTTCTGAAGATGAGTACACAAGAATGTCATCTATGTAGACGACAACGCAGACATCAATGAGCTCTCTGAGGACATCATTCATAAAATATTGGAAGGCGGCCGGTGCCTTGCATAGTCCAAAGGGCATCACTTGGTATTCAAATAGCCCATACTTAGTGCGAAAGGCCGTCTTCCACTCATCTCCTTCCTTGACCCGTACCAAGTGATAAGCTCCCCGGAGATCAAGCTTAGTATAAATACAGGCGTTTTTTACCTGGTCAAAGAGTTCCGGGATCAGAGGTAAGGGGTACCGGTTTTTTACTGTTATCTGGTTCAGAGCACGATAATCTATACAGGTTCTGAGGTCACCTTCATTTTTTGGTACGAAGAACAGAGCCGAGGATGCAGGGGACTTCGACGGACGGATAAAGCCATTGGCCAGGTACTGGTCTAAATACTGTCGCAGATGAAGGTTCTTAGGCTCGGTAAGGGCGTAAATCCTACTGCAAGGGGGAGTTGCACCGGGTAGCAAATCTATCTGACAATCGTATGATCTGTGGGGTGGCAAGGTGTTAGCCTGTTCCTTTTGAAAAACATCTTGGAACTCTCGATACTCTAGAGGTAATTGTGGACCGTCAGCCGTTACTGACGCTAGGCCAATGTTGGGTCGTGGATAACAAGTTGGTGTGCACTCTGGGAACTTTATCGTCTTTGCTCGCCAATCAATCTGAGGATTGTGTTTCTCCATCCAAGGACTCCCTAGAATTACTTGGAATTGAGGAGCCTTGATCACGTCGAACACAATTACCTCCTGATGCCCGTCTTGGCCTAGTATCGTCACTTCAGTAGTGGTATGGGTCACTGGTCCGGAGGCGATTTCCGTCCCATCCACCGTGGTAATGACGTCTTTAACCACCTTTGGACAAAAAGGTAAGTTCATCCTGGAAGCCAATTCGCGGTCCACATAATTTCCAACTGCTCCGCTATCAATGTATGCCTTAATTGCATGCAAACGATCCGGTTGCTCTGGGTTTATGAGGACCATTGGCATTATGAAGTGCGAGGTCAAAGAACTGGTTTTTACGCTTGGCAAGCGGACCTCTACACTTGTCGGGCGAGGTCGTTTCCCGGTTCAGGCTTTTCAGAACTCTTATCAGAAGCTCCCACTGTCTTCTTAGGTGGTTTCACCGGGCAATCTCAAAGAAAATGTCCTGAATTTCCACAATAGAGACATAGTTGCATTTGTCGTCTCCTGTCGCGTTCTTTCTGGGTTAGGGAACCCTTTACAACCCCAATTTGCATAGGTTCGACGGCTTCAACTCCTTTGGTGTGACTTTGAGGCTTAGGGAACACTCGTGTTTCAAACCTGGATCGATCCGCCTTTCTGTTTTGTAGTCTGTGATCCAATTGGACCACCAAATCAATGTACTCTGAACAATCCTGAGGAGGATTCACTACCTGGGCAAGGACGTCTTTGAGTTCGCCACGCAAACCCCGGTGAAAAAGCGTGATTCTTTTGTCCTCAGGCCATCTGGTTTCCACGATTAGCCTATTGAATGATGCAATGTAGGCCAAAAGATCTTGATTGCCCTGTCGTAGGGAAAGGAGTTTGTTGTCCAGGGCCTGCCCCTGGGAATGCCTTGCAAAAAGTATTTCCATATTTGCCTGGAAGGTCGGGAAATCACGAAGGATCGGGTCATCCTGTGTAACCAGAGGGATCGACCAATCAGCGGCACTGCCGCTAAGATACGAAAGCACAAAGGCTACCTTAGTCTGGTCAGTCGGAAAGGCTGCAGGTCTACAAAGAAAGTGCAATCGGCATTGATTTATAAACACTGCAAACCTTTTAGGGTCACCAGAGAAGCGTTCAGGAGGTGCCAATGGCACATTTCCGGGTAGGTTGATTTGAACAGGATTGGCTGAAGCTGCTGGGATATAGCTCCCTCCTGAATTAGGTAGCGGGGTTTGTCCCGCTTGTGTCTGTAATAACTGTCTGGCGAGATCATCAGTTCATTCTTTTGATATTATCAATTCCCTCCTAAGGGCATTCGTTTCCTGGCGGGCAGCATGAACTTCAGCTCTTAATTCCCCTAATAACTGGGCCAGTTGGTCTGTGTCGGAAGTTTCCATAGCGCCTGGGTAGGAGGTTATTGGTGGGCTTCGCGTTCTGTAAAGCTCACCTGATTCCCACGGAGGCGCTGATCCCGGCTGGGCTGCTATTGTTTCTTCAATTGAGAAGCGTAGAGCTCGGACGACTCTCAGGACTGGACTTCCTCTTATCGAATGTCTGACTTGCAGGGTAAGTTTTCTGCAGGTGGAAGAAAAAGGGTTAATCACCGTTTGATGGGATTCCTTCTCCCACCAATCGCCAGTTTCTCCCACAGCCTAGCTTTCTACTTGTCTCGGCGAGCTCTCACCTTAGGCGTATAAATGCTGAGCTCTCCATCCTGCGTCTGGTGCAGGGGTGCGTGGATTCCAGTTACGTCACTGGATGAGTTCAGTGTTGAGGCTCAAGTCTTTTGCGGCCTTAGTTGTGGCACTGGTGCTGGGATGCCGAAGAGTGATGCCGCCGTTACTGCACGAGCGGATGCCTGTAAGTATACTGTAGTCTTTAGGCTTTAAAAGATGGGCACCTCAATAATGTCCCTTTTCCTTTGTTTCAGGCCTCGGGATGCTGTGGGCGTAGTTTTCCGTTGCCGCTGCACGTGCCGATGCACGTAAGTATAATGTTCGTTGGCCGCTTTTAATGACACCTCTAATAATGTCCTTTTTCTAGTTTTCAGGTGCCGGGATGCTGCGGGCTTTATATCCGTTGCCACTGCACGTGCTGATGCACGTAAGTATAATGATCATTGGCCGCTTTTAATGGCACCTCAAATAATGTCTTTTTCCTGTTTTTCAGGTGCCGGGATGCTGAGGTTGATGAGGCCGCAACTGCGTGTGCAAAAACTGGTAAGTTAAGATGAATGCGACTGCCTTCACCGGAACCCCTTTTTAATTATGTCCTTTGCATTTCAGGTGCAGAGAAGCTGCCGAAGAGAAGGCTGCGGTTAGCTCCGTTGCAATCACGGATGGATCAGGTAAGCGGGCGCGGCTGCGAGCGAGTTGCACTTTTCTAACCTTATGTTTATTCTTTGCCGGTTTTGCCGGTGACTGGATTCCGGGATCTGGTAAGTATTGTTTTGTGTCTTTCTTCATCCACAGGTTGCTGCGCGGAAGCTGAAGATGACTCTGGACCTGGAATGCAGGAGCCGACTCGGCGAGCATCCTGCTGCTGCTGCAGAATAACGCGAAGCACGTGTTTTCCATCGGGCGTGGTTTAAATAGCAGAGAAGTGCTTCCAGTGTGTGTTCTTCCACCGGTTCCACCCAGGTAAGAAAAGAGTTCCTGAATGGAGGGAATAGTTCCTCCCAGCCCTGATGGCTGGGGACTTCAACCAGACTGGTTTGTTCTGGGTAAATATGCAGCATGGTCTGCCTCAGGTAAGTCCACCCAAGCATTATTACACTGTTTATCAATATGAGCCCAGCGCCTATGGCGCCGGGACTGAAACCCTTCATGAGCCTGGCGCCAAAGGCGCCAGGACACGGTCCAAAGGGCCCCTGTAGGGGTCTGTTGGGTCTGGAGTAGTGGAAGACGGGTCTGCTCCCAAGGGCGCTGGGCCAGTCCTGGCCCCTCGGGAGTAGCACCCATGACACTTTGGAGATCGATATTGCCTAGAGCAATCTGTAAGTCTCTGTTAAAGATTGATGGGGACTCACCTTGAGGCAAACAAGTGTGTTTTAGTCTTTTTTGGTGAAACATAAATGAAGTCAGGTCTTGGGAGTCCTTATGAAACGGGATTGAGATATTTTTATTTTTTCAAATCGATCATTGTGAAGTATCGTGCTGCTACTGGTATACTAAACAATATTGTCGCTGGATTAGGAACTAAAGGAAACTCAGCATCTGCAATCTGGTTAACAGGTCTCAAATCCTGGATTAATCTCTGCGACCCTTGTTTAGATTTTTAATCCGATACACCGCAGTATTACACGATGAATCTGATGGCACCATAATCCCCTGATTCATCAGTGCTGAAATAATCTGAAATATACCTTCATCAGCTTCTCGAGACATGGGGTACTGTTTTGCCCGGGGTAAAATTGCTCCAGGCTTAAGCTTTATTTTAGCATCCCCTAACCCCCCTCAATAAACCTACATCATAAGGGCCTGTGATCCATAGGGCACTCTGCACTTTTTCAAGATCCTCATGAAAAAAGTGTTGGTCACTGCCAAATTATCGCCATTCTTTGTGGAACTTCCCTTTTCTCATCTTTATTCAGTATGTAATGCTCATGAAGAACACTACTTCATCATCGCTTCAGTCTTCCCTGAACATATCATCAGTTATGTCAGTCAATCTGTAGTCCTTCTCAAGAGCTATCACTGTTCTATAGATAATCAACCTGTCTGTCTCCTTGTCGGTAATGACCTTAACCTACTTACATATGGTGGAGACTCTCCCTTCTCACTATGTGATCATCCTCTGAGACGCTGAGGATGTGCTATGGGATCTGGCATTCTATCTTTAGGTTGTTCCAGATCCGACCGTCTCACTTCCTTATCCATTTGTGGGCTTCCTTCAAGGGCGCACGCACTCCCTCCTTCTGCCCCAAGACCGGACTCTCTTTCCTCGTCTGACATGTCTACACCCCAACTAGTGTGGATATCATCCCCCTCACTCTTGTCTAAGTTCAGTCTGCTCAAAGACAATTCTCTGCATTCATCAATAAACAAGTTTCCTTCCTTATTTCGTGATTGAGGTATTGGGGATCGATCATCGTCCCGTCGAGCTCCATACTCCCTAGCTCGTTTGAACTTTTGATAGACCTTATCGATCCTTTCTCCAATGCTTTCCGCATCAAATTTTTCGTCTTCTAGCTCTACTCTAGGTACTGCTGGTGTTACTTCCTTTATCAGTGAAATATCTTCCTTATTTCAGCGATTCAGCCTCATTTGTTCTTACGAATGAGACTGGCATCAAAACCTTTCTGTCTCCTTCTTTGTTCTATTTCTTCATCTACTTCCCTTTGCTTTCTCGCATCCCTTCTAATTCTTTCTTTCTCTTGCCTTCGTTCTTGTCCTCCACTTACTCCTTCCCTCATGTCCTCTCCCCTCTTCGCCTTGGTAATCTTTTGCCCCTTAGTCTTTGTGCTTCTTCCTCCTCTCTCTTTCTTTCCTTTCTGTCCCTTTCTTCTATCGCTCTTTGTCTATTGTCGTACTTTCTTTGTTCTTCTGCCCATTCTTCAATTTTCTCCTGCTCCTCCTGATATATCTGCTCTCGTTGCTCCATGCTTTTCCTTTTCTGCTCATCCTCTATCAATCTTTTCTCTTGTTCCTTATCCTTCCTTTCTTGTCCATCCTTATCTTCTCGTTGCCTAACTTCCTTGATAATTTTCCAATCTATCCTGAGTAATATCTGTCCTCCCATCCATTCATTTTGAACCAGTGCTAACTCCTCAGCCTTATCCTTTTTTCCTTTCCTTCTCTTAATCTCTGTGTCTATTTCTGTCGGCAAATTCGACCGCTCACTTTTTTCTTTCTTGTCTTTTATTCTCTACTGGACTATCGTCACTACTGTTAGCGGGGGGTTCATATATCGGATCACTGTACGCAGTTGCTGCTCTAAATTCCTTTAAAGGATAAACTCCTATCTCTTCCGTAGCAACAATCTTTGCTTCAGGCACATTTAGGGGAGCTGAGAGCTCGACGCCTTCCACCTTATGCTGATTAAGCATCCACTCCTCAGGTGGCGGGTCTTCTCTGTCCTCTTGATACATCTTCCAAAGCTCTAAAATCACAAATCTTTTCTCTAATTTCTTCCCTATGTAGGCAGCGTGCAAGTATGTGGTCATGTGTTGAAATACCGCTCTTGACAATGATCCCCCGTGTGGCCATGGCATGAACATTTTATCTTCCGTGCCCTTTACCCATTCTGCACTATACTGTTTGAGCTTGGGCATCTGTTTTGGCAGTCTCTTGCTTAAGTGCACAAGAGGAGTATTCCCCATAATGACAAGTCTCAATTTACTGTCAATACTTACCAGATGGTTGAATAAATCTTTTTCCTTGGCTTAAATCACCACTTTTTAACGTTTTAGAACAACAAATATGAGCAAGCACCATCAATTGCTGCTCAATCCTCTTGTTTCAATGGCCTATCTATTCTTTTGATTGTCGCCCATCTTCTTACTACACTTTGGGCCTCATTACACGGATGGCGGTAAGGGATTACCGCCCTGCCAACCTTGGAATGGGGTGGTAATTCCACCATTCACCATGGCGGGATCGGTAAATTACCGGCGGCAACCATGGCGCTAATAGCGCCATGGTTACCGCCTTCCGTGTAATGAGGCCCTTAATCTTTTATTCACTGTTACTTCTTCAACTCTTCACTCCTCGATATTTTACTCAAAAGACACCATTTAGACTAGTCAGACATTTACACTTTATATAACACTGTGATCACCTCTTCCCTCGCCTTTACTTGTTTACCCTGTAAAAGGTTTGAGACATCACCTTACACAGTTCTAACTGCGCGTTTTATATTTCACCCTACTCCCACTGGAGTTTGAAATGTCTCCTTCTAATTCCCTTGAATTAGGATTCCTAGGCGTTATGGCTTTATCTTCACAATATTTCCTGGTTGCTCACAATTATCACAATCCCGTCCCTTTATTTGCGGAATCCTTGGTCTACTCACCATTGGTTAATCGACTCGAGGCCTTCGATATTGCCTCCTCCTCCAATACGACCACTTCTCCTTCCATCCGCAGAGCGTCCATGGGAACCGAGCAGTAATTTCGTCAAAGGACAAACGCCCACCATCTCGGTTCTTCTTGCAAGTTTATTTCTATTCGGCCACGCTCCACAGATCTTCCATCTAATGGCGCAGGATGCCTGATAGACTGAAAATCTGGAGCTGAACTAGTTAGATCTTTGAACCATCCTCTGCTACCACGTGAGCTTTGGGCCCTTTAGGAACGTGCATGTAATGGATGGGATCACGCAGAATAACCCTGAATCCAAATAACCGAACCAACTCAGAAAGAATGCAAAGTACTGTTTTATTAACAATTACAATGAACATCAACGGACGTACGCTCAGTTTCTCTCAGCGATCTTTTCACAAAACATAGTCAAAAATACATCAGAGGTGACGTCATACTATGTGGCAAATAATGAAAACCCTACTAAGGGTCGGGATTGGCTCAAGGGGAACATCTAAGTATATTTTCTATAGAAAATAGAATTGTGATTGGCTGCCCACTGACAGGTGGACAATATATGCCTACCTCTAAAACATGTCATCTTCAGAAACATTAGATACACGGTTTCTCATTTGTTTTCAAACTATAAATTCCTTTGTTATATGATCACTACAATTGGTTGGCATGCTTGGGCTATGTCTGGAAAATTTGGTTCACTTAGCAGCATGTAAGCCCAGACCCAGCTGCAAGGAGATGGGTCATGATACTACCTCCCCACCCATTTAGCCCAGCAACTCTCATCTCCCATGCCTTCTGCCAAGAAGATTGTCTTTGAACTTGGCCTTGCAAAAGTATCCTTGTCTTCAAAATACATGGGAGTGTGAGCACTCACTATCATATTCTCGGACTCCAAGTTAGAACTCTGTTTTCATTGCTGGCTCACGTGACAGGAGACCACGATTTGGTCCATTTTTCAGGTTTTAAATGCCTTAAATGAATTAAACTTGGCACTCTTGGTGTTCTCTCTTTGCACCTTAACAAGGGCTGCTTCAGTTTTGACTCCTGGCCCGACAACCTCACAATGCAGCTCCATGATTCAGCTTATTCTTGCTGCGACACAGTTTTCCCTTTCCTCTTCATGAGTCCTGGCTTACTAAATGCATGATACTGATGTCCAGCTTCTATACAATGGCACCTGCACTCTTTTCACTACATATAGCCAGCTTCAATGATGACTTAGTCTACTTGCACTTCAGCTTCTGTACAATTATTGAACGGTTGGTTCTCCGCAGCACTTTGTGCACATGTAATCTTCGTTTTCGTATTTAAAAGTTCACTTGATTAATTTCTTCGTCATTAGTTTCTGTATTATCCTTACACCTCTGCAGCCAGTATCTCGGGAAGTTGTATATGTCTCTTGTGACGTCACTAGCTTCTTATTTTGCTCTATTTCATATTCCTTCAGGGAGTTCCTCCCTTAGGTTGTCATTGCTTCGGGGATACATTTGGTACGGTTGTATCAATGGGTATCTTCTTTCGAACGCACGCAGTGATATTGGCACAACTGCTGGTGTCAAACTTGGCATGATCTCCGGTCTTCAACATATAGGAGGTAGGGGGGCAGGGTTTCCAGCAGAGGCATACAGCTGCACCTCTACAATACCCCATAACGCCACCACACTCGCATCCACTGTCAACTCTGTGTTCGTTTCTGTGTCAAAGTATGCCATGTTTTTGATCACCAAGAGTCTTTAACAGATGATTTCAAATGCCTCTTGACATTCTTTGGGCCAAATAAACAGGATGTTTTGTTTTGTGAGATCTCTCAGGGGCCCTATGATAGTCGCAAACTCCTTTATATATCTGGCGCAATAGCTGGCCATTTCCGGGAATGACGGCAGCTCAGAGACTATTATTGGTTGAGGGGTCTCATTTAAGGCAGACACTTTCTTGAGGTCTGGTCATTCCTTGCACTGAGAAAATGTGACCAAAGAAACTGAGTGTGGCTTTCTGGAATTTGCACTTGTCCTTGTACAGCGTGACGTTGGCTGCTTCAAGCACCAATCATACTCGTGATGGGGTGTTGTCATGTCATTCTGTGTCCATGCCAACAATCAGCATGTCATCACTGTAGTTAAGACAGTTTGGAATGTGTTTGATCACATTGTGGATTTCAGCCTGGAAAATCTCTGCCACTGATCGACACTCCGAAATTGAACCTCTTGTATTGAGAAAACCCCAGGTGTGTTACAAAGGTACTGTGACTATGGACTCAATTCAAGCTGATGATGGTCTAATTTTGAAAAGACAATCACACCATTGAGTAAATGTATCATGGCATTGATGCAAGGGGCCTGTTGATGCTTCCTCCTGATTGCTTGATTTGGGTGTGTGAGGAGCCAGGAATGAGACATGGACACAGGGGACTCACGGTTTTGGCCCTCATGGTATTGACCCTACTCTAAGAGGTATTTTCCTACCTAAATAACAGGTAAGCGTCTGTCCAATGTCAAGATGTCCAAAGCAAAATGTCCTTTGTCCAAAGTTCTTGCCCTCACATTATAAAAATAAATGATAGGTTGAAAATGGAAATGTCTTTAGCCTTGAGTAGTATACAAATGTTCAAAAAGGAAATGCATAACTCTGACGCGAAAGTTCCAGAAGGATAAAGTTCACAGTTCCAGAGGAAGGTTCCCTTGCCCTGGATTTCTCCTCATGCTGATTTATACTTTTAAGAATATTTGTTCCTTGAGTTTCTTTTGAACAACACAACTGCTATGCAATACAATTTGGCTGTTAGTCTGAAACTTGGTATGATTCCTGGTGTACTCTCCTGCCAGGTTTCTTTTCCTATTTCATATTTTCTATTTGTTTATTTTTTTAATTAAATTTAAGTGCTTTTTGGAAAATGCCATGCCTCTTGCACATATAAAAACAGATGTTATAGATGATGTACTACTTACATCTTAAACAGTATTTAAATGAACTTCACAAATAACATAATAAATGAATAAAACAGCAATAAAGTTACAATCTTAACATTTCTCATTACATAAAATATCCTATGTTGAGTGAATACAATATCTAAAAAATAACCTTGTCCATAAAACATTAGACATTTTGGTATATCGAACATTTGACATTTAGGCCATCTAAGGCAGTTTGCCTAAAAATTGTCCCCATATTTGAAAAGCAGCAGCCAAGACGACCAGTGATCTGGCCATATAAATCGTGATGAAAATTGGTCAGAGAGATACCCAGTAGCAATCGTCAGTAACCTTTCCTATACTTGGGAAGTAAAACTGTGCAACCAGTTACTATGTGTTGCATTGTTTCAATTTTATTTGTACATAATACACCAACATATTCCAGCACCGGGAGTGTGTTGAAGCGTAGGTAGGTTATAAACCCACATAATTTTAGGCTACTGAATGTCATAAGGTAGTTTTTGGGGACTTTAACAGAAAGCCCTGTTTTACATATTCTTTGTACCTCTGTTTTGTACTTATCTGTTCCATACTTTCCACTTTATAATTATAAACTGACTTTAATTCAAGTTTTTTTTTTCAAAGAGGTCTGAGTCTTCCATCTCTGCCAATGAAAGATGTATTATGTTGCGATGTTGAATGACTGGAAAGCTTAGGTCAAAGTGGGCTTGAATTATCCGAGTTCCCTTTGTTCTTCCGATCAGCCATCTTGAATGGTCAATCAGAGAATTTTTTAAAGTCAGCGCATCATGTACTTGTCACATTGTTCTTATATATAGAATCATACTGGCAATCTTCCATCGTGTTTTGTGCAGTAAATCACAGTTCTAGGAGTAATGCCTCGACCGGTACTGACTGGTGCACTCCCAGAATAGACAGAAGGAACCTGCCTTCCACTTTGTCAAGCCATTTGACATGTTTTTCCGGGAAGGTTTCCAGGACATAGAGTATGGCTGGGACCATGCTTTTCTTGTAAGATTCTCACATGTCCTCAATACTTCCTCCACATCTCCTGATTACATCCTTTTTAATAACTTGACATCTTCCCAAGATCTCTATCCGTGCTAACTGTATGCTGGACTGCTAGAGGACACCATGATGGGCATACTAAATAAAGGTAGGTGTCCACCACTTCAAGCTTGTCCCCTGTAGGACTTTTTTGTTTCCTCGTCCCCAGGATCACAACCTTGTTTTTATTTTGGTTCATAACTAAACCATTTACTTAGGCATATTTCTCTGAGGCCAGCAGTAATCTCTACAGTTCTAAAGGGGTTTGGTCCATACGGACTGTATCATCTGCATAGGAGAGAAAGGTCACAGGGTTGCCAGCTAATTTCAGGGGATAATTGTTACCTTTCTGCAACGCATCTACTAGGTCGCTCACATATAAGTTATGGAGTGTTGGTGCTAGCATGCAACCTTGTTTTAACCCCAGGTTCGTTTTTATCGGGGGAGTGAGCGATCTTGTTAAATTTGTTCTTACTGTTGCATTTGTGTAAGAATATAATTCCTTTATAAAATGCAAAAGTGTTGCATCGGTGCCCCAGGATGTTAACTTTTCCCACAATCTGGATCGATTAACAGAGTCAAACGTGCAGGAGAAATCTGCAATAGAGACACATAAGCGGGCCTCCAGTGTATTTCCATATCTGCTGGTATCATCTTGATAGCCCAGATGCACTGGACTATCCCTTATGCAATCCCGATTGGGCCAAATCAGGCAATCCTCCCTTTTCACACCATCTATCCAGATCCCTCAAGAGTATTTTAGCTAAAATGGTGCTGCTTGCATCAAGCACTGCAAGCAGTCTGTAGTTTCTGTGATCTTCTCTCCCCCATTCCTTATGGACATGTATGAGAACAGAGGATCTCTAAGTGTCTGCTACTTTACCAGACCTCATGATGGAGCCAAAGGCATGATAAAGGAACTTTGCCCATGTTACCAGGTCCCTTTTGAACACATTGTTAGGTAAATTATCCAGACCAGGAGCACATGAGGACTTAGATTTTATGATCAGTTGATAAATATCATCCTTGTCAAATGTTAGATGTCCCAACCGAGCAGGGACCAAATCAATTTGGATTTCCTCTGTGCTGCTGATCTTTGTATTGAAGGTTTTTCTTATGAATTTTACCCAAGATGATTCCATTATATTCATTCTTTAGGTTCTTCTTTCACTATGTGGGTGTGATATAGCTGCCAAAATCTCTGGCTGTCTTTGGTCCTAATCAGTCTGTAGGCCATCATCTAATTACTTGAGTTTGTATTTGTTTTATGCTGTATCAATGCAGATCTGCGAAAAACTATAAGTTGGATCAGTGAAACGGGTTAACTCTGGCAGAATTTAGAACATATCATCTTTTATTTAAATTGTTTTATTACAAAAATATATCATTAATTACATAAGAATTCTAAAAACATCAACAGTTCATCATCTCTTTCATACCTTCATACAATCCCCATTCTGACATATCTATCTAAAAATTTTTAGTGGAACATCTGTTATTGCTGTTTGTTAACATTTTTCAGCAATGACCCAGTCCATAATTTCAAGTGTCATTGTATAACTGGTATGATGTTTGACCAGATATCGTATTACTAGAGAAAAGCGTCGACACGTGTTTCGGTCAGAGACCTTCTTCAGGACGTTGGGCAGGAGGACACTTCTCCGCCCTATTATATACTTGTATGGGCCAAAGTTCAGTCTAAAAACAATAAGAGAAACCAGAATGTCAACCCTATTTCTTTTTAGAGGTGACGCATTAGTGTCACATTTGTGTCAAAATTAAATCGAGACAATCGCCTTACTCACCCCCAAGAAGCAATTCCTAGGATCGTGAGAAAGGACCCACGGGATTAATCCTCCACTGGTCTCGGTATTTATATCGAGCCTGTGGAATCAACACATACCAAAAACACACTTAATATTTATTCCATGAATCAAAACGAGACTTGTAACTATACAACTGTCAAGCTAAGAATGATATATAAAAAGGCCACTTACACCTATCTGGTGGCACAAGGAGCAACTCGTGCGAGGACTGCACGGTTATGTAAGTCGGACGTGCACTGGTGTATTGCAAGCACTAAATCCTCACTGGACCCATCAACAACTGCAATAAAATTAGAGATATACGGATTAGCCCCCGTAAATCACACAGTGTCACTTTGTTTTCCCATATATGATCACCATCGTGCTGGACTCATCTGTTGTCAACATTAAACTCAGAGTACCGATGCTCTAGCCTTCTTTCACAAGCTGCTTACCCCCGTGAGAACATCATACTCGAAGTGCCATCACTGACAACATCTCAGCCTACTGGTAGACTATACCGCACTCATATAAATAACATGAGCTACATGTTGTTTTTAACACTACGTATGCCCTCGCCATACTGTCATCGTTTAAATCATGCCTATTATCACACATACTTCTTACCTCGGTCCAGTCAATCGACAACCATCAACAGGAGAACCACTGTTCCGGACGGCGTTCAATTCGCGCGTAACTGCCGACTCAATCGGAAGCAATGGACATAGAAAAGGGGACCAGCTAATATCCTCATGAGTAGACACAAAAAAGGGACTCTCTCCGGGCAAACCACTAGTGTCACGCAACCAAACTGTGTATCCAAAACGTGGGTAATCAATGGGTGCGTATATCCACTCATTTTAGAAAAATGCACGCTTCATGGTTCTGTGTCTCGAACCCCATGCCCGGCTGTTCAACAATGGTCGATCACGTCCGGGCGGGCTCTAAAATCGTGGTGAATACACGATGCTTGGAATATATTAGCCCTTATCCTACTGTAACACAGCTTGATTTTAGGAACTGGGTGCTTTGTTGAAGTACTGTGTCTAGCAGATAAAGATTGTCATACACACAATTTCTATGACGCATCACAAAACAAGTTCATAGGTCATACATCACCGGCTGACTAGAGGGCTGACTAAGAAAATTCAATACTATTCATAAATGAACCTGTATTATTCATTATCTGCGGTGTATACATCAATAGCAAAGATGTTAATTGCTTATAACACATGTTGATTGGAAAAAATGTAAAATGTTAGTTATTTATACCAAGAGTGTTCCACTCTACTGAAACATTCAGTCCTTCCTTGACGGTATTCAGAGTGTGAATCCATTTCTGTTCTGTACGATGTAATATTGTACTGATATCCCCCCCTCTCATATTAAGTGGCCTTTTTATATATCATTCTTAGCTTGACAGTTGTATAGTTACAAGTCTCGTTTTGATTCATGGAATAAATATTAAGTGTGTTTTTGGTATGTGTTGATTCCACAGGCTCGATATAAATACCGAGACCAGTGGAGGATTAATCCCGTGGGTCCTTTCTCACGATCCTAGGAATTGCTTCTTGGGGGTGAGTAAGGCGATTGTCTCGATTTAATTTTGACACAAATGTGACACTAATGCGTCACCTCTAAAAAGAAATAGGGTTGACATTCTGGTTTCTCTTATTGTTTTTAGACTGAACTTTGGCCCATACAAGTATATAATAGGGCGGAGAAGTGTCCTCATGCCCAACGTCCTGAAGAAGGTCTCTGACTGAAACACGTGTCGACGCTTTTCTCTAGTAATACGATATCTGGTCAAACATCATACCAGTTATACAATGACACTTGAAATTATGGACTGGGTCATTGCTGAAAAATGTTAACAAACAGCAATAACAGATGTTCCACTAAACATTTTTAGATAGATATGTCAGAATGGGGATTGTATGAAGGTATGAAAGAGATGATGAACTGTTGATGTTTTTAGAATTCTTATGTAATTAATGATATATTTTTGTAATAAAACAATTTAAATAAAAGATGATATGTTCTAAATTCTGCCAGAGTTAACCCGTTTCACTGATCCAACTTATAGTTTTTCGCTGCATAATACCTGAAGGATCAGGAACTATAGTGCAGGTCTACCCCTTTGTTTCTTTCTCAATGCAGATCTGTACTTTGTAATGTTTTTGTGGCCAATGCTCTCTCCTCATAGTTTGTAGTCATCACTTTTCTGGCCCTTCACATGTTTCTGCAATATTGTTATTTTATCTTATACATCACAGAATCACACGGATTCCTTGCACAGTGTGTGATGAAATGAGCTCTCTTGTCCAGTTTAGGTGCATCAATAATCTGTTGTGCTAAATCCATAATTGCTTGTGATGTATGAATTCCCCACATTCCGGACCGCAGAGGCATTTTGTTTAATATTTTGTTGGCCAGCTCAATGTTCACAACCGTCCATCTTATCCTATTTCCTTGAGGATTTGTTTGCATCATGGCGCTGTTTAGAAGGCTTACCTAGTTACATAAGTGCACTTGGTTACTTATGTGCTAGAAAAGGACATAAAGTTTGCCTGAACCAGTTTAAGGCAGTAGCATAAGTGCATAAGGAACAGTATGCGGCAAAGACATGCTGCACAGCTACAAAGCATGGAGTCAAAATAGGTTGGGTGGCACAGCCATGAAGCACAGCCCCATCTTGAAGGGCAGCAACACATAAGATGCATAAAGTCAAAAAAGTTAGGTGGCACAGCCATGATGCACAGCCCCATCTTGAAGGGCGGCAACACATACAATGCATAGAGTCAAAAAGGTTAGATGGGGCAACACATACAGTGCATAGAGTCAAAATAGGTTGGGTGGCACAGCATGATGCACAGACCCATCTTGAAGGGCGGCAACACATACAGTGCATAGAGTCAAAATAGGTTGGGTGGCACAGCATGATGCACAGCCCCATCTTGAAGGGCGGCAACACATACAGTGCATAGAGTCAGAATAGGTTGGGTGGCACAGCATGATGCACAGCCCCATCTTGAAGGGCGGCAATACATACAGTGCATAGAGTCAAAATAGGTTGGTTGGCACAGCATGATGCATAGCCCCATCTTGAAGGGCGGCAACACATACAGTGCATAGAGTCAGAATAGGTTGGGTGGCACAGCCATGAAGCACAGCCCCATCTTGAAGGGCAGCAACACATAAGATGCATAAAGTCAAAAAAGTTAGGTGGCACAGCCATGATGCACAGCCCCATCTTGAAAGGCGGCAACACATACAATGCATAGAGTAAGAATAGGTTGGGTGGCACAGCATGATGCACAGCCCCATCTTGAAGGGCGGCAACACATACAGTGCATAGAGTCAAAATAGGTTGGGTGGCACAGCATGATGCATAGCCCCATCTTGAAGGGCGGCAACACATACAGTGCATAGAGTCAAAATAGGTTGGGTGGCACAGCATGATGCATAGCCCCATCTGGAAGGGTGGCAATACATACAGTGGCACAGCATGATGTACAGCCCCATCTTGCAGGGCGGCAATACATACAATGCATAGAGTCAGAATAGGTTGGGTGGCACAGCATGATGCATAGCCCCATCTTGAAGGGAGGCCACACATACAATGCATAGAGTCAGAATAGGTTGGGTGGCACAGCATGATGCATAGCCCCATCTTGCAGGGCGGCAATACATACAATGCATAAAAGTCATATATGTTAGGTGGTACCATTACGTTAATTATGGTTACATAGAGTGCTACAGGTAGCCAGAATACAATGGCAGTTACACGGTGCCAACCATAAATTACATGGCGGCGGCTAAATGCAATTGCAGAGTCAAGTTAGAGAGGGTTTTACACTGGAACACACACCTGAGGCGGGGGTGTAATCCCGCAAAAATACAAACAACTATGGAGCAAAACACTAGGATGAAAGTATCAAGGTGAGGGCATTTGCACCAGAACGCAGGCATAATATGGATTAGCAATTTGTTAATGATTTCTATCTGATGTTATATGTTACCAGGCGAACTTAGGGAAGCACACTGGTTCGTGCTGATGGTAAGGTTCGGGAGAGAGTGCATCAGGTAAAATGGGTATTTTCGTATAGAGTCTGACATGAGGTTATTGTCGTGGATGAGAGAGACCGGCAGATGCTCTGAACGTGAGAGAGCAGCGTATAGTCCAAGTGAGGTAATGAGGAGACGGCGAAGTTGAATAATAGACTTAGCCGAGACGTCTGAGTTGGTGTATGATTCAAACAGGGATCTCAGTGAAGGTTGTGTGGGATGCAGAATGCCTGCCGCCACGGAAGCGTAGATCGGCTGGGCATACGGAAAGAAGGGCTCGAAAGGAGCTTGGGAGAGGAGACCGCAGGCTTCTCGTGCCAGAGAGGAGTACGTAGCAGGTACAAAGTGACGAGGATGGAGAAAAAGGGGTGGCCCGTATAGGAGCGCCTCTTACCTGGGAGCAGGCCAGGTGCTGCAGAGCACGTAGGTGTCGGTTGGCGGCTGTTTGTCCTGTAGACAGAGTCAAGTCCAGGTAAAGACATGGAAAGACAGGGCCCTTGCACACCGGCCTTTCAAACTGCCTTGTATTTTTCCTTGTATTTATGTTTTCTGTGTAAAAATGGCATCCAGACATGATGCCTGTCCTCTGGCATGCCAAGTGCGAAAGCTCTGCAGGTCTAGGCCCTCAGCCATCACCAGAGGATGCATGCTAAAGTCATTCAAGGCCATTGACCCTTTTTTCCCTTTCTCCCTCAGGGTAAGGTGTGTTTTTCTGACTAAGTTGTTGTTTTCTACGTTGCAGTGAAACAGTCAGCCTCCTTTTCCCTTCATAGCAGGTAAAGATGTTAATGTAAAACCGTCTATCAGAAGTTTACTCAGCGCCCAAGTCTCCTGTAGGACAATGCAATCTGCTGAATTTAGCAATACGCATGCTTCGGCTTCACCTAAAATGACTGAAAGCCCCTTGTGTTCCATCACACAAATGTAATGCTGAGCCCTAGGGGGCTTGGTCTATAGCTCATACTCTGCATTGCTCTCCTTGTAGTAATGTGAGCCATATCTGCACCCTTGGCCTGCATGTGGCTTGGGTAGTGCTTTTTGGAAAAGCTGGTAGAATATGTCCCGTAGGCATGAGATTAACCTGCAACTCAAAACCCAGCTGCACAACCATGTTCGCAAAATGCAACCATGAGTTGGACGATAATAGCAGATACAAAGGTTACTACAACCCAGTTTGTGCTGCTTCCCAACTTCAGTAGTTCTACCTTATATGTCTCCTGATGTTATCATGTTCAGATATGGAATTAGATGTACCAATTGTAATACATTGGATCGACTCAAGAAAGGACTATTGTTAGTAGTGTTTGTTTCCAGTACAGTATTGCATTTGTGGGCAGCCAGGTGTTCTGCTATGGGTATATTTTCTTCTTCAGTGATGTTAATCCACTTTTGCTGTACCAGTTGGCTTTTTCTACAGGATCACTTTGTTGGTCACCGTCCATATGAGGCGTTTGTTGTGAGTCTGGATTGTAATTTGTAGTCTCAGAAAATGGGGCGTGGTCTACCTCAGTTTCTTTGCGCCACTTGTCGCTACTACTGGGTGTGCCTTTTTACTCTGTTTCCTGGAGCCGCCCCTATCTGTAAAGCTATGAAGTGTCTGCCCCTCAGTGTGGGCTGCCAGCGGTGCTTTCTGTCCTGACTCTTGTGCTCTGGATTTGTTGTCCCGTTGTTGGGTGGTCTGGGCTTTGAGGGATTTCAACTGTTGTTCTTTACTGATACTTGTTTGTGTTATTATGTAGCAATCTTTACATTCTATACAGGATTGGCCGTGGCTCGTATTTTGTGCTAGTGCCTGGCTATTTTTCCTTTCTTTGTTTAGATATGTCTTCTTTTGGCCATTCCCCATCGTTTTTCATGCAAGGAGTGCTTCTTATTTAGCCAACTGTAGATGGGGGCTACTTTATTTCCCCTCTTGGTCTGTGGCCCCTCAGAGTTCAGTTTAGTTGGGGCTGTTGAGTCCTCATATATTCGTGAGGAACTGGATGGCAGTGAAGGTGGAGTGCCATAGTTCGGAAGCAGGGACCTATTTATCTCCAGTTCCTCTTCGTTGTGAGTTGCTACTATGGCCTGCCCCTTGCTATTTGCCAAGATGATGTCGACTACAAGTGCCAATATAACCTTCCGGTCCCACTGTTCTTGTAATAATGTATTACACACAGTGAATATGGCGACTGTGATGGCTAGCAATGCAGAACATTTAGGAAGATTCAAGTCAGTTCCTACTACTCTTGGATAGTTGCCTCTATTGGAATAGAGAAGTCGCTAGTGAAAGAATCGCCTGAAGATGAAGATTTGATTTTTTCCAAGTCAGGCGTGAGCGAAAGATTTGTGTTTGCCGTACTTCTAACCTCCTGTGCTGGTTTGAGAACTTTGGATGAGTTGTCTTGTACATTCAGACGCATTTTCAATAATGAGTTGTTATCTGTGGTTATGGATGGCAGTGGTGATATTGTATGCACTGTTGTTGCTGCATCCTGACAATTGGACATCGTGCGTTTTTTAGTCACTGGAGAGAAAAAGCCTGAAATCGTGGTTGGTCTGTCTTTTAACCGTGAGCTTGTTCACTTTGGAGTAGTTAGTATAGCCCCCTTGTGTGAAGCTTCTGTAGCACCAGACCCATTCACCTCCATGATTCATGATGCCATCCCAGGTAGGTCTGTAGGTTCATTGGGAACTTGTGGCGACAGGACACTCGAGGTATTATTTGCCATGGTTGGAACATTGTTTGTTAATTTCCCCGCTCTGGGTGCAGTCAAAGACATTCCACGTTTTGCCGCAAATCACAAGTGATTTCAGCAAGGGGGGCTTGCTCAATGTTATGGCGGTGGGTAGGCCTTGAAGGAACCGTGACGCACACCTAATTACACACGGACACAGAGTGCTTGCATTAACATCTTCCTTTATTGAACTCAACTTAACTCTGCCCCTCCTCGCCTCCCCCAGCCCATCACTTCCCTTTTTCCCACGTCACTTCCATTATCCCAACCACCCACCTCCCCGTGTCCATGGAAACATCAATGTGACATCTCCCCCCATTTTGAACAGTCATCAGACCTTCACAACAGGTGGTCGTCTGCTGGGTTGGGCTAGCCCATCTCTTCAATCCAGCGGCGAGGCTTGTTCCGAGCCCACTGAGGACGGGATCTGATGGGATCTGGAGAACTTCCGCTGGCTTCGCCATCCACATTACTTTCTTGGTCAGAATCCTACGTGTCTCCATGAGCTCCTTGATATGGATCATCTGAGGCATAGTCAATGGGGGCAATCATCACGTGCCCACTTAGTTGACGTGACCCTAGCGATGGGATTCCCTTGAAGTGGGAGGAATTTTGGATGATGGAACCTCCTGTGCCTTGCGCCGTGATCATAGAGACCTTCTTTTGAGTGACTAGCAGAGGTTCCTCCTGAAAGATAGACGTGTGCTTGTGCGTCTGTGGCTGCTTAACAGCTAGGACGTCGCCCACCTCGATCTGGGGCACTCTTGCCCCTCTGTGCATGTCTGCATATGCTTTCATGCGTGCCTTTGCGGCATCATCACGTTCACGCAGTTCCCTGTCTGGCTCAGGCGAGTTGTCAGACTTCTTGGCTTGCGGGATTCGTGTTTGAATGTTTCTCCCAAACATCACTTCAGCGGGCATTCTCCCGATGGTGCTATGGGGAGTGCCCCGGTAGTCCCTCATCAGGTGGTTCAATACTTGTTCAAAATGCTGCCCAGCGAGCTTGGCTATTTGGAATGCTCTTTTTAGGTTGGCCATAAAGCACTCTATCATTGCATTTGCTTGAAGCCATTAGGAAGTTGCCTTCCCATGTAGTTCGCAAATTGGGTGAACTGATGTCCATTGAATGGAGGTCCATTGTCTGTTTTGAGCACCCTGGGAATCCCATAGGCAGAGAAGATGTGATCCAGTGCTGGTATGACCTGATGAGCGGCTGTCTATGATATTAGTTGGGCCCCCGAATATCGGGAATATTCGTCCATTACCGCTAGCACGTACTTTCCTCCTTTAATGGGCCCAAAGAAATCAGCGGCCACAGCTCCCATATTCCCTGTGGGAGTTTGGACGTGTTCAAAGGCTCCGGTGTCAGTTGGCAGTGATGAGGCTGCACGTGGGGCATGCCTTCAGGGCCTCCTCCACCATGGAGTCTATATTGGGGAACCAGACTTTCTGGCGAAGCATGCGCTTGGTTCACCATTCCTCTGTGATTTTTGTGGGCAAGCTCAATGACCTTCACCCGTAGAGACGGTGGGATCACCAGCTTGCAGTCCTTCAGGAGGAGGTGATCATCCGAAAGTGTTAGTTCATTGATCCCCTGCACTAGGTGCTCTACCTCTGTGTGTACTGAGTCTCCTCAGCTCTCCCTCTCTCTCTGGCCCTCCTCCACATGCCATAGTCGAGTCCCTCACAGATGATTTGGCAGACGGTGTCATTTTCTGTCTCCCACGCTATCACTTCGGTGTCCAATCCTTCCGGGGTGGTTTGATGTATAAGGTACCAGAGGTACCTATCTGCTACTGAGGGTTCTGGTGCGCACCCCTCCCGGGGCCTTCTGGAAAGAAAGTCTGCTGGATTTTCCCCTTTTCCTGGCCGATGAACTATTTTGAAGGTGTAGTCCTGTAGCCATAGCCCCCATCTGGCTAGTCAGGGTGGCATCTTTGATTGTGGATTTCCATAAAGAAATAAGAGGGCTTGGTGATCCTTGATGACCCGAAAGGGTTTGCCATACAGGAAAAGATGCAAGTGCTCACATGCCCATACCACAGCGAGACCCTCCTTTTCAGCTTGAGAGCACGCCTACTCGGTGGTGGAGAAGCTCCTGCTGGCGTACGCGACAATATGAGTTTGAGAGGGGTCTCCCGGGTCCACTTGAGCCAGTATGGCCCCTAGTCCCACGGGACTTGCATCCACCGTTAGTTCGGTCTTGCGGCTAGGATCGTAATAGGACATGTTTTCCGCCTTGACGACTTTCTCGAAGGCCTTCTGGCTCTTGTCTGTCCAGTGGAAGGTGCCGTCTTGTCAGGTTAGAAGTCTTAATGGCTCACTTACTGTGGCGAAGTCCTTGATGTAGCGTGTACAGTAGCTGGCTATCCCTAGGAAGGAGCGCAACTCTGATACATTTTCAGGGGGTGAGGTTTCGTTCAGTGCAGCCACTTTTTCGGGATCTGGTGTCATGCCAGTCTCTGAGAAGATGTGTCTGAAGAATCTCAACATGCTCTTTCGGAACTCACACTTGTTGTGGTTTAATGTGAAATTTGCAGCTTCTAATGCTTTGCACACCTTCATCAGAGCTTCATCATGTTTGTTGACACCGTGCCGAAGATCAGGATATCGTCACTATAGTTGAGGCAGTTCAGTATGTGTTTGATAACATTGTGCACCTCGGCTTGAAATATTTCCGCGGCCGAGGACACACCGAAACCTAGCCTCTTATAACAGAACAGGCCCAGGTGAGTGACGAATGTGGTGATGTTCCTGCTTTCGGGCCTCAGTATAAGTTGGTGGTAACATTTTGCAGGTCTAGTTTGGAGAACACCTTGGCTCCGTTCAGTAGGTGGATCATGTCTGTCATGCACGGAGCCAAGTGTCTCTCCCGCCGTATGGCTTGATTGGGGCGCCTCATATCCATGCATAGCCGAATTGCTTCAGATCCTTTCTTGGGAACAGGCACTATGGGGGACACCCAGGTGGTGGGGCCAGTGGCAGGTTCGATAATGTCTTGGTCGAGCAGTTTGTGCAACTCATCTTCCACTTTCTTCTGGATGTTGATGGGGATCCCCCTGTAGTGTTGTGCAATAGGGCATACAGATTCATTTTGTCTCTTTTTACATTTTCCGAAGCCTCTGAATATGCGAGGATGCAGGTTGTTGATCATCTCGAGCGGATCAATGTACTTGTGGACCATGATATTGTGCAGGATGTGGATGAGCCCCATGTCGGCCGCTGCCTTGAAGCTTAAGACACACCCACTGTCGGCTTCGGTCGCCAGAACGTGGATGGGTATCTTCTTCTCGTGTCCTTTGTAGAAGCATAGACCATCAAATTGTCCTAGGCACTTAAGGGTGTCTTGGTGCCATAAGCGTATATGTCCACTGTTGCGTGGCTCAGTTTTGGCTTTTGCGGCAGCTCTTTAAAGATATTTTCACTGACCAGGTTCACCGTGGCCCCAGTGTCGATGAGAAATTTAGTTGGCTGCTCATTCAACTTGATGATCAGGGTGGGGCTGTGTGCCATGGCGGTGGGAATTCCTAGTGCATACACATATGGAGTCAGATGGAGATTGTTCCACTAGATAGCATACGTGGCATCTTGACCTGCGCTCTGGCCTCGAGCGCATTGGAATATATTCTCCTTTCTCTTCTCTCTCTCCTTTGCCTGTCTTCTCCCGAGTCTCTTTCCCTTTGTTCCGTGTGTGTCTGGCTTGATGGCCCCTGTGAACCTGTGCCAGGGTGGGTCCCTGACAGTGAGTTTGCCTTCGCCTTGAGTTTGGGAGGCGTGTCTCTAGCTCGGTCCCTCCCTTAGTCTCAAAATAGCCTGCAGACCGCTTTGAAGTGACCTTCTTCACCACATGAGGCACAGCGCTGGTCGATAGCTGAAACTCGCCCCCTGCGAGTTTCAATAGACATATTTGCTGTGCATCTGCTATGGGCCCTGTGGCCCCCATGTATAGATCAAAGTCTCTTATCCATATGGTCCACCTGGGACCGATGTTGCTGGTGTCTGTAACATCAAATGCCCCTGGTATTTGGGCAGCTAGCATGTCCGGCAGTCTGTTTGGGGCTCGGTCCTGCACCTGTGGCCTTGCGCCGGTAGTGGTCCGTTGCCCTGGACCTGTGCCCCTTGATTATCATCTTGACCTGACATTGTGTCCGTGGTTGTAGTAACGTCGGGGTGATCAGCTCACTAGTATCTTCCCTGGGGCCCTCTTGAGTTCGCAAGCCGCAGTAGGCTCAAAGTTTGATAAGATGGCCACCTTCTTCAGGCACTAGCACCATCTAATGTGTGTCAAGTTAGGTGGGGCCTCTGCCGCTGGACGTATCCACTGTTGTGAGCCTTAATTACTGCTCACCATGTGTTCCGGCCCTCTGCCGCCTTTGATCTGTTGTACGCGGCCCACTTTCCATCACCGCCGTGGCCCGGGGATGAGAGCACAGCTTCCCCGCTGCTTGTGTTGCTCCTTCCCCCCTCCGAGCTGAGTCGGCTCCCCGACTTCCATGAGGCCAGTGTTATGGCCGTGAGTAGGTCTTGAAGGAACTGGACACACACCCAATTACACACAGACACAGAGCATTTGCATTAACATCTTCCTTTATTGAACTCAATCTAACTCTGCCTCTCCCCGCCTCCCCCAGCCCGTCACTTCCGTTTTTCCCACGTCACTTCCCTTATCCCAACCACCCGCCTCCCCGTGTCCATGGAAACATCAACGTGACACTCAAGTTCTTATTTTACCCCGTACCGTAGTTAAGGTGGTAGATTTCTTTACCATATTGTGTAAGAAGTTAGTTACCATGCTGACTCCAGGTGGCCCCACAAAGTCGTCTCTTTGATTGTGTTTATTTATGTGAAAGTTGTTCCCTGATGTTGCGGTCCGACACCTTCAAACAGACTTCAAGTTACAATGAAGAACAGACTCACTCTCCAGTCTGCAACACGGCACAGTGAATATTCAGCTGGAATGGTTCCCAACACCTAACACTCCAGCACTCCGCTAGCTCTGCTTGTGCTTGGTGTTTTTGGGCTGTTAGCTCCTCCTCTCAGTCAGCACAATGGAGAATAGACTCACTCTCCAGTCTGCAACATGGCACAGTGAGAATTCTGCAGGAATTGTCCCCAACACCTAACACTCCAGCACTCCCTCTTTCATATACATGGATCAGCACACGCTTTGGCTATGCCTGATGTATCCTTATCATGACTTCCTCATGTGATGTACTTTACATACTGCACAACTTGACCTTGCCTGGTATGCTCTCTTACCAGGGATTTCTTATATGAATATACTTGTGACTTGAATCTGCCTGGTATACTCTCCTGTACAAAATTGTAAGGGGTTACCTGTTAAATCCTCTGGTTCGTCAGGTAAGTGTATATATAATATAATGGGGTTTGAACCAGAGTAGGTAGGATGACAAGGAAATCTACTGAATACTTCTAAACCTTTTTTTTATTTTTAATTTTAAAAAGTCTATATGAATTTAAAACAATTCATCATGTTAAACAATACATCGTGTTTAAACAATTCATCATAATCAATAATACAATTTGTCAACTTCTGACCCAAAACAAACTCATCCACACACTTCTCTTTCAGTCATTCATTCTTCCATATTGTCTATAATGGCCACAAAAGCTCTTCTCTTCTTGATTTGGTATTATAACTCATATATCAATGTCACAATAATTTTCAAGATTTGCAAAACCCAATGTGACTATGTTTTATCTGTTCATATTTTTTTGAAACAGTTCTATACTCATTGACACATGTTTCAGTCTTTTATGGGGTTTTTTATACGCTCACCCCCTCGTTCTCGACCTTCTTCAGGATGTTCACAAAGAACTTGATGACTCTTTGCCTCAGATAGACTGGTATGGATTTCTTTCACCTAAATAAAAACATACAGATACTCTATTTAAAAACGACCTCTACTTCTTGTCATCCCAATTATTTAGTAACACCATGAATGTGTAGCACAACACTATGACTTGGTTGGTTCCATCTTCACTCACCTCCACTTATAGTATAGGAGATGCTTGAAAATGTAAATGGATTAAATCGGTCACTAGGACCACATTGGCGATGTCTTCACCTTTGGCCTATAAAATAATACAATTCAGTGTATCACTATGTGGAGTGACCACACTTTTTCTGTAAGGTTTCCCATCCTATGTCCGGGACTCAACAGACATGATCCATATTCTGCAGGACCTGTGGATACAGCAAGGGGACATACTTGTGACGATGGACGTCGAGTCTTTATACACTTCCATACCCCAGATGAACTGTCTCGGGGTATTGGGAGATGTATTAGACAGACGTATCCCCCCTCACCAGCCACCGACCGGTTTTGTGCTGGAATGCATACGTCTAGCGATGACAGAAAAAATGTCTTCCTCTACAAAAATGAACTTTACAAACAAGAGAGAGGTTTGCCCCGGATATTGTGAATTTATATATGGCAGATTTTGAGGACAAGTATATACTGGGCAATGAAAATGCTCTGATGAAACATCATATACTCCATCACTACCTGGTGGTGTGGCGGAGATATAGTGATGATGTGTTCCTCATATGGCGAGGAGGAGAGACCCTACTTAAAGAATGTCAAGATTGGATAAATCTGCGTGATGTAAACATTAGATTCACCATGGAGCATAGTTTGCAACAAGTAAGCTTCTTAAATGTATTGATAATAAAATCAAGGGACAGACTGGTGACTACTCTCTATAGGAAGCCCACGGACAAGAATTCTTTACTTCATTTCCAAAGCTTTCACCCGGCGGGGTTGCAACAGAATTTGCCAAATGGACAATTCTTACGCATTGGGTGTAATTGCACCGAAAGGGAAGAATTCCTGAGACACGCTGAACAATTGAAGGGGAGACTTTGTGATAGAGGTTACCCCAAGAAACTAGTAAAAGACCAAATGAAAAGGGCATTGAATACAGACAGGGAGATATGCCTGTCAGCACGAGAAAAAATACCAAATGACAGAATTGTCTGTGTCACTACTTTCAACCCAGTGAGTTGTGATATTAAAAAAATCATTAACAGAAATTGGAACCTTTTAAAGCAGCCAGGGACTTTGTCAAGAAAACCCTTGTTTGCATTTAAGAAGAGTCAGAATCTCAGACAAAAACTTGTGCATACATATAGAGATGCACCAAAGGACCAGCCAGTCTTGAACCAGTGGGGTTTACCCCCTGTCACGGGTCACCACAAATGTGGCAACTGCGTGGTGTGCCCCCTTACAGAAAAAATGCATGAGTTCAAGTGGGGGAAGCATAAATGGAAAATGAAGCACCGCACAAACTGTTTATCAAGGAATGTGATATATATCATCCAGTGCCCATGTGCACTGCTCCATGTGGGAAAAATGACCAGAGAGGTGCGCCAATGCTTCGCTGAACATAGGTCCTGCATAAGAAACAGACTGGCAGAAAAACCCTTGGTGGAACACTGCATGAAATTAAATCACAGTGATACAGACCTTAAATGGTTTGTACTGCAGCAAGGAATAGTGAGCAAAAGAGGAGGTGACATGGGCACTATAATTCATCAAATTGAACAACGGTGGATATATAATCTGGATACGGTTTGCCGGGGTCTGAATGTTTCAGTAGAATGGAACATTTTGGTAACAAGTTGAAAGCACTGGGTTGTTCGAATGACTGAAGAGGACCATATGTAAATGAACAAAAAGATCTGTGATATTTTAGAGTCATCATATGACTGTTCAGTAGCCGTTACAACGTGTTAAGGATCCAACACGCGTGAAGAAATGTAGGGGTTGCTTTTAAATGGTTGTAAATTGCGCCCATATAATAATGAAAAACAAACATCATATATATAAAAATAAGTATTTTTACCATTTCCACCCAGGGAATCTGAAACAGAACTACACCCCCATAGAACGAGGAAATCATACCTAGGCAGTCCTGTTTCTACGTTCATGTAACATATATAAGGGAGTCCTTTCCTTGACTAGGATCACAGAGAAGTCCATTGAACAACAACTGCGCGTCCGGGCATAGTGCCAAGTGCAGAGAAAACAAGATATTACCAGGTAAGCGAGCCGCCGTAAATTGGGAATTGAGCTGTATGTCATTCACGCGATGAGGCTGTATGGAAGTATATGTATTTATTCGCCACGCGGTGATGCGGCAGTAAAGTGGCGAGACTTGAGTCGTTACTCGGGGATGCGGAAATAAATCGCCAAGAGCACAATACAGAGAGCGAGTACTCTGTTCATAATCCAAACACGCTGACTATATCTAGGTGCAAACGAAGCATATAGGTGACTCCAGAGTAAATGTATACAGTGGTATAAGATTAGAAATATGAAGCGGGACGAATATGCCAACATTTTAAGTAAAAGAGTGAGGAAGTGACGACAAAAAACAGAGGAGGTGGTGTATATAGATGTGTGCACAAATCCAGAGCGCAGTGATGCCTAGATTGGAAGTACAAATAGGCATAAGACTACAAATGTGTTCTTTACCTTATTAGGTGAGAGCGGACAATTGGGAACAAGAATCCATATCCGACAGCTCCATATGCACAAGTAGAGTGTTTACAACAGGGGGCGAGCGTATAAACCCCATAAAAGACCGACACATATGTCTACGAGTATAGAACTGTTTATAAAAAATTTTTTTAGAAGTATTCAGTAGATTTCCTTGTCATCCTACCTACTCTGGTTCAAACCCCATTATATGGTATACTCTCCTGCCAGGGCTTTTCTCGTATGAGCACACTTGCAAACTTGACAGTTTCTTATGTATGTTCCGTTCTGTCTCTTTAAGAAATATTGAATCTCTCGTTCTTTCTCATATGCTTCATTTACTTTTATTTGCCTCAGTAGGAATGCCAAACTGCCCCGGGGAGCCCACTTCCCTTAGGTGGACTCACCGCCTTCTTGTGGAGTGCATTGGTTCTCCTGTGGCAATCCTGCAGCGGCTCTTTGGCGTTCTGCTCCCTCTCTCCAGGTTCGCCTGCTCCAATTTTCTCTCTGCTCGAGCATGTGGAGGCTGATTTTTGGTACCTGTGAACGCTTGGTAGCCTTTCCTCCTTTACTGGCATCCTCACAGCATACCATCTCCTGCAATCTGCTCTCCTCTGCTTCGTCTGTGAGCCGGTTGGCTCCACTGACCTTGCACCAGCCCAGCGGCCCCTTAGCTGACACCGAGAGGACAAGACTTCTCCATCAGTGTCTCTCTGTCAGCTGGTTCGGCGGTTTAAATGTCCCGGCATCAATTATGTGCAGCTTGTGCTCTTGGCCTTCATTGATCTTTATTACTCATATCAGCTTCCTTGTAACAGTACTTTTATATTGAGGGGAAGGGAAGTCAGTTCTTGTATACAGAGTCTGGAAAGTATTCCCAGTAGCCTTGATAGGAAAGTCAGTTCTTGATGACTTATATGCAGAGTTTGGGAAAATAATTTCAGGAGTCTTGAAAGGCAAGTCAGTTTTTGATTGGCTTGTTTACAGAGTATGGAGAAGTATTCTCAGAAGCCTTGAAAAGTGGGTGAGGAGATTCATGGCATTATGCCATTATGACATGGGGAATGAAGAGGGTATCCTCAAAAGAAAAAGGGGGATATCATGTCTTCTCTAATGATGTCGTGTCACTCCCCTGAGAGTTGCCTCCCCCAACGTGATCCCTCCTCATATAGCTGCCCCCAGAGTCAGGATCAGGTAGCAGCTGCCATCCCCTGGCCACATGTGGAGAGGTCACCGCCCGCAAAGGAGTGATGACACCATCAGATTCATCCCAGATGCCTCATGTTCACACACAGTGTGATGGTATCTGATCCCTGTTGGGCACAGGTTTAATGGTGGACACCCTGGGAGTTGGCCCTGACCCTGGTTTTATAATGTTGTGTTCTAACAACTGGTGCAGTTTCTCTTCCACTTGTCGCTGTATGTTCACCGGTATGCCCCGATAGTGTTGGTCTACCAGACGAATCATGTTGGCAATATGCAGTGGTATCAGGTAATGTTATCCCCACCAATAATATCGCCATATATATGGTAGTCGGGTAAGGCCATATGTGATATTATTAGTGGGAATAATGTATGGGGTTATTGGGATCGTGGGTTGCGTAGGTGTCCCCTGCCCCATTAAAAAAATTATGATGGTTGCAGTGGTTTCCTCCGCAGGTTCCATGGCTTAATATCACCGCAAAAATATGCCAGTATTCTTGTATGGTGATATTTTTGTGGGGATATTAATACATGGAACCTATGCAGTTCTATTTGGCTGTGTTTCAATTTGCCAAGTCCCTTGAACAGCGACCAAAAAAGCTATTCCAGTCTTGCTACAGTGTCAGTGTACTTACGAATCATCAGTCTGTGCAGCACATGTATCAGGCCCATGTCTAGTGCAGCCTTGAGGCTTAAAATGCAGCCACTTTATGTTGCCGCCTCTAGGACATTTATGGATAGCTTCCTTGCTTGTGTCTTGTATCTGCTGGTGGCTTGAAAGTATCCCCTGCATGGTAACGGTGTCTTGGTTTCATAAGGATAAATGTTCACCTCTGAAGATCGTACACGTGAGGCTTTTGGGATGTTCTTGTAGACTTATTCACTGATCATAATATACTATGGCTCCTGTGTCTACTAAATATTCTGCATGTAGGTTGTTAACTTGTAGGGCTATGTTCTATCGCTTGTTGATTTCCCAGTGCATACAAGGAACCCTTGCTGTCTTGGATCTTCCGCTGATGAGCTCGACTCACTGTGAGATGGGGATTGCTCAATTAAGTGATGCACGTGGCGTCGAGCCCTCCTTGGTTGTCGAGAGGCTGATGAGCAGGACATCCATCTTTCAGGTGTTTGTCGATCTTCTGCGGGCGCTTCTTCCCTCCTTAGTCTCTCCTTGTGGCGTCCTGGTGATTTAAATACTGGAGAATGGGCAGTCGACGATGCCCCTGACCTCTCCGTCATCCTCATGGTAGAAGGGCCCATCATGTATTCTCTCTGCGAGTTTCAAGATGCACGATACACTGCCTTGAAATAATTTTCACATCCACAGTCTGAACATGGCTGGTCGGTCGCCGGCCATGGCCCTTCATGCTGGAATTTATGTCTGCACCGAAAGCAAAATTGATTCGTCTGACTCTGTGGATGTGTTGCTGTTTCCATTTTGTTCACCATGGCTTTGGTGGAGGGGACTATATTTAATGTATTTCTCGACCTCAACTTGGTGCTCTACTGCCATCTCTGAGCGAATTAGCATCAGGATCTATCTCCTCCAGTGATCCTAACTTCTGGAGTCGTTTTTTCCTTCCTGAAGTTCGCCAATTCACACCCTGCAATTATCTGCGATTTTAGTGTTTTTTCATTGGAGTAGTTGTGAAGTACTCCATCAGCGCCGTTCTCAAGCCTCTAAACATGTAGATGTTGTGTTCCGGCAGCTCATAGAATGTCTCTTGTGTCCGGTCCTACTGTTAGAGTGAGGAGAACTTTTTTATATGGTCATTCTGGGCACCAAGAACATCACCCTTCTCTCACCCATCTTGCCTATATCGGTCCCATTTTGCTTGATACGTTACATCAAATGCTCCAGGTAGCAGTCGTAATAAGAATTTCTGAAGCCGTGCCTGGAATGGATTTGGAGGGGGTCGGTGTCATTCATGTCTGTTATGTCCTCCTCGGACATGGTGTGTGGTCTAGTACGTTGTTCAATGTCTTGGCTCTTGGTGTCGGGCTTTTTGCCCTGTCATAAGCCACCTTCCTACTCTCATGCGCAAGTCACGCTCCTTTTCCATGGACAAGCCATGCCCCTTTTTCACCACCGACCGTCGTGGCTTTCCTGTAATGCCGGAGTGTGATTTGTGGGCTGCACCTGGCCTGTCTGACACTTCCCCGCCTGCGGTCGGATATATCAGGTCGGGTAGTCTTGCACCACTGGAGCGCCCCTCCATTGCCACGTGCCTCTGCCTCATCCGCAGAGTGCTGGCCGTTGCCGCCGACCATTCCACGTGTTTGTATGTGGCGCGGGTCGACCACATCATCACCAATGCGGACCACGGGAGAATGGTTGAACACGTCTCTGTTCTCTGCGTACCCCGTCCCTTCTCCTTTTCCTCCCACATCACATCCTGTTTCCTCCCCTGCCCCGGGTCCCACCCCTTTTCCATAACGAGGACAAACCCAGCCATTTAAAGCACAACACTACAGATTTCAATCTAAACAACCACTTTTAGCTGCAAGGATTTCGGATGACGGATATTTGATCAGGCTCATAACTAAGGCTAGACGAGCATCCCAAAAAGTGCTGTGGGCTACTTTTGAGGTTGCACATCCTAAAAGGACCACTATAGCTCCTACCTCCCTCCATGCCCTTTCAGTTCCCTCTTTAGCCTCGCTCTCCCTCATGTCACATCAAGAATAGTGTTTCTTCTATTTCCAACACAATAGAGAATGAACATTTTTAACATGCCCCACTGTTAGGGTGACCAGACGTCCTGTTCTTCCGTGGAATGTCCCGAAGAATGGCTCTCTGTCCCCCCCCTCCCCCCTCTTGAGAATGTTTTTAATTTAAAAACCCCATCCCGGTTTTCAGGAAAGTGGGGGTGATAGTCCTGTTTTTTTGAGGAATTAGCGGGTGACTCCTTGCTCGTCACTAATTATAAAAGAAATAAATCCCCTCATATTTACAAAATTGTTCACTCCGTAGGATTGTCTCGAACCACCAACCTTTCAGGGAACATCCGCAGGTAACTCATTGCCCACAGAGACTGATTGAGAAACAAGTAAGAGCATGGCCTTTAATATCAGAGCACAAGCTCCTTTGTTAGTGACATGATTACATTCACAGTCAGACCGCTGAAAATAATGTGGGATCGTGTGGGCGTAGGGGTTTGGGTAGAGAAGTTGGTGAGGTGGGGCAATTGTGTGGGGGAGTGCCAGGCGGCTGAGTCGGTAGTCCTTCTTTGATGTTGTTGGTCGTCCCGCTTTTCATCTGATGGGTCCTGCCATGCCACAGAAGTGCAGTGGTGTAAGATATAGAGTCCAGTTGGCGACAGATGTCAGCAACCTGGCATCCCTTTTAGGGTTCCCAATGTTTACTCCTGAATGAACAAGAACTTCCCCAGATGAATCTGTGTCAAAGTTTAAAAGTTTCCCCAAACAAAATACACCCAAAGTATGGCGATTTGGCTAAAACTGTTACCCAGAACTTCTTTTAACTGATGAGAGTAGTGCAAGTGTTCATTGGGACAGCGCACGACAAGCAGGCACGTGCCCCGTGGCATCACATTTTCACGGATCCCCATCTAGCTCCAAAGCCAATGATATTTTATGACAATGGGCCTCATTACGACTCAGGCGGTAAGGGGTTTACGGCAGCGTAAACAGCGCCGACCCTTACCGCCTGATTCCGAGGTCCCTTAGCGCCATGGCGGATTTAACACCTGCTTTTAGCAGGTGTTAAAATCCATGGCGCTAAGGGACCATGTTGTTAATTACGCCACCGTAATTTACGGTGGTGTAATTAACGCCTTCCCCACTCCCATTATGCCCTATGGGGCAAAAATGGGAATGGGGAGGGTAAATGGGGATTGGGGACTTACCGCCCCGCCGACCTCGGAATGGGGCGGTAAGTCCGCCAACCACCATGGCGTAAACACAGTTTACGCCATGGTGGTAAAGGTACGACCCAGGCGGTAACTTACCGCCTGGGTCGTAATGAGGCCCAATAACTGCTTTATTTTGCTGGCGAGCGAATACCGAGAAAGTTGAAACTTTCTATTCTGCCTGAGGCTGTCAATCCCAGCTGGCAAATTAAACCAAAATGCTGTCACACTAACCACACAAACGACTTGTATGGGAGATTCAAACATCTCATACCCATTTACTCATGAATTCCGTGGGGTTGCTGAATTAATCACGTGTAAGGTGTGCGCACATTTGAGATGCACTCCATCGCGCTAATTTGTATTCACTTTTTTAATCCACTGTATTCATGTCATCAGTGCCGTAGCATTTAAAACTGTGAGATAAAGTATTCCCCTTTTCTGTAAAACACTTTTAAAATAGGCTAACACTATTCAATGGTATTGGTTTCCCCAGTTAGGGAGAATTCTCATAAATGTGCTAATTGCCGTTACCTTTTGAGACCCCGAGCAGCTTTGCTGGATTTTTAGGACTTTAATTTCTACCTGGAAAGAGTGTGAGTCTTTTTTCCCACTCCTTCATATATTTTGATGTGTGTTTTACTTTTGTGTTCTTTGAATATGGAGTTTTACACAACTCCGTAGGCGTCATCTTTTCTTGTGTGTCACACAGCACCTTCAGTGCAGTGGCACAGGGGTGTCTTTCAGACTTCCCAAGGTTTAAATACCATCTCTGGGACTGACTACTGTCTCCCAGTGAATGTAAAGTTAAATTCACTTTGCTAGTCTTTTTAAATTGCAAGACCCAGCGCACACTTCCTTACAGCAGAGTGCTGAAGGGAATACCTAGTATTCCCCATGCCTAGAAAAAACATGTTGCACCCAAATGCTACCCTTTCCTCCCAGAATGGCTGGTGGCAGTGGTATTACCATGATTTTCCCGACCACGACCCGTTTAAACACTCCGGTAGCTAAAATGCACCGGAGCCATGATTTTCAAGATGGCGTCTGAGCCCCCTCTGTAAAAGCAGGTTCCGATAGACTTTTTTTGCCATTTCTTTTTGGAAAGGTCATTCTAGTGTTTGTCTCTGCGCGCCAAACCAGGTTTGGTCCCTTTGTTCCATCGCCTTTGGCGGGCTTCAGTACTGAAGACCGCCTCTGGTGCCTGAGTGTCTGGGGTAGACAGGATGTGAGGGAGGTGCTCCTAGGAGACCTGAATGCACTCTGGTGTAATTGGCTGGCTGACTGTCCGGCAAAGAAAAGCCACCCTGCTTGGTGAGTGGCAGCTAGGCTGGAATGAATGGGAGCAAACTGTTTAAAAGCAGGTCTCTGGGACTTGGAAGGCAGAGTCAACCACTGGAATGAAAGAACCGAAGACAAGCTGAAGGAAGACGATTGCTTCAACTCCTGGACCGTTGGTTTTCCCAGTGAAGCCCTGCTGCAGGTCCGAATAGCCTGAAACTCCCTCGAAATAGAAGCCCCTTCAAGGACAACTTCTTCCCTTGAGCTAGTGGGAACAACCAACTCGGAAGCCACCTGGAAACCATCTCCATACTGGTCGAATTTTCTTCACAGTGCTGTTGAAAACCAGATAGCCAGTGAGAAGGATACCAGCTTGTGGACTTTAAGGCACTCACAACTTAAACCAACGTTTTGCCAAACTTGTGGATCTGTCCCTGTGCAGTGCAGGAACCTCCCAACGTCCTCCCTCTTGTCCCCACAACTGAGGCCCAGGAACAACGAGATCTGCAGGAACTGCCAGGAACAATTGCCTCAGCTACAGCTTTTCTTCATTACCAAGGTACTGTGCAAACACGGTTGAGAAATCCTCTCAGCCGCGGTGAAAGTTTGTGAAACTTTCCCTACTTTGGAGTCTTGTTCACTCCTAATCTGACATATAACTCTTTTGCATGCAAACTACTTCTGAGAACATTGGCGAAGACTTGACAGTTTACTACCAGAACTATGCTATCCTATCCAAGACACTGATCCATTGACTTTGGCCCAGGCCTATTGAATTGAACTGCATCTTGTAGTGAACTGAAACTATTTGCCCTGCCTTAAGAAAGTATTTGTGTTTAATTCGTATAACCTTTTTACTCCCTTTCAAAGTTACTGAAGTGCCATTTTGCTCCCATTTCTGGGGAGCCTAACTTGTTCAGAAACTTATTGGTTTAGTACTGGAGTGTATTATAGTGTGATATTGAGCTGCTTATTGCTAGTGGAATGTTTTCCAAATGACTGTGTAGATAGATTAACATTGTTTTACCAAGAAACCTTGAGTAAATGTTTGTTTGAACCACTGTGATTGCAAGTCCTTTGTGTAACACCTTGTACTGATCACATCCCTCTTGAGATAAGCCTGGCTGCTCAGCCCTGCTACCACAAAACTGTGTAGTACAGACATATACCAAAGGTGAGATTGTGCTTAAACCTGTAGTCTTAATTGTGTGTAGTGTTCCCAAAGGGTACTGATTGTAATTCTGCCTAACATTCCCCATTTCATCAAGTTGTGCACGCCACATCCTTACTTCTACTGTTTGCGAGTCTCACAGAAGTCCCCCAATCTATCTTTTGCTTGTTAAAAAATTAGGGGCTCATTTTGAGCAGGGCACACCACAAATGGAAGGCGTAAAGGCCTTGCATAAGGCTGTTCCGTCTTTCATTTGTGGTGCTCCCCATTTTCATGCATTTGTATGGCAGAGAGGAGGGGTGGAACGCAACTTGTGTTTCCGCCACCTTCCTTAAAGTACGCCACAGAAATGCTCCAGCATTTGCGCCAGCATGGTTTTCCATGACCGGATGTTGTCATTACCACGTATTGTAATGCTTTTGTACAGAGGCAAATACCTCTTCACAAAAGTGGGCCTAAAAAAGATAAGTCTCAGTAGTGAAACTCGTAGTTTGGCAGAGCGGTAAAACATACCACATTTTAAAATGAAAAAGAATTAACAAAATAAAATACTATGGGATCATTTTGGGCCCTGTGTATAATGTTAATGAAAGACGTAAAAGCCTTCAAAGGCTTTTACGGTAATGTTACGCCCCATTTCCATCAATGGATTTCCATGCTGGCGCAAATTCTGGGGATTCCTATTGGGTCGGCCAGCTTTATGCACCAACATAAATCAGGTGAACCTCATTGGGGTCCATTGTAAATGTCGCCTGGCAAACGTACATGGCAGGCAGCTTTTAATTCATCTGTACAGCGGAGCACAAAAATGCAGTGTACATGCTTGTATGCCATAATTTGCCCTGCACTTATGTACTCCGCCATGCAAATGACCAAAGTTTGGTGACAGGAACCCGAGCAAGCGTACAGGTGCCTGACTCCAAATCACGTCGCAACTCTAAAATGAACCCCTCACTATTTTGATATGATATAATATGATATGTTTTATTATACATTTTTCACAAAAGTATTATCATAATTGACACAGCTTTGGCATTCTTCTGGGGAGTCACAGCAGAGAGGCCAGGGGTTGAATGAGCAGAATAACTGGCTTCTCACCTGTCTGACCTGGTTTGGTGCCAGTGTGCGAGCCATTAGGGCAGCTCATCATGCCATGGAGGACAACTATTCCAAGTACTTTCATTTCAGCTTTGGCCTAATTGTCGCCCTTTCAAGAATGTTTTTAACAAAAATAAGTATGCATTTAATGTGTCCATAGTTGTGTTTTCTGTTGCTCACTCAAATGAGGTCCTGATTAACAGTTTGGCGTTATTTCTGCTGGAAATACTGTCAATTTGTACCCGGCGAGAGACAATCAGATGGTTACAAGCAATCTGATTGGCTCTCGCCGGGGCTTTACCCGACGCAGAATCCCTCAAAGCTTAAGTTTCTTTCACATCCCCGGGGAGGGCTGTGGCAGCCCCTTAGCCAATGAGGAGGCTCGGAACATGATAATCCCCGCTCCGAGCCACCACACAACTGGAAGCTGCCATCCTCCGCCGCCAGGGATTCAGGTAAGTGTTTTCTCTCCCTACTCCCATCCCCCAAACAATACCCTCCGCACCCTCCCAAGCCCACTTACCTTCTTTTTGGTCAGTTTCCGAATGCGAACATGCTGGGAACACTTCTGTCCCCAGCGCATCCGCTCCCGAAGGCTACCATGGAAAGGGAAAACGGACTCTGTTTTCCCTTCCCCATCGGCCATTTTTTTGCCGCAGCATTTCAGAACAGAAAAACAATGCTATTAATACCCCAGTCTTGCAGGCTGGGGTACTAATAGCAATAAGCCCCTCGCCGCGGGGGCATTAACGAGTCAGGTAATGTCCCGGCGCCTTCCCTAAGGCTGTAACTATGAGCCCTTGGGCATTACCTGACTCGGTAATGCCCCCATGGCTCGAGGCTTATTGCTTAAATAGTAATACCGTCACTGCATGCTCCAAGCATGCAGAAACCTGAAGGGTCTGCATGATTCAGTCATGTGCACCCTTTAGTTATTCCCCATTGTGGAGTACCATAGGATTCCATGGGATTAATTATCGGATGTTGTCATTACCAAATGCAGAAATGTTTTTACATAGAGGCTACTACCTCCACACAAAAGCAGGCATAAAAAAGAGGAGTTTCAGTAGTGAAACCCGTAGTTTGGCAGAGCGGTAAAACATACAGGGCCCAATTCTTAACTTGGAGCAGTGAACGTGATAAAGACCACGATTCACTGTGCCAAATCTGGACACCCAGGCTCCAACAGTAGTCTCAAGTGGGCCTGGGCATCCTTGTAGTGCACGACAGTGCACCGTCAGGATTGCGCCTGTTTTAGTGATAACGAGAGCAATCCTGAAATCTCTGCAGCATTTTTGTAAAATAACGACATATTTGTTATTTTACAAAAATGCGGCCGATTACACGGATGTATATGAGCACGTTGATATACACCAAAGTAAGCAGCTTCAACGTTGTTTCCTGCAACTTGAAGCTGCTTACTTTGGTGTATAAACTTTCAATAATGTTACGCTCCATTTTCATTGATGTATATGGCAGAGAGGAGGGGTGGAACACAACTTGCATTTCCGCCGCTCCCTTCCTCTCCACCATAGAAATACTCCAGCAGTTGCAGCCGCATGCATTTTAATGTAGGCGCAAATTCCGGGTGTCCCCATGGAGCCCAACGGCTTTTTGCACCAGGAAAAGCTGGCGGACTCCATAGGGATCCATTGCAAACGTTGCCTGACATGTGTACATGGCAGGCCACATTTACTTCATTTGCACATTAAGTCCAAAAGTGCAGGACAAAAGGCACACTTGTAGACCACCTTTTGCACTGCACTTTTGCAGTCCGCCATGCAAGTGACAAAAATTCTGTTGTATGTCTACACCTAGCGGATCCCCGCCGCCGAATTATGCAGCTAACCAAAATGAGCTCCCATTTGTTTTACCACTCCCATCAAACGTGTAATCTGGACAAAAATGTTAGCATTTCTCTGTGGAGAAACGGTTCCCTGTCCAAAAATCCCCTTGGGTAAATTTTTCATAGAGGTAGGTCATTTCTGCCACTGATTAAAATCGATATTTTCCATCTGAAACCCATATGAATTGGAGTGAATTGGACACGGGGTACAGGGCGTGATCCAGCTACCAGAAATCGAACTGTACAGCAAGAACCATCTAAATGGAATCTACATGGCTAGTGTGGCAGGTCAGAAGAACACAGACTCTGATTTTCCATTTCACTGCTGATATTTATTAAATGAAAAACAAAAAACTCCTATCTTTCCCTATTTTAAGGGTGTTCTCTAGCTGACAAAACTAACTACGGTGCTTGTCAGTCATCTGTGAGAGTCCACATTAAGATCAGTCCACTGTCCAAACTAACCTATCCTGCCCTTACCACTATTACAACAACAAAAGAACAGGGTAATGACTCCCTTCTCCTGTGAGGTGGCTCCTCACCAAGTTCTGTTCAGTGAGGTATCCTTAGGTCGTTCTTGCTAACTACTTTTATTAAATCACACAATTCAGACACCTGGTTCTTCAAGGTTCCAACTATCTCTTTCACTTAATTACAATGTCTTTCCTTCTTGTTCTGTACTTGTCTTATTCTAGTTGTGTTTGTTCCTTTCATGGGAAAAGTTCATTCCTTTCTCTTCATTCAGATTCAATATTGTTCCCTAATTCAATGCCCACTCTTTATTTTGAGTGGGACGAGTTTGAGCGTTCCAGTATTGATTCTGTCCTTCATTCACTCTTAACATAATACTATGGGGGTCATTACGAGTTGGGCGGTATACCTATACAGGTAATCCAGGTATACAGGTAACAGAATTACCGCCACAATTAGCGTTTTGCTAAATTATGAGTCAACAGTAATACTATTAATGGTAATTATCCAATGGTATTACTGTCGATAGAACACAAGCTGTATTACTGTTGTATCACAAGTTGGAATATGGTGGTAATACTGCCAAAAATATAATGAACTTACCTCTAAATGCCGACAGGTGCCACAAATGAAGCCACAGGTGCATCCAATCCACTCAAGAGGGCTACACAAGGTACATGCATTCCCCAAACACACTTTCAAACACCATGCTGTCACCAGCCATTGCGACCTGGGATATGCAGTTGCTCATGCTGCACATTGACCTACACAGGCAGGAAAACCAGCAAAGGATGAAGAGAGGAGGAGGAGACGCCATGTAAGATGAATTCCCAAACCCCGGGTCAAGCCCTGAATGACAACCAGCTGGTGACCTTAATCATAGAAACCATAGCTGAGCGGCTCACCTTAATCCAGGATGATGTAGAGAGTAGGATAAACAAAAGAACAACTGTACCCCTGCTGCTGAAGCTTGTGTCCATCTTGCAATTCCTGGCAACTGGTACCTTCCAGCACATCGTGTACATGCTTCACGGCATGTCGCAGCCCACATTTTCCAACATGCTTGTGCAAGTGCTGGAAGCCCTCCTGCACCATGTGAACCAGTACATCTCCCTGCCCACCACCCCGGCACAGGAGCATGCCATGGAGGCACGGTTTCATGCAGTAGCCCACAAGCCCAATGCCATTGCTGCCCTAGAGTGTACCCATGTGGTGTTGGTGGCCCCCCAAGGCATGTGAAGCGGTATACCATAACAGGAAGCAGTATCACTCCCTCAACGTACAGGTCACTTGACCTCTTATCACACAATGCAGTGCCCGCTTCCCTGGTTCCACACACAATGCCATGATTCTGCGCTACAACACACTGCCTGCATACATAGAGAGACAGAGTGCAACGGATTTGGATATTGGGTGAATGCAAGTGCCATAACAGAAATGTATCTCGCAGTAAAGGGGGGATGCTGCATAGCCACAACAGAAAAATGCATGCTCTCTTAAGGCCCTGTACATGCAGGAACTACACTCTCACCACACAAATGACAGCCTACAACCCACAGAACGTGGACAGGATGGACAATGTTGTAGTAAGTTGCGAATGTATATTTTCCCAACAGGCTAGTAACACAAACATGACTACCTATTCATGGAACAACAAAGTATAACACTGCACCAAAGGAATGCAACCTCTGCAGTAGTAATGCCATGTATTCAGGTAACCCTGTACCTGAAGCCATCATGGAATAGACGCAGATACACAAACCTGCAGAAGTACAATAAACAACCATCAAGACACATGCATGAGACCAAGGCACAGGCCAAACACAGGCACCATGGCACCATTCCATGATAATCACAGACCCTGAAAGCGGCAAGTGCTAGCTGCGAGTTGTGTGCATGTTGTTAAACGACACAGCAAATAGTGAATGACTACATATGCAAGTACTGTGATAGTGAGACATGTCGTGCAACAATACTCATAAAATGCATGCTCAGAGTGTCTATCAACATACCGTTGTAAAAGTCAACATATCCACAATGCAATGTGACTGACACGTATGACCTTTGCCCTTGCCAGTGACTCTGGATACCCACAGCTACCATGGCTGATGACACCTGTGAGGATCCACAGACGCCACAGGAGGTTCCCTTAAACGAGGCACTCATTCAAACCAGGCTCTGCATCAGGAATTTCGCCTGTTGAAGGCTCATTTCCAGTGTCTACTCTGGACCAGAGTGGGCTGGATGCACAGGTCACATTAGGTAGGACAAGTATTTCTTGGATTATTATTAGAGGCAAAAGATACTCGGGTTGGGGAAAAATACTTTCCATCCAAGAAAAAGACAATTCAACATTAAAGTTCACCTCAACATCTTTCCACTGACTATCTGACTATCGAAGCAGTGAAATGGCATTGGACCCACTTTTTAAGATAGCCAATGATGCTGCATAGTATGTTACTTTTAAGGACCTGAAAGATGCCTCTACGACAGTTCCTATGAACCCCCTCCCGAATCCTCCAGCCAGTGAAGTCATAAAGGCACCTTCCGGTAGACAGAGAAATGGACATGAAGAAGGGCATGCAGGCACGCTTCGGCCCTCTCCTGCAAAAGAAAACACAGCACATGTTAAAAAATGAAAGAAGACAATTGATAAAAACATTGCCAAGAATGCTGAAGAAATACCTGCAAGAGTGATGGATGAGACAAGAAACCTAATATAAGAAAAGGAGATACCATAGCAGGGACACAAGGGAGTAGTAGTGGCACAAGGGAGCGTGGGAAGGGGAGCAAGGACCATCGGTCTACTGCCAGTAGCAACGAGGGAGTTGAATGAAGTAGGAAGAAGGTGGCATTAGAGTATGTTATGTTGTTATGGTATGTTATGTAAAGGATATTTATACCACACACTGTCAGCACGGGAGTGGATTCCTGGCGCTCTTGCGGATGTGAAAGGTAAGAGGGTGGGGTTGGTTAGTAGGGTGTAGCGGGATAAAGGTAAAGCGAGATTTGTGATGTCCTGCTGATAGCTTTAGTTCGATTAGCACCGTTCGTTGAGCATGGGCGCGGTTTATGGATCTGTGGGCTCCCATGTGCTGGTGTGCGAGACTATGGGCCTCATTACGACCCAGGCGGTAAGGGGTTAACGGCACCGTAAAAGGTGTTGCACCGTTAAACTCTTACCGTCTAATTATGAGGTCCCTTTGCGGGTCCCGACCTTAACAGCTGGTTTTACCCGCAAAGGGACTTTTGAGGTAATTACGGTACCGATCTGTGGGTGGGATAGAGATGAGGGCCTCCCCGTCCAGGGTTGAGATTGCTAAGGTTGTGGGTTGCTCTTTGGTTGTAAGTGGGCTCTGCCTGTCATTGCCTGGCATCGCCTCCCTGAGCTCTTACGGAGCACTCCCCTCCCTGCGAGTTCTAAGCGGTTCCTGTCCTGTCGGGTGCTAGTTAACGATTAATGCTCCTTCGTCTCCAACTACGGTCCCTGTCTCTTGGGCTTCGCCTAGCGAAAGGGGTTTGGCTTGGGAACGGTCAATCCTAGTAGTTTCCTGAATTTGTGGTGGTCCTTTGTATTTCGTATTTCTTTTGGGAGGTTGTTCCAAATTTCTGCTGCCAGGTGAGGGAAAGAGGATCCTCCAAGTTTTTTCCTTGTGTATAGTTTTGGTTCCAGGTGGATGTCGTTACTTGATCTCAGTGTTCTTGTTGGTTGGTAAATGAATAATTCCTTTTGTAGGAATTCTGCTCATTGGTCGCTGACTGCTCTGGGCGTTATGCACATTGTTTTGAACGTGATTCATTATTTGATTAGAAGCCAGTGTAACATTTTTAGCACTGGGGTGATGTAGTCTCTTTGTGATAGTTTAAGGAGAAGTCTGGCCACTGCGTTTTGAATACGCTGTAGTTTCTTCAGTAGGTGTTCCAGCATTGCTGTTGGCGTAGTCGCTTCGTGACATTATGAGGGCGATGATTGTCAGTGTATTATGGGAGAAGGACAGGAGCGGTAGGGTTGTTTTTGACGAGTGTAGGAGGAAGAAGCATTTTTTGATTATTGCGTTTATTTGTAGTTCTAATGTTAGCGTGTTGTCCATTAAGATTCCAAGGTGTTTGACTATTTTTTTGATGGTATGGGCGCTGTTCCTAGTTCTGTGCACCTTGGGATATAAATGCTATTTTCCAGATCTGTGGATATAACCATGATTTCTGTCTTTCCTGGGTTGAGTTTTAGGCTCTTTGCATTCATCCGGTCGTAGAGTTCTTTGAGACATTCTCCCAGCGCTGTGTTCTCTTCTTGTGCATCTTCCATTTTATAGATGTGTGTGTCGTCTGCATAGTTGTAGCATGTAAGATCATTATTTTTTGATGATCTCAATTAGCGGGGCCAGGTAGACGTTGAAGAACAGTGGAGATAGGGATGATCCTTGTGGTACTCCACAGTCGGTGTCCCGTGGAGCGGATTTGAAGGGTTTTATACAGACAGTTTCTGTTCTATTTACTAGGACTGCTTTAATCCAGAGTAGGACTAGGTCTGTTATTACTATTTCTTCTATTCTCTTGATGAGGATGTCATGGCTGACTGTGTTGAACTCTGTGGAGAGGTCGAGTAATATCAGGGCAGTGTTTGTGTTGGAGTCTGCGTTTATCTTTAGGTCATTCCAGATATATAGGAGTGCTGTTTCTGTTCCTCTCGCGGGGCTAAAGCCGACTTGTGCCTGGTCCAGTAACAAGTGTTTTTCTACGTGTTCTTGTGTTAGTTTGTAGATGTAGGTTTCTAGCAGTTTTGCTGGGTAGGGAATGTTTGAAATAGGTCTGTAGTTGGTGAGGTCTTCCATGTCGCCTCTCGTGTCCTTGAGGAGTGGTGTGATGTGCGCCGATTTGAATAATTGCAGTACTTTCCCTGTTATGAGTGACAGGTTAAAAAGGTTTCTGTAGTATTCCAATGCACGTCCCGTCTGAGGATGGATTTGTAAATGTCTGGGGGTGGTGGGGTCCAGGGGGGAGCCTGCTTTGTTGCTATGTCTTACCAGTTTGACGAATGTCTCTACTGATATTTCTGGGAAGCTTTGGAGTTTATGCTGTGGTTCCTCGTCTGGCGGGGTCAGCTCTGTGTTTCGGTTGACCGGTCTGCTTTGAATGATCTGATGGATGTCGCTGATTTAATTTTTATGAAGATGCCCACTAGGTTGTTGCATAGTTTCTTTGAAGGTACCTGAGTGTTGTTGCATCCCGGTGGGTTCGTTATTTCGTTTATGATGTTGAACAGTTCTTTTTGGGTGTTGGCGGCTTTGGTGATTCTGTTGTCATTGTGTTTCTTTTTGGCATTTTGAATTTAATTTTTGTAAGATGGGATTTGTTGTTGGAATTGAGCTGTCTTTCCTTGGTCGTATTCTTTCATCCATTCTAGTTTGAGCTTCTTGTTGTTCTTTTTCATGGTACTGAGCAGTGGGGTAAACCATTTTGCCATTGCTCGCTTTCGTGACGGGGTGAAAGGTTTTTCAGGGCAGATGTCATTGATTGTTTCACTGATCCATTTATGAAGTAGCTCTGTTTTTCCGTCGAGGTCAACTTCATCCAGGTTAATGGTCGCTGGTTTTGTGAGTTGAAGTTGTTCGATTAATGTGCTCACTTTGATGGTCTTCCAGTTTCTTTTTGTGATAGTTAGGAGTTGATTGGGCTGTTGGCAGTTTTAGTTGGTAACACGATCACAAATGGAATGATGAGGTGGTCGCTCCAGACTATATGTATTGGTGGTGCAGTGGTGATAAGATTTTGGTTGGTGAACATTGTGTCAAGTGTGTGTCCCGCTGTGTGTGTTGCTCCTTTGACCAATTGTCGTACTTTCATGGTTTTTAGGTTTTCTGAGTTTGCGTTCTATTCTTCAAACCAGATGTTGTTGTCACCATGGATTATCAGATGTTCATGTTGGATAGCTATGTTGGTGATGGCTTCTATGAAGTTGTCGGCGAAAGTTGTGTCACATGTCGGTGGTCTGTAAACCAGTACGAATTTCATGTTTGTTTTTGGGTTTAGTGTTAGGTGAAGGATCATGAATTCACAGTTTTTGATGTTTAGCGTTTCATCTGTTATTATTTTCAGGTGTTCCTTGAATGCTATGGCGAGACCTCCACCTTTTTTTCCTTTTCTGTTTAACTGCGTGCACTTGAGGTTTTTGTGTAAGTAGCTGTGGAGTGTAATGTTAGTCATCCAACCATGTTTCTGTGATGAATAGGACATTGATACCATCGTTGCACAGTAGGTCGTATATCTCTGTGGCATGTTTTGACATTGATCTTGCGTTGATTAGGTTGCAGTGGATTTTTTTGGCCTGGTTTAGTTTGTTTTTTTATATCGGTTTTGTCTTGTGATTGTTGCTTTGGTTTGCTCCCTTGTTGCTCTCAGGGTGTGATGGTGGTTTGGTCGCATCTATGTCATCATAGAGTAGGTCTGCTAGGTTAAGTATTGGGTTCTGTTTTCTTCAGGTTCCTCTTCTATGTTTTGTTGTAGTTGAAGGAGGTGTCCTCCTGTTTCTGTGATATATGGGGTCAGGGTGTCAATTTTGTTCTTATTTCTTCTGGGCATTTCTGTTCTTTTTCTGCGTGGCTCTATTATGCTGTTGGTCCTTCTCGCATCGTTGGTCATATTGACTTGTTTCCGGTGAGTGGTTTGTCGTGAGGTATGGTGTTAGGTGTAGAGACTTTTCTATTCTGGCTTGATATGTCAGTTGGTTGAGGGGTAGGAGTGGCAAGGCTGTCGGGGGAATTAGCTGGTGTGTCCTTACCTTATCGCTGGAGTTACAAGGGATGGAGTACAGTCGGGGGAAGTCCTAGGCTTGATGGGACTCAAGGCTTATTGTTGTGGTTTCTGATTACCTCTATAAAGGGTTGTCTAAGCTTTAAATATAGTAGTTAGTGAGGGACACCTACTTTTGTGTTTCTTGGCTAGTGGGGAAAAAGGCCTAAGTTTCAGAGTACATTAGTTATAGAGACACCCCAAGATTCGAGTTTCCTAGATAGTAGAACTATGGTTATCAGGCACAGTCTGGCTATCTGGTACAGTTTAGGCTAACTGCTAAATGTGGTTGTTCTGGCTCAGGCAGGCTAAATTTGAAGTAACGCTAGCTGGCAAGTTAGGCTATCTGGCGCAGTCAGGTCAAATTGGAAATGAGGTTATCTGCACAATCAGGTTATCTGGCTCAATCAGGCTAGGTGTAAATGAGGATATCTGGCACAATCAAGTTATGTGTGGAAAGCAGGGGTGTTGCTAGGTCTGGAAAAGACCCGGGGCTAACCTGATGTCGGAACTGTTGGGACTGGGGTCTAGTTAGTCTTTTGGCTGTAGCTCCTGAGATTCTATCCGGGGCTACAACCAAAAGATCAGGGGCTATAGCCCCCTTAGCCCCCCCCTAGCAACGCCCCTGGTGGAAAGAGGTTATCTGCCACAATCAGCTTTATCTGGCACAAACAGACTAAAAGTGAAATGAGGTTATCTGGCACAATCAAGCTGTATGGCACAATAAGGTTATCTGCAGAGTCAGGCTAAATGTGAAATGAGCCTATCTGGCACAATCAGTTTATCTGGCACAAAAAAGGGCTAAGTGTGAAATACTGCTATTTGCCACACTCAGGCTATCTGGCACAAACGGGCTAAGTGTGTAATACTGCTATCTGGCACAATCAGGTTATCTGGCACAAACAGGCTAATTGTGAAATACTGCTATCTAGCCCACGCAGGTTATCTGGCACAACAGGCTAAGTGTGAAATACTGCTATCTGGAACAATCAGGTTATCTGACACAAACAGGCTAACTGTGAAATACTGCTATCTGGCACAATTAGGTTATCTGACACAGTCAGGCGAAGTGTGAAAGGAGGCTATCTGGCATAATCAGGTTATCTGGCACAAACAAGCTAGGTGTGAAATACTACTATTGGGCACAATCAGGTTATCTGGCACAAACAAGCTAGATGTGAAATACTGCTATCTGGCACAATCAGGTTATCTAACACAATCTGGCTAAGTGTGAAATACTGCTATCTGTCACAATCAGGTTATCTGTCACAAACAAGCTAAGTGTGACATACTGCTATTTTGCACTATAAGGTTATCTGGCACAATCAGGATAAGTGTGAAAGGAGGCTATCTGGCACAATCGGGTTATCTGGCACAAACAAGCTAGATGTGAAATACTGCTATCTAGCACAATTAGGTTACCTGGCACAAACAAGCAAGATGTGAAATACTGCTATCTGGCACAATCAGGTTATCTAACACAATCTGGCTAAGTGTGAAAAGAGGCCATCTGGCACAATCAGGTTATCTGGCACACACAAGCTAAATGTGAAATACTGCTATCTGTCACAATCAGGTTATCTGTCACAAACAAGCTAAGTGTGACATACTGCTATTTTGCACTATAAGGTTATCTGGCACAATCAGTATAAGTGTGAAAGGAGGCTATCTGGCACAATCGGGTTATCTGGCACAAACAAGCTAGATGTGAAATACTGCTATCTAGCACAATTAGGTTATCTGGCACAAACAAGCAAGATGTGAAATACTGCTATCTGGCACAATCAAGTTATCTAACACAATCTGGCTAAGTGTGAAAAGAGGCTATCTGGCACAATTAGGTTATCTGGCACACACAAGCTAAATGTGAAATACTGCTATCTGTCACAATCAGGTTATCTGTCACAAACAAGCTAAGTGTGACATACTGCTATTTTGCACTATAAGGTTATCTGGCACAATCAGGATAAGTGTGAAAGGAGGCTATCTGGCACAATCGGGTTATCTGGCACAAACAAGCTAGATGTGAAATACTGCTATCTAGCACAATTATGTTATCTGGCACAAACAAGCAAGATGTGAAATACTGCTATCTGGCACAATCAGGATGTGCCAGAGGGACACAATTTGCCTAGATACAAGATAGGGGGTACAGTCTATCTAGACAGATTGAGGCTCATCAATTTGATAATAGGCTAGTTAGAAGGGTTGGACAGTCTAATGAGGAACAGTGAATTGCTGATCCCCCCTGTCCAGACTCCACCTACCTTGACAGTCGCTGATGGTTGATTGCTGCAGGCGCCACAGGCTAACACGGGCCAACACTGTCTGGTGGTGTTTCTGTTGGAGCGGTCATTTGTCTTGGGGTCCTTCGCGGCAGGGCTGCAAGGCAAGGGGCTGCCCCGGATGGTTGCTCTATAATTTTTCTGCTTAGCCAATCAGGGGAGACGGGAGGGATGGGAGGCGGGCAGAGAGAGGGGAAGCACCAAGCTGGGTGGAGGGGGAAGGAGCCGGGCCACAGAGAGCACAATAGATCCTTGGTACAGTATATGTACAGTAGGTTTTAAAATAGCCTCAAATAAGGCTTTCAGGCCTTCTAGGATCTCACAGGGGCTCACTCACCTACAGCGCCAGGAAAGAAGTGGCGAGCAAGTGTGGACTGTGGAACCTAGGCCTTCGTTGTGGGTTCTTTGGTTAGCCAATCGGGGGAGGCAGGAGGGAGGGGAGGCAGGAGGAGGGAGAGAAAGCACCAAGCTGTGTGGAGGGAGAAGGAGTCAGGCCACAGAGAGCGAGATAGGATCTCGGTACAGTAAATGTACAGTGGATTTTAAAATGGCCTCAAATAAGGCTTTCAAGCCTTCTAGGGTCTCACAGGGGCCAACAAGGGGTCACTCACCTGCAGTGCTGGGAAAAAGGTGGCAAGCAGGCCTGGACTGTGGAGGCTAGGCCTTTGTTGTGGGTTCTTTGCTTAGCCATTCAGGGTAGGCGAGAGGGATGGGAGAAGGGGAAAGGGAGGTGAAGAACCAAACTGTGTGGAGGGGGAAGGAGCCGGGCAACAGAGAGCGCGATAGGCGCTCGGCACAGCAGATTTAAAAATGGCCTCAAATACAGCTTTCAGGCCCTCTAGGGTCTCACAGGGGCTCACTCACCTGTAGCGCCGGTAGAAAAGAGTAAGAATCAATGGTTCTGAAGTGTTGGGTGCTGATACAGGTACACAGCGCTGACAGGAAAAACAAGTTCACAGAGGGCAGACCTGGCCTCAAGGGGAACAGTAGGGGTGGTAGAAAATACTGCTGTCATAGTCCATATGCGGTCTATCATCTGGTACTAGTCCGGTAAGACGGTCAGCAAGGAGTGACCATACCCTACTCTGTAATGGTAATAAATAGGCGAGGCAGAGAATCAGGGAGCAGGTATAACGAGTCTAATAAGCACTGGGGGTTCTTATCATGGCTATTTCAGGCTAAAGGAATGGGGAACAACCGGTCCAGGGGGCCTGCTGGACTCATCAGTAGGAGAATAATGTGGCCAGTCAAGGCAGTTAAGGGAGAGACAAGCAAAGGCCATGAAACGATCTGAGGCCGTCAACTAGGAACCCACAAAAAAGTAGATCACAAGAAGAAACGTGTGGTACGAACACTCAGGAGGAAAACACGTATTTAGGAATGCAGTGCTCTGGCAAAAGAGGAAGATATAGGGCCTCATAATGAGCTTGCCGGTCTGGAAACAAGGGTGCCGGTAAGCTCACCAGCACCCTTGTTTCCGGATCGGCAAACTCTGAGTCTGCCTGCTGTCACCGCTGTGCCCAAAAGGTCTGACCCTGCCGGGCGCAGCAGCCACAGTAGGCAGACCCGTCACAGAAGCACTGGCACTGTTAGCAACGGTCCTGGTGCTTCCGTGTCCCCACTCGCATAGAGTATTGGAATGGGGACATACAATTTACGGGCACCTCACTTCCTGGGCCGCCAGCCTCCTAATGAGCCGGTGGCACCGTGAAGTCAGGTGCCCGTAAATGATTACGAGTCCAGCGGCAACCCACTGGTAGCACCGGCAGGGTTACTGCCTGACTCGTAATGAAGCCCCTAGACTCATAACTGGACAACCACTAGATGCCTTGCAGTCTCCCCAGGAGCCAGTCCAGCAGCACATATGGCGAATGGTGGGGCTCATATGATGCCCTCCCGTACTCAAGCAATGTCCATGAGTTGTGCCAGTATATTTTTTTTGCCCAAGGTACCACTGGCTGAGGACCTAAAGGATTAAATCATCTACTCTTCAGAGGAACCAGGCTGCGCTGTGATGGGAAAAGACCAGTGATCCTCGCTGTAGTAAATAGTATATTGGCGAGCTTGGATAATCAGGAGGAGGGCAACAACTGTGAACAATCAGGCTCAAAGTAATGTTAGGGGGCCTGGGAATTACCAGCATTCTAGGTGGATGTTTTGTGAACCTCCCCCAAATTAGGCTGGATTTATAGCTAATTGTAAAATGACTACGTAGTTTTATTGTAACGTTTCTTAAGCTTGTTATCTGAATTGTTAATGTTCTTGTGAACTTTGTATAGTATCGAGACAATTCATGTGAATTGTTTTGTGTGTAGTTGTTGTACTTTGTAACAGCTTCATGCTATTCAGAAATATTTGCTTTGATGATGAAAGGTCTCTAGGATCTAGATGCTTACTCTAGTTATTGCCCAAGGTCCACATTTATCATGGAGATTGGAAGTTTTGTATTGTACTCGTTGGATTTTTACTTAATTTAATCTTTATTTTCTTTATATTTGTGGCTAATAGACATGGGCCTCAATACAACTTTTCCGGTATCCCAGTAATAAATTTGCCAGGATACTGGCAAACTGTATTACCGTTACTAACACTGATTATGAGTGCCGGTAAGGGTGGTAAATCCCCATTCCATGTAGTCCCATAGGACTGTATTGGGGATTTGCCGGTATTACTGGCACCAATAATACTGGCTATTTTTTGCCTGTTAGGTGTCAGAAATTACCTCCAGCCCTGAGCTGGAGGTAATTCATCCACAGCACCGGCAAAGTCTCTGCTCAGGTATGTTGCATACTTAAGTGCACCTACCCACCATCTTCATGGAGGAGCCGGCTCCTAGAGCAACCCCAAATCCACACCAGGTTCATAAATCAGGCAGAAAGACAGGGAGCACCGGGGGATCAGTTTACAAAGCAAAGAGGGACAAAAAGATTACTAGATAAGAATAGTTGGCACAGAAATCCGGGATTAGACAGTTCAGTTGTCTCACCTCTCTCAAAGAGTCCTGACATCAATAAATGCATGTCCCAGATTGAGGGAATGGGCCGGGCAAGTAAGGGGCTTCTGCGGGCGCATCTGCCTCTTCTGGCCACTGGGGCTCTGCATAGATGTGTTGCTCTTCAAACTGTGGGAAAGGTCCCCAAAGTCAATTTGAGGGCTTCTCAGGTGGGCACGAGGCTCCTTCATTGGCCTATTTTAAAGACACAGTATTCTGGCGGATCCTGACCCATTTTCTGTCGTACTCAAGAGGGGTTCACAAAACCAATGTTAGATGTCCACATGAATAGAAGATGGATCTTGGAGCACAGGGGGGACTGCTGCACAGCACCGAGGAAGGAAGATCAGGGGCAGGCCAGACTGGGTTTCACATGGGGAGGGGCTTGCTTCCGCCTGCACTGGAACTGCACCACAGCAGAGGTCAATCAGTAATCAAAAAAGCAGCAGTGGGGTTCGGACATGCTATTTACTGGTGGAGAAGCAGGACATCTGCGGCCTCACCCATCGTCCACTTAATGGAAGCGAATGAGTCTGATGGTGGGGCCGGTATAGTGGGATGGAAATTAGCAACAGAATTGCAGGCGAAGGGGGAACTGGAGGTGCAGCAAATGGAATGGTCTATACATAACCCTGAAGACCATTCACAGTGGAGCAGGTTGGCCCTGAATATAGGGGTTCTCTCTGCGTTGTTTGTGAATGCATGTTGCTCAAGCCACACCCATGGCTTTCTGCACTCGGAGTCTCTTCCATGGTGGCATGCCTGGGTAGGCGTGCCACCAGGGAAGAGACTCAGAGTGCAGAAGCTGTGGGTGTCGCTTGAGCAACATGCATTCCTTTTTCAGCATGTTAATCTCTGATCCATTCCAAGCCTGTTCCTTGATCCAGCCCGGGTGCACTGCCATTGCCTTTGCAGCCACTATTGGACTGGAGGACTGGGGCCAGGGCCAAGGGAACCTGACTTCCTCCCCCACCCCCTCACAACATCAAACACTCAGTCACGCTGTCCCCCCTCGTCCAGTCAGTCACACAACATCACACACGCACAGAAACTACTACTCAGTCACTTACCTTAGCTAACTCAAGTCGAGTCTCTCTAGTCTCCCACTCCTTCGCCTCGATAAGCAAACGGTGTCGAGGAGGCCTGCCCAGTTCTCAGTCAGCACGCGTTGCTGCCTGGCGGCTCCACTTCGCTCTGGCCTCTGGACAAACGCAGGCTGAGTCTGCGCAGCAGTGCACTGCGCAAGGGCACAGACAGTTTATTCCTCGGCCCAAGCATGTACCAAATGCGCAGGCATGTGACATGCAGCGAGCAGAAGTACTTTAAGCCTATAGTGTGCAGAACTTGTACTTTTGCACGCTGACGGCTGCAGCCTGCATAAGTATTTTTACAGGCTGCACATTTTTACACGCTGCATGCACAACACTTACATATTCTGGGGGGGATAAGTGCCATTATATCCCCCCACTTAAAATTGTGGGGGGATTTGTCCTACCTACCCCCCATGTCCTTGGCCCATGCATTCTTGCATGCATCCTCTCGTAGGAATTTCCCATTGCACTGCTGAATATGTTTAATTGCCTATTTTTCTTCCAGTTCCAATCAACCAATTTTCAATCCAGCTCTAATGTTTAACTGAATTCCCTTAGCCATCTTCGTTGCATTAGATAACTTAATTTAAACATTTAACTCCACTGTACATATGTATCTTTAGACAATTATAAATATGATAACAGATGTATGTGTAATAGCTGCCAAAATGCTGCCACGGTCCTACTCTTGTCATGCATGTAAAAGCCATGACAATATAGCATACTAGGTAGTAGGACACTGTAAGAATACCTGCCATGTCATTTTGAGATGATGATTAAATAGGCTACATATGCCTAGAACACCAAAACTGACTGCAAAGACACTGATTGTGGCCATTTCTGTGAAGGGATTTCTCACCTATACCACTGAACACAGGATATGGGGTTAGGTGTCAATTCTCATATTTTAGATGGGTACATATCACCAGAATTTGGTAACCTACCCAATGCCTGCACTAAATTCAGACAAATTCCTTGAAGTTTATCGTTTTGGGTCTACAACCTTTGGCTCTACAGATGTTTTGCACTACAACTCCCATCATCGCTAATGAGCGTAGTCAATGGCAAGAGGTCATGGGATCTGTAGTCCAAAGCATCTGGAGGACAGAGATTGCAGACTCTGAGTAGTCATCCATGATCATGCGGCCAAACAGGTATGGATCTTGGAGGTTCGAGATTGTATCTTCATCCCCTTTCATCTTTCCCTTTTGTGGTTCCCACATTCACCTTTATATGGCCAACTCAAAGTCTTGGCACGTTTGACAGTTGGCATGGCACCCCGAGATTATCCTCTCGCTTAACTGGGAGGGACATTCCAAAAATATCATGTTGCTGTGAGGAATTCGACTATCTGCACGATGGGTGTGCGCTCGCCTAGGCTTTTTTGAAATTTTAAATGAAATTGAATGATGGTAGATCAATCTCCGGACAATGGGCCTCATTCCGAGTACGGCGCTAACCAATGGCGCTATTAACGCCTTGGTTGACGCCGTACCCGGACCGGCAGCGCCTTGGTGGTTTGCGGAATTATCGCCCCATTCCAAGGTTGGCGGGGCGGTAATTCCCCATTCACCAAGGCTCTTCCCCATTCCCAAATGAGCCCCCATAGGGCTCAATGGGAATGGGGAAGATGCAAATAACGGTGACCGTTCACTACGGTCACCGTTATTGGCTTGGAGGCCCCTTTGCGCCCTCGACTTTAACACCTGCTCAAAGCAGGCGTTAAGGGCGAGGGCGCAAAGGGAACTCGGAGTATGGCGGTAAGGGATTACCGCCACCGGTCTCGTTACCGGTGGCCGCTACCCCTTACCGCCATACTCGGAATTAGGCCCAATGTGTGGGTCTAATCGGCACATATTTTCCTACGATCACCGCACGACATACGCATAGACATGTGTTCTCTGGGTGGACACAGCCTACAGGCGCAGTCCCTCCTGTCATATTTAGTTGGGATATGACAAGGGGAGTACAGAATGTATCTCCAGAAGGGGGAGGACAAAGCCTTCCCCCTGCCGTGGCCAGCCTGACTAACTAACAAAGGTTCCATGGATCCTCCCGGCAAATCTTTTGGGCCCTGTAGCTGGTGCCAGCAATTAACATACACATGGAATGTACTTCAAACAGGCCCACATGGTGCCTGGCTGCAGAGGGTTACAAAGGAGACAGGAAATCCCAACAACCTTTCATATGCAACTGTGTCCACCCAAAGCCAGCTCCTGCCCTCATTATCAACTGACAGTGTGCTATAATGTCTGGGACTGCGTGCTTACAGTAGTTCACCCCGCAGGGGTACCCCATGCATAAGGTATGAGGATGTGGTCTGCAGGAGCCATAGATTCCAGTCTCGCCGCAGCTTCAAGGGAGACCTGCCGCTTTAATCAGGAACCGCAGAGAGCTCTGTTAATCAGAGAGACCCTTTGATTCACAACAGAAAGGAAACTGGGTGGGACTTAGGATTACCTTTTCTGTTGCAAAGCACTATGGTTATGACCTCACACATACAGGAGATTGTTGGTGGGGACCCCGTATTGATTAAATAAGGTAGGCTTAGCCTACAACAATCCCTCTCATCCATTTGGATTTGAAAGAGGGCTGAGCCCCTCTTTTGGCAGATCATCAGAAGACTTTGCAAGGAGTAGCAAGAAGAACTAATTATTGGACACTAGCTGAAGGTACAGTCTGCCTTAAATCTTCCACCAGTGAATGAAGGCCAGGACCTCCAAGGAGTGAAGCAAGATCCCTCCCCTAAACATCTCCAAGGGAACAGAGGGAGATATTGACTCCAGATGGCCTTTAGAAGCACCAATCAGCACAGAGACAATGATTCCTGACCCGAGCCTCAGTGCAGGACAGCTGTCCGTCCAGCTTTGCTCGCCAAACCGTTTTGCCGCTTAATACCTGCAGCTGACTCCCGTCTTGAACTCTGTCCCAGAAGCCTGCAAAGCGCCCTCAAACTGACTCAAGCCTGTCGAGCACCAAGAACACCTACAGCAGAAGGTACATTGTGGTTCTGTCTCCCTGGTCCTTCCTGGAAGGCCGCATGAGACATTTTAAGACCCATTGCTCCCTTTGTTCTGAAGCCGAGTAACCTTGAACTGTTGTTATTATTTACTATATCGACTACCCTCCTGTCAGTATCCAGAGTACATCCCTTTTCCTATTTTGAAACTGTCTGTACTCTGCATTCCTTTACAGGATGGGTTGTATTTCGTAGTGTTGCTAGAACTGTCTATTGTGTAGTAATAAAGTAGATATTTCTATACAACCTTGACTGGAAAGTGCATTTTATCATTGGGTAATAAGTGTATTTTCGCTGAGTTACAACTAACCAACGATACACAACCTTTCGGAGACAAGCCTGCCGCTCCGTCAATGTTACCAAAATTGGACAAGGAGGTTTATAATGTGCTTGTCATTCCAATCTGTTTGGATCCCTTCTGGTGCACTAGAGGTGTGGGGCTGATTGATGGTTTAGAAACTGATATTCACCCCTCACTGCCAATTACTAAACACACACTCCTACTACAGCAATCATGCACCTCTGCCTCATACACTTCCTACCTTTCCAATTAATAGCTATGTTCATTTCTTTCCTACCCACTTCTTCTGTCCTCTTACCTACAAGCCCTTGTCCTTTGTCCCTCAAACCACAGTCGGGTTCACGCCAGGAGGAGACACAATATTTATACAAACCTCAGCAACATAAAAGCAGTGGAGTGATGAGGGCACAGTATAACTGGTTATAAACATAACATAACAAATCATGCTTAGATAATTTCATCCTTACATAAAATATATGTGAAAGGATGATGGAATGTGGATGCAATGATGGGCAGCTTAAGTTTGGACAACTTGGACATTGTAGACAGATTTGAAAGGTAGCCAAGTGCACAGGGTGTTGAAACAATCAACCCCTAGTACTACGTACTTAATCATAATGGAAACTCTTTGTGGTGAACGAGAGGATCTAGAGTATAACTTTGAGGGCTCTTAAATTAAAGATGGTGGTGGAGGTGTGTTTTGTTAACTTGGGAATTGAGGGGGATATTTTTATTTTTTATTTATTTTTGGTTTATTACAGACCGTTACAGTGCACAGTAAAATCGTACAGTATAAAACAAGTCAACGATTAAAAACGAACAAAAGGAAAAAAATAAGGAAAAAGAAAACATGTTCCAAATAAAATGCTTCTAACACTTCTCTTTTACAGGAATATACCGTAACCTAATAAATTACATAATACAAATCGGTAATTTTACAGACTTCTACCCTCTCGGCTTCTGTGTTCAGAAGTTGGCAAGATTTTACAAATGCCGCTACTGCCAGACCCTCCGATGTTGACAGAGGATTCAGTATTCTCTTCCAGACTTCTTTTGGGTCTAGGGTACTGTTGTTTCCATTTCCACTGTTTAGATATGTCGTCCTTTCCAATTGCAGGGTTGAGCATTGCAGAAACAAGTGCCCGATTGACTCTATGGACTACTCACCCTTACAGAGCCTTCAGGTTACATCAGATGAATCTGCAAACCCACGCCTTATCTCTACCTCCCTCTTCGACAAGTTCCACCTCAATCACATTATTAAATGTCGATAAAACGTGTTTGGAAAGAGTGACAAGTATGATGCTATTGTACCGCTTGGCTTGGCTTGTGGTTATGCGAAAGAAGGTTGAAGGAAGAGTAGCCATGCAATAAGTCCCCATTCTTGTAATTTAGACCATAATCAGCAGAGGTCGAACCTGATCAAACACTGCAGATAGGTCTATCGAGGCCACATAAACAGTCAGATTTTGTGTCCTCCCTTGTTCTCTGCTGAAGTGCACTTACTACGGCACCACTGATATTAGTTGTGTGCCCCCAGTGGAAACCGTTTGGAACTGGTCCAATCTCCCTGTTGAACTTGCCCAAGCCTCAAGATGACACAATAATATTCCTGCAAAATGTTTGCTTTCTGTGTCCAACAGGGAGATTGGCCTGTAGTTCCCCAGGTCCCATTTGTCCCTCTTCTTATATCTCGGGACAACATAAGCTGATTTCCATGTCTCAGGGAATTTCCCGCTTACCATTATATCTGTGAACAAAAGAGAGAGGACAATTATCCAGGAATTCACGTGGTTCTTCAAGACATCATTCGTAATCCCACTAGGTCCCGGAGCCTGAGATGGTTTTGCCCTTTTAATTAATAGTCTGATTGTGCGTGGATCCAGTTCAAGCTGATGACTAAATGGTTCTACTTCTGCATGATCATTGAGCTCACCTTGTGATTGAGCTGGGTTCAGAGAGTACAAATGCCCAAAATGTTTCACCCTCAAACACTCTGAGACTGCGTTCAAGGGGGATATCGAGTCCCTGATTGCAAACTTTAGAGATAGGAAGTGGGTGCTCAAGTTTGTGATGCCAAGAAATGGGCAACCAAGTAGAGACATTCTTGGAGAGGAGGAGAATTTCAGACTTGGCTCCATTCAGGCAGAGCCAGTTGTTTTCCATCTGGTGATAATCGTATCAAGGAAGGCTGCCAGTCAATGGAGTTTGTTCGTCTTAATCTAATTGAGAGCACATTTTGATGTCACCCATGTAGGGTTGGAATTGTAATATGAGGCTTTTGTTTAGATCTTACAAGGACATTCCATATATATTGAAGAGAAAATGGGTGAGGATGAGTTTAAATGGATGTAAGAAGTCCTTGGGGAGCTAGAAGAGGAGGAAGCACCCACATTGATGCTTCACAAACAGAACAGTTGGTGAGAAAGTATTTAGACCAATTCAGTGGTTGGCCATTAATCCAACCGATGACGTTTCATCTTTGGAAGAGACTGAGTTAGGCTTCTACATCAAAAGCCGCCAATATGCACAATGCAATGGAGCTTGTAGAGGGCTCTAAAATGCTGATTGTCAGGAGGACGTCATAGACACAAATCAGGGGCATTTCCATCCCACCCTATTGCAGTGTGGCAATTGGCAACAATAAAGATTATTATTTTAAAAAAATGTTCACTAACTAAAGGGAGCATGGCACCATTAAAGTATAGTAGCTATTTGTTCCTGGCCACTGCAGCTTCCGCAGCTCATGGTTAGCAGTGTGGAGTTGAGGCATCAGGGGTTTGGTCCTTAGACCGAAATGCATAGTTGAGAATGGAAACCCCATAATGTGTGGTATAGAAGATAATAAACACGTCTTCCTCTCATCACGGTGGATTTCGTCCACTTCTAAGCAATTTAATAATTGGTGTTATTTTTGACAAAATTAATGATAATCAATGTATCCACATCCGATGATGAAGTCAACCCCATCGGGATTTAAACCTATGAGTGCAGATAGCACACAAATATTCACAGTGAACATTTAACTCGCTGAGCTTTCTTTCCTAGACCATGCTTGACTGAAAGAATGAACTTGTTAAGGAGGTTAAGCCGATGGCATTTAGCTCCAATTTACAATCCCAAATGTTATGCAAATAGCAGATGTTTTTGAAAGTAATATTGACTGTGCATATGTCATTTAAACCTCGTGATTTTAAGTAGCACATGGCCTGTATCTATGCTCTTTCTATTTTGTTAAATGAGGGAAAATTGAGTGACGTGATGTTAAAGTGATTAAACACATACTGGCAGTGGGACTTTACCATAATTAGGGGCGATGGTGTGCCGAACCGCCAAACATTATGAGGGAGCCACAAATCCAGCAAAAGCAAAAGTAGGGCAACATGGGTTCCCTTTACATGTTTCAGTTCTCAGGCGTGCATGCTTATTAGGCCATGCTGGGGCATTTTAGGCCCACTGGGCAAGCAGACTGGCACATTTGAAGTAACAAACGTGCATAGGGCCTATTCCAGTGTCTCACCACTGGTGGTCTGGCTCGGCCGCACACGTCAGAAAGCAGGAAGGGTAGGGACGGCTCATCCATAATGGGTGACAGTGTACTGTCCTGCCTCTGTCACCTACTATAGATGAGCCAAAGCCAGCCCACCAATTAAAACAACTTTTCCCTTTGACAGTTTAAGTTCTCCAGTGTGCATGCCCAATGGGCCACACAAGGCTGGGGGGAGTTTTGATTCCCTGGCCTCGCACGGCCTATTGCAAAACAGGCTGGGGAGCTGCAGGGCTACATGTGCCCAGGGTGCTCTCCTGCGCCTCCCAGCACATTTAGGTCTCCATGAGTGGCGTTCAGGAGGCATTCCGGCTCCACCACGCAAGCCCTCGGGAACCAGGATTCTCTCCTTCCTTCCTGGTTCCTATTCGTCTTGTATGGGGACCAGGGGAACATTGTTTCAGACAGCATCTGTACCAACCAGTGTCTCCAGTGAAAGAATAATGTTTTATTTTAAGTGTGAATCTACGTATGTATGAATGCATGTATTCATGCATGCAAGTGTTGTTGTATCTGTGTGCGTGAGTGAATGAGAGTGTGTCTGTTGTAGGTGTCCCCAAGTGAATTCCAGAAATTAATGATTGTTTGAATGTGTGTGTGTGAATGAGAGAAATCAATGAATTTGTTTGAATTTGTGTGTGTGTGCGCCAGGAAGTGGGCCTCTGACTGTGAGCAGGGTATTTGTGCAGCCAGACATGACATTTTTTACTGGCAATGAAAGGTAACTGAAACGTGATAAGTGTTATTACGTAACAAGATTGCCCTTCATTAGTGGACCAGGTTGAATATGTTTTCTTACTGAGACATGGCATGTTTAATGGGCATCATCAGTAATGCAAACATGATAAGTGTAGTTACGTGGCAAGACTGGCCTATACTGGCAGGCCTGGCTTGATATATTTTCTTGCTGTGACATGGCATATTTTCATGGGGATCCAGATCAAAGCAAACATAGGTGTTATTACGTGTCAAGACTGGCCTACTTGGTGGTCATTCTGGATATATATTCTTATTGTGACATGACATGTTTTAATGGGCTTTAAGAGCAAAGCAAACATGATAAGTGTTACTGCATGGCTATACTGGCTATATGTTCTTACTGTGGAATGGAATTTGTTAGTTGAAGTCAAGGGTAAAGCAACCATGATAAGTAGACTGAACTATATTGGAGTTTCCAGTCTTAACATGCTTTCTTATTGTGGCATTGCATTTTTGCTGGCAAAGCCAAAATAAGCATTTTAATACATGGGGGTGCAGGCATATGTTGGCAGAGAAAGCCTTGTGAGGAATCCTGTGGAGTCATCACCAAACCCCAGACTAAAGTCTCCTCCCATGTGGCATGGGGAAGGCAGCCGCTTCCTGATCCTTCACCTATGGGTAGTATCGGGGGGAGGATCACATGGGAGGAGACGGCTATCAAGGGAAGTGGTGATTCCATTAGGAGAGACACAGTATTCATCTTTCTCTGAGGATGAAAGTAAAATAATTCCTAAATACCTAAAGGCATATTATAAATATACAAGTCACTTCCATACAACTACTCAAAGAACATGGCATGGGAAAGCATCTAGACAGAATCATTTTGTTGCCTCAGGGGTTCAAGAACTAAAAGTGAACCTCTTGAATTATCCTAATTCCACCTTAAATAGAAATCCTCACTCCAATGAGGAATCACAAACTCTTGTCATAACCTCTCTTGACTCTAACAATTATCAGTGCCTAAAACAGTCTAAATTAACTAAACTGAACAAACCAGTTTTAACCGTTTCATATGGACTTCATTAACCATAATGCTTATGGTACTGGGACGAAGAAGAAGGGTCCAGAGGCAATGAGGATTTAAAGTGGTGTTTGTCAAAAGATGCGGCTTCAACAAAGAAGTGTGGAAGACTGGATGAATCTTTTCCCAGGAATCTGGTAGTTGGAGTCGGTAGGCTACTGGATTGATGATTTCCTTTACAGAAAAGGGTCCATAATACTTAGGAGCCAATTTGTTTGGCCGTAGATGCCGTGGAAGAAGCTTTGAGGACAGCCAGACCTTATCTCAAACTGTATAAGGAGGACTTGGTCTCCTTTTGGTGTCTGCGTAACGTTTGACATCCTTCCTGGCCCTTTCCAATCGTTCCTTAGCGTCTTTGTGGATATTGATTAAGGTTTCAATCCAGGAGTTGACTGTAGGGACTGGAGTTGGATGAGGTAGTATAGATGATAGCACTGAAGGATGAAACCCCTGACTACAGTAGAAGGGACTGGTCTTGATGGCTGAGTGGTCCGAGTTGTTGTAAGCAAACTCGGCCACAGGAATCAAAAGTGACCAGTCATCCTGGACTTTGGTAGAAAAACAACGAAGATACTTCTTTAAAGTCTGATTGACTCGTTTCGTAGCTCCGTTGGTTTGCGGGTGATAACCGGATGATAATGCATGCTGAATACCCAATATTTGACATAGGTGTTTCCGAAATTGGGATATGTATTGAGGCCCTCTGTCTGAGATGATTTTGGAAGGCAGTATATGAAGTCTGAATATGTGTTTCAGGAAGATTCCAGCCAGTTCTGACGAAGCTGGTAGCTTGAGCAGAGGTGTAAAATGAGCCATGTGAGTGAACAGATCAATTGTAAACATTATGGTCGTGTATGCTCTGGATGGAGGTAGCTCTACGATGAAGTCTGTGGCGATGATTTCCCAAGGCCGTGTTGGCATCACTGGTTGGTGTAAGAGGCCTGCTGGTCTTCTGTTATCATGTTTATTCTGGTTACAGACTGCACAGGACTGAACGTAGGTTCTTACATCATCTTTCATCCGTGGCCACCAGAATTGTCTCTGAATATGATGAAGGGTGGAAGTGATGCCTCGATGTCCGGAATGGAAAGTGTCATGACAAAGGTGGATAATCTTAGTTCTCAAGTTGTCCGTGGGCACAGCCAGCTTGTTCTCTTTGAAGAGGTAACCATCCTTTGTGTCCAAAGACCATTGGTTCCTTCCAATGTAATCCTTCCAGAACTCAGCGGATAGGATTGCAGTTCGGATCTTTTCCAGCAGGGAGTCAGCTTGGGCCACGAACACTGTGTTCGGAAACATCTTGGGAAAAGAGCGTGCCCTGAGAGGCTCATAGTCAGGACGTCTGGACAGGGCGTCAGCAATCACATTATGTGTTCCAGGAAAATGAAGTACTTGGAATGGGTATTGAGCAAAAAAAGGGCCTGTCGGCTGTTTCTGCACTCCAGGGACTGTAGGATTTGCAGATTCCGATGGTCCGTGCGAACTTTTACTTGGTGTTTGGCTCCCAGAAGGAGATGACGCCAGTCGGTGAAGGCTTGTCGGATGGCTAGCAACTCCTTTTCCAGGACGGAATAGTGAGTTTCACTGGGAGTTACAGTACGGGATAGGTAGGCTATCGGATGTTCCTTCTTGTCGTCAAGTTCCTGTTTCAAGAGTGCTGTGATGGCGTAATCCGATGCATCAGTCTCAACTAGGAAGGGTCGGTCTGTATCCGGTTGGGCTAGGATGGGAGCCCGAGTGAATTCCGATTTTAATCGTTGAAACGCCGACTCCTGAGCTGAGGTCCACTGAAATGGAGTGTCTTTCTTCAGAAGTGTTACAATAGGGTGTACAATGTCAGAAAATGTGGGTATGAATTTCCTGTAAAAGCAAGTCGCAGGAAGGATTGGATGTGTTTCACAGTAGTAGGAACAGGCCAAGACAGGATGGAATAGATCTTGGAAGTATCCATTCCGATGCCCTTGGAGCTAAGAACAAAGCCAAGGTAATGAACAATTGATACATGGAATAGGCATTTTTCAGGCTTGGCTAGGAGCTTGTGTTCACGTAAAGGCTGTAGAACTGCCTTCACATGTTCTTGTTGTTTTCTAGGATCCTTGGAGTAAATCAATATGTCGTCTAGGTACACTATGACGAAAAGAAACAACATATCAGAAAAAACCCGATCCATGAAACGCTGAAACACGGCAGGAGCATTTGCAAGACCAAAGGGCATTACCAGGTACTCAAAGTGACCAAACAGAGTTCTGAAAGCTTTTTTCCACTCATCTCCTTCCGTTATACGAATGAGATGGTAACTGCCCCTGAGATCAAGCTTAGTGAAGATGACAGCTCCCCTCACAGCCTCCAAGATATCTGAGATAAGGGAGAGTGGGTAACGATCCTTGAGAGTGCACTGGTTGAGGCCATGGTAATCCAGACAGGGTCTAAGTTCCTTGGAGTCCTTTTTCGGAACGAAGAAGAGAGAAGCACCAGCTTAGGACTTGGATGGTCGAATCGTTCCATTTGTTAGATTAGTGTCCAAATATTCTCGGAGGGCCCACTTTTCCGGTTCAGACAAAATGAACATTATTCCAAAAGGAATTAACGCTGAAGGCTCAGTATAAATAGCACAATCCTCAGGTCTGTGAGGTGGGAGAGATTGATCAATGGCAGTTGAAAATACATCTGAGTAAGATTGATAAGTTCGGGGGATCTGGATGATGTTGGAAACAGTTACTGAGGATTGCACAGATTCCTGGAAATCTTCTGAAGGATGTGACAAGGTGGAAAGGGATAAACATTGAGACATACAATGTCCTGAACCGAGGAACAAGGACCCTGCTGCCCAATTGATGTAGGGATTGTGCTTTTGTAACCACGGCATCCCCAAAACCAGAGGGACTTTATAATGTCAAATTTGAGGATTTCCTGATGATTATTTATTGACAACAATAGATCCTTTGTTTGATGGGTTATGGGTCCAGAAGACAAGGGTCTGCCATCAGTGGCTTCGACTGGTTGAATCATTTCTTTAGGTTCCCGGGGTATGTGATGTTCAACGACCCAATCATGGTCTATGAAGATGCCCATGGCACCACAGTATACTAAAGCCAGGATGGGATAGGATTAATTCTTGGAAAAAGATAAGGTAGTCTGTAGGACCACAAGAGTATTCTGTCCAGGAGATCTCAAGGAGGGAATTGACGAGGAGCAATGGTCCTTCTCCCGAAGCTGTGCTCGGCCTAGGATCGGGAGCTGGTGTTTCCCGAGCGCCGAGGTGGCGCTAAAGGACATCCTCTCACAAGATGTTTGTCTGAGGCGCAATACATACATAGTCCGGTGTTGATTCTGCGCATCCTTTCCTGGGGGGAAATAGGTCCTCGGAAGGCTCCTAATTGCATTGGCTCAGGTTCAGAGGCTTGAGTATTTGCTGCTTCTCTAGGACCAGGATAGTTTGCGACTGACTTAGGGGATGTCGATCTTGATTTCTTCTTCTCAGCCTTCCTTTCCTGGATCCTGAAGTCGATCTCTAGGGAGAGATCCAGGAGGGCTTGAAAGGAGCTGGGGCGAGCTACTCTGGCTAGTTCATCCTTTATCTCTTCATTTAAACCTCTTTGAAAGAGGGTAAAGCTAGCTTCTGGGGACCAGTCAGCTTCTTTGACTAGCTGCTTGAAGTGTGTGACATACGTGAGCATGTCCTGGTTCCCTTGTTGGAATTCGAGTAGTCGTTCCTGCGCTCTATATACGAGCTCAGGCCGATCAAACATGGCCTTAAGAGCTTCTACAAACCCATCGTAGTCATCCAGGAGGGCATCGCCAGCATTGACTAAAGGGGTGGCCCAGGATAAGGCATTGCCCATGAGATGAGATATCATGAAGCCGACCTTAGCTCGTGGAGTGGAAAAATAGTACGGTTTGAAGGTGAAGTGTACCAAACAGGAATCTAGGAAGGCCCGTAGAGTTTTGGATGATCCATCGAATTTATCAACTACACCGCCTAACAGAACGCTTTCCTTTGCAGCAGAATCCCTGGACAAAACCAGCTGCTTTAATGCAGCATTCTCTGCCTTTAGATTCTGAACTTCAGTGGTTAATTCTTGCATGCCTCGCATAAGGTCCTGTACAGCGGCTTCCATTTCTGTCTTTGTTTCAGGTGTTAGGCGTCTCAATCTGTCACAAGTTTCACCCCTTCTCACCTGTCTTTCATTCCTTGTGACGTTCTTGGAGGTAGGTTCTTTCTTCCTAACTGTCCGGGACTTGTACATGTCTGGACGCGGGTCTTCAGAGTCCAGCGTGAAGTTGCAGCCTTCCGACGGAAGGGTACCGCTTCCGAGCGAGGAACCAGGAAGCAGCCGAAGGACCGAAGGAACGGGTAAATTCCAGGAATAGTCCACGAATTTTGGGGTAAGAGGAGGGTGAGTTGGATACCAGGGAAGGAGGAGGAAAAAGGAATATCCGGCAGAGCGAAGCGAACTTCGGAACGCACGTTTAGCTACACCAAGCAGTAGCGTTGAGACGCGCGGCGCCACTTAGGCATGGCCTTTTTCTAGGAAGCCGAATGGAGCAAGAGAGGAATGGTGCGGCGCGCTTCAGAACCGTCGGACATGTTGGTAGGACCACGGAGTAGACACCGTGGCGCATCATGGACCACGAAGTCCAAAAGGGGCGAACACAGTGGTTCATGACACACAAAGGGTGGAGGCGAGCAGAAGTACAGATTACGTGCAGCGGAAATCTGTGTGTCAAAAAGAAGTCCAACCGAGGAGGAGACATATTCCCAGCTCAGAATACAATGCGTCAGTGAGAGAGAAGCCACAGAAGATCAACGGAGCTGCAAGAGCTCATGGAGACCAATGCGAAACTCACGGAAGGTACGCGAAAGCAGGAGAGAGGGCGGGCCGGAGACCGAAGACCTGCTGCAACACCTGACTGTGAGACGGAGCTGCAGAAGAAAGCTGGTGAGTTGGCTGGCTGTCAATCCTGACCTCATGGCACTACGCATAAGAAAGGCATTGAAGGTTAAGGATTTTGAATACTGAAAAGTTAATTAAAGAAAGCAGAAACCACAACATTTTTAATACTGAATAAATCATGAAAGAAAGCTGAATTCACGTAATTTTCAATACCGAACAATTAAATGAAAGAAAGCACAAACTTCATAACTGTAACTAGCACACAATTAAAGATGGGGAGCAGAATTGTATTGGCAAGAATATGGGTTCCCTCATATGGGACTACAATTGGGGAAAGCCTACTCACATAATTTTTCATACCGAATAATTCATGAAAGAAAGCTGAATTCACGTAATTTTGAATACCGAACAATTAAATGAAAGAAAGCAGAAACCACAGAATTTGTAATACCGAATAAATTATTAAAGAAAGCTGAATTCACGTAATTTTGATACCAAACAATTAAATGAAAGAAAGCACAAACTTCATAACTGTAAACAACACACAATTAAAGAACTGGAGCAGATTGGCTAGAATGTGGATTCCCTCATAGGGGACTACAATTGGGGAAAGTTTAGACCCAGCATTGCCAATAGCCAAGAGGCTGTGAGAAAATTTAAATAAACCAACTAAGGCATAAATCACCTTTTAGGAGCCACATATTGGAGAAAGCTTATATCCCACATTGACAACAACCAAGAGATTGTGAAACTATACAGAGGTGACAAAGGCGTAACTCTCTCTTTTTGGGATATCAACTGGGGGGAGCTTTTAGCCCCAACTGCCAACAGTCAAAAGGTTGTGAATAAGCATTTAAGAGACACTTTGAAAAAGACTCTTCTATATTAAGTTATCAGTTTATAGAAAACTGGAACACATATAAACAAGAGTCGAGTACATCTAAGAAAAGGCTGTTATTTTACAGCCCTCCTCCCAAGAGAGTATGTGGGGAGAATCCTAGAATCAATATTGCAAACAAAGTTGAAAGTAGTTGTAAGAGTTTTCTTTCTGGCAGGCGAGTATACCAGGAAAGGGATTATAGTAGTTAGTCTTGACAGGTGAGTATACCTGCAAACAAGAAGGTGGTTTGATGAAATATATCTGTGGTGAAAAGGTATGATGGAAAGACCTTTGTTGAAAGCAAAGAACCATTAAATTTATTATTTGTTTTACAAACTGCGCTATCCTGAGAAAAGTAGTTTATTTGAAGAAGGTGTGCCAAGAGAAGTTATTGTGCTATCCTGACAAAAGTGGTTCAATTGAATTGTGCCATCCTGAAAAACGTGATTCACTTGAAGAAGGTATAATCAGCTAACACTTGTTGAACATTTTGTAAAGAACAATTGCTTTGGCTTTTATCTAGTGTTATGGAAGGAAGACATTTACCTTTCAAAGAAGGATATTGTGGAAAACATCTGTAGGTTTGAATTCTGAACAAACATTTGTGGAAAAGACATTTGCTGTCTCGCAGGGAAAGACAAAGTGGTTGGATGAGACTTTTTGTGTTACCTTAAACATAAGTTTGTTAAAACGGAACTGTGCTCAAAGTACTCCTGAATTGATCCATGGGAAAGAAGTCCAACCCTGGTCACAAGGAGTGCTTTCAAGGACCTTTAAGTTTGCATTGATCAATTGTTTTGCTGAAGTAAAGTTAGCCATATTTTCCTTCTATGAATTTGTTGTGTGTATTAGTGTGAGGGTCAGAGACATTTTGGACATTAGATCATTATTCTTTAGGCTTCATTTGTTAGGCAGGGCCATTCATGTTAGGTTAGGGAAAGATAGGCGTTTATCTCACCCCTTTTTATTTAACGACTAGCAGTTGTACCTGTGCTTCTCACAGTGATTCCTACAAAAAGAAAATAGACAAAGGTGTATATATATATATATGTTACACTATTTATATTGTCTACACCATGGAACCTACCCACATTCCAAATCCCAGGTTTGTAGCATGTTGGGAAGTATGCTGCATATTTCAAACAGACACACACACAAATATTGAAGCATTGCAGGGCGCTTGAGAAAATGCTTGAAAAAACCAAAATCAGAAAAATTTGTGATATGTACTTTTTACATTGTGTACACAATTGAACCTACCCACATGCCAAATTTCAGGTGTGTGGCATGTTGGGAATTATGATTAACATTTCAAACAGACACATATCCAAGCACTGCAGACCACTTTAAAAAATGCATTGTCTACACCATGAAACCTACCCAAATGCCAATTTTTAGATTTGTAGGATTTTGGGAAGTATCCTGAACATTTCGAACAGGCACACACACATAGCCACAAATGTGCCTTTTATATAAGAAAATAAAAACTTTTGAGCAAACCATATGTTTGTGTCCGTCTCGCATTTCTGATCCCTTAGAGCATGCACATGTTTTCTTATAGTTTCAATACTGGCATAATGCACAAAGCCAACCTGAGTATGTTATGATATGGGAACGCTTGCAGATATTGTTGCAGCTAGCATAGAAATGTATGGGCACAACTAACATGAAAATGTGTTTTATACTGTGAAAGGGTGTGGAAGAAGGAGATCGACACACCGGTGGCATTGTTGTTGTTATAGAGTTTTATTTGGGTCAAAATAAAATAGGAAAACACTAACTGTCCCTAACACTAAGAGGGGTTTCCCTGCCTGTCTTGGTTGTATATCTTTAGTAGTCTGACAGTTTTAGTTTGTATGTGAATTATATGATTTTTATGAACTCCAGAAGATAATATTGCTACTAGGTTAAATCGTTTTAATTGTTTTAAAAAATATGTTGTGCTCCTTTAGAAATTAAGAATGACGGATTTTAGCCCTGAATTAATTCCTGCAAAGTGTGTAGCTCATCAATATCTAAATTGACATACTGCTCTGCACGAACGGTGTAGAGCCGCATTCTGTGCTCGTTCGACGTTTGAACAACAAATCCCTTCTGGACTGTAATTCCTGTTGTGCATTTATTTGCATAACAGGTGCAAGAGCGCTGTCGAGAGAGGGATAAGCCGGTCTGTGGTGGTCCCAGAAAAAGAAGCTTTTCTCTTCACTTGGCTTCTGTCTTGCTTGTATATCTTTAGTATTCTGACAGTGTTTAGTTTGTATGTGAATTAGATGATTTTTATGTGCTCCTGAAGATAATATTGCTGCTTGGTTCAATCGTTTTAATTGTTGAAAAAAAATATTTTGTGCTCCTTTAGAAATTATTAATTACTAATTTTAGCCCTGAATTAATTCCTGCAAAGTGTGTAGCTCATCAATATCTAAATTGACATACTGCTCTGCACGAACGGTGTAGAGCTGCATTCAGTAATTGTCCCGACGTTTGAACTACCAATCCCTTCAGGGCTGTAGTTCCTGCTGTAGCTGTGCATTTATTTGCATAACCGGCGCGAGAGCGCTGGCGCAAGAGTGACAAGCTGGTCTGTGGCGGTCCGTTGCGCTTTGGTGTGCTAGGGGTTTGCAGAAAGTTCTGAAGATGAGTGCATTGTATGTACTATCATTAATTGCAGATGCAAAAACAAAGTCAGACCTAAGGGCCACACTGTAGGACGTAATAGCCCATCGCACTCGCACTCGCGGGACCCGGTAAGCACGCATGGTTTTCCCAGGTGTGCTTACCGTGTCCCGTGAGGGGAACTCGTAATGCGGCGATACGGAGTGAACGGCGCCGGCACCTTTTACGGTGCCGTTCACGCCGTACCATCAGGGTCGTAATGAGGGCCATGGGGTCATGCAGCTGCAGGCCCTTCATTAGCTCTTGCCACTCCCCATGGCTACAATATCCTCTATCAGGATAGACTAGATGGAAAAGGGGGAGGAGTTGCAACTATTTTCAAAGCAATTCTTGACATCTGGAGAATTGATAACTCAGATCTCGATGGATGTGAAATGTTACATATCAAAATTAGAACAGATGTGGAATCCACATTTAATATGGTTCTTATATATAGGCCTCATCACCTATGACAGAGTTTGCAAATCAATTATGTAACTCTCTACTTTCATTCTTAAAAGCTAATACTAAAGCATTGGTCCTGGGGGACTTTAATTACTGGCTGGGTGATAGAAGTGACACACACGCTAAGTCTCTTGAGAATGCTCTAGGGGATTTGGGGTTTGAACAATTTGTGAAAACTACAACCCATAACAAAGGGAATATATTAGAATGGGTAGTTGCTCACAACATGACCCTTTCTAGTCAAGAGATCTCCCCTTCCCCTTGGTCAGACCATTATTTTATCCACTTTACATTTGTATGTGAAAATGTGGGTGCACAGAGGAAAGTACGTAAAGTCACCGTGGCATCTAGGAGCTGTAAGAATCACACACTGGATGCCTTACAACCTTGGCTTCTACCTTTAGCCCAGGAAGTGAATGATCCAGTCACAGTGGAGGATATTGTTGATAGGTACCAGAATACCCTTCAAGAGGCAACTAATGATATAGCGCCTTTAAGAAGATGCCTTGATGTGCCTTGACAAGATGCCTTGTGGCGGTAGTGCACTCTATATATCCTTATAACATAACAAGAATAAAAAAGGTCATCCAGAGGCAGGCTAACACTTGGTTCAACCCAGACATGCAAATCCTTAAGAATGCCAAGATTAAAAGTCTTTACAGATGGAAATCCGCTATGAATGAGTCGGATAAAGAGGGTTATAGTTGTGCGGCCAAACGATTCAAAGAAGCCATCATACTAGCAAAAAGTCCTCTCTTGACGCCAGAATTGACAAAGCGCAATCACAGTACAGAGAACTGTTTAAAATCCTTAAGGAATTAGAACACCTGGCCCACGGTAAACCAGAGACTATTGTTAGGGATAGTGATTGATGTACATCCATCCAGGAAGCCATTTTTGTCAAACTGAATACAATCAAATTTAATATTGAATCTGCCAAAATATCCATGGTGCCTTGTGCTGAGATAACTGACAATACTACCCATAAATTGTGGGGGCAAGATGAATAGTTCTACTTTAAACCAGTATCACATTCAGAACTGCCACCATTAATTGAACATTTTAAGCCAACATCCTGCAAGGGCAATGTGTGCCCTCCTATGATCATAGAAACATCTTCCCCCATGCTAATTAGTATCCTGTTTAAGTTTGTCAATTCCTCATTTAGTGAAAGCCATGCTCCGGTGGGCATTAAGAACACATGGATCACACCTCTGCTTAAGAAGGCAGGGCTATGCCCTCTAAATTCTCTGAACTATAGGCCAGTCTCTAATTCATCTTTCTTGTTGAAGATTCTAGATCCTGTAGCATACACACAAGTTATGATGCACCTCAAGAACAACAAGATCCTGAATAAATGTCAATCAGGATTCAGGGAAAACCATGGTACGGAGACTGCCATTCGGTATCTGAAGTCCAGACATCTCTGTATTATGGACAATGAACGGACAGCCCTGTTGATGTTGCTGGACCTCTCCACTGCCTTCGACCTGGGAGAGCACTCATTGCTGATCTCCAAGTTGAAGGAGGTGGTAGGGTTTTCGGGGTCAGATGCCCGCGGGTGTGAATCATTTCTAAGTAATCGATGGTGCAGAGTTAGAAGTGCATCTGCAGATGCAGAACCTATTCTGCTAACTCATAGGGTACCCCAACGGGCATCTATGTCTCCCTTATTTTACAACATTTTTACTGTCCCATTCCTCAACATTCTAGAAGAAAATAAGATTGATTTGATTAATTACACAGACGACACATAATTTGTTATTCCTTTGTCTGATAATTATGTCGAGGATAAGAAAACCATCAACTGCATCTATGGACTAATCCAATGGTGGATGAGCAACAATGAATTATCCCTGAACACTGGAAAAACAGAACTGATGATGGTGGGCACTGAGGCTAAAATCCGAAAGATGGAACGGAGTACTGTAACTTTTAAATTAATGGCCGTGACATAAAAACTAAAAATAAAGTGGAAACTCCAGTGGTCCTTTTGATTGTAATCTTAACATGAAGGCGCAGGTTGGCAGTTAGGTGTCCCCAGCTTCATACTATATCCAACTGCTGACGCAACTACGCCATTTTATATCTAGAGCAAACTGTGAGACATTAGTTTTTTTTTTTAAATATATTTTATTTTATATATATAAACCACACAACATCACAACTTGAACATAGATAAACACGTTTAACAACAAACAACACTGCAATCCCCATCCCTCCCCCCTATGAGCCTGTATGGTGTTCGCCATTGGTGTCCGCTGTGGGCGAGGGGGCGTCAGCACTCTCAGAGTCAATTGAAGCTGACCCCGTTCCAAACAGTTCAGCTATCAACAGTTTCCATGCCGCAAGAGAGCACATTTCCTCGTCCTCCCCTGCGATACTGGCATCTCGCCACACAGCCGTCTCGGCCTCCGCCCATTTTTGGAGATCCCTCCACCAGACCTCCGTTCGTGGTTTATGACACTCCTTCCAACCCATGGCAATCCTACGTTTAGCAAGCACATAAGCCAGATCTTTCAATTTATCGACATGTCTAAGTTTACGCGCTCTGGGATATCCCCCCAGTAAGCAGGCCCAAGCTGAATCCACTTTGAGTGTGACACCCTTTCCTGCCAGCTTCTGCGCCACTTCGCCCCAATAGCTTGCAATTACTGGGCACGCCCAAAACATGTGTATCATGTCTGCATTCTCCTCGTCGCACTTGGGGCACGCCTGGCGTCCAACACCCCGAAATTTGGATATTCTCAAAGGGGTCAGGTATGCTCTGTGTGTTATATAAAGCTGTATTTGCTTGAACCTGGCATTTCTCGATACTTTTTTATGATACCCAAGGGCTCGCTCCCACAACCCATCTGTCATCGGGGCCCCCATCTCCGTTTCCCATTCCAGTCTCAAGTGCCCTAAATCGCTCCCAGCCTTCATCATCAACATCTCATACAACCTAGAGACCTCGTGCCCGCCCTCCGATGTGTCATATAGTATCTCCGCCGGGGCATCCGGTTCATCGGCCAGGGTAGTTTCGGGCCACCTATTCCGGATCTCCTGCACTATCCTGTGATATGCCATATATTGACCCCTGTGCAGTCCCGACCCTGCCTCTAATTCTTCGAACTCCAAGATGGTCCCATCCTGCCAAATATCTCCCATGGTGACCAACCCCACTGACTCCCAGTATATCCGAATGGTTGCCCTGAGCTGCCCATCTCCCCTCGCCAGTGCGACCAATGGGAACTGCAATACACACGGCAGAGGGTTGCCCATCATCCGGCAGGCCCGTTTCCACATGTTCCGTCCCAAAGCTAGCATACTAGGCCGCTCCCTCATGCATGCATTAGCCACCCAGATCACCTCTCGCAAGTAAAAAGGGGAGCAATCCCTTCCAAACAGCCTGTGTTCAGGGGTCTCTTCATCAGAGAGCCACCTGGACACATATTGTAGCTGCGCTGCTACATAATATGCCTCAAAGTTCGGCAGCTTGATTCCGCCCTTCTCATAGAAGTTCTGCAGCTTCCACAGTGCGACTCTGTTGCGCATGCCGTGCCACAGGAATTCTCTGCAAACACTGTGTAGCCTCACAAAAAACTTCTTAGGAATCATGTAGGGGATGTTGTTAAAATAATGCAGAAGCCTGGGCAGCACCACCATTTTAAGCATGGCTCCTCGGCCCATCATCGCTAGTGGCAATCTTTCCCAGAACCTCATACATTTCTCGATCTTCCCCACAGCAAGTTCAGTGTTATACTTGTGCTCTTCCACGGTCGTATGATACACATCAATCCCCAAGTATCTAAAGGATCTCGTCGCCCACGGGATCTGCAACACTGGCAACCTCTCCACTGGAGTCCCCACATAGCCCCCCAGCGGAAATAGAGTGGATTTCTGAGGGTTTACCGCTATACCGGACAACCAGGCGTACCTCCCCATCACCTCTAAGACATACTGCAAATTTTCTTCTGGGTATCTTAGGTATAACAGCATATCATCCACATACAGGGATATAAGGTGACACTCTCCTCCCACCTCGATGCCGACCGGGTCATATTGCTGCCGGAGGTAAATCGCCAAGGGTTCTAGGGCCAGGATGTACAACATAGGGGACCAAGGACACCCTTGCCTAGTGCCTCTGCCCAACTGCCATCTCTCTGACACCACTGCGCCCGTACGGACCCTGGCCAGTGGTGCACTGTATAACATCTCGGCCCACCTAACATAACCTGGTCCCATCCCGTACCCTTTCTGAGCCGCTAGCAGCCAAGGCCATCGAACAGAGTCGAACGCCTTAACCGCGTCCAATGCTACTATCGCCATTTCGCCGTCCTCACCACCACCCCACTCGACCACCCTGTGGAGGCGCCTGTGGTTGTGAGTGATGTTCCTATTAGGAACATAGCCCGTCTGGTCAGGGTGGATCAACTTGCCGATCACTCTACGCATTCTAGTAGCCAGGACAGCTGTCAGGATCTTACTATCTTGGTTCAACATCGACAGGGGCCTGTAGGAGCCACAATCATGTCCCGGTTTATTTGGCTTGGGGAGCGGTATTATAATCGCCTCCCTAAGTGACTCCGGCAACCATCCCATCTCGTACGCTTCGTTGAGCATTTCCAACATGGGCGGGAGCACTTCCTCTGCATAAACTTTATAAAATTCACTGGGGAACCCATCTGCCCCTGGGGTCTTACTAGTGGGCAACTGTCTCACAATCTCCTTCAGCTCTTCCAGGGTGATCGGAGCATCCAGCTCCTCTCGCTCCTCGTCGCTGACCTTGGGCAAGCCTACATCTTCCAGCACTTCGTCTATCTCCTCCTGGCTGCCCCCCTCGCAATCTTCGTATAGGACCTTATAGTATTCCACGAATGCCCTGTTCACGCCTTCTTGGGTGTCTACCTCCTCCCCCTTTTCATTGGTTACCATTCTGATCGGGGATCGTGGGGTCTCACTCTTGTACAGCCAAGCTAAGAGTCGGCCCGTTTTATCTCCCCCCGCATGCAGTCTCTCAGTATACTTTCTATAATTCAAATTACAGAGCCTGTCCCAATGTTCCGCACACTCTTGTTGCAATTTAGAGACCGCCTCTGCATCTGTCCCACCACCTTTCAGCTCCTCCTCCAGCGCGGTCTCAGCTCTATGCAAATCCGCCAGGACTCCCCCCATCAATCCCTTAGACTTCGCAATGGCGATCCCCCGCATTACGACCTTAAAGGCCTCCCATAAGGTGCCAGCCGACTTAACGCTCCCTTTATTCACCTCAAAATAAGCAATTATCTCTTCCCTGATATCCTCTCTGAAGGCGGGGTCTTTGAGCGCCTCCGCCCTTAGGCGCCATGTTGGTATACGCGCTCGTGGGGGATACAGTTGCCATCGCATGACCAGGGGTGAGTGGTCAGAGAGGACCCTCGCCCTGTATTCTATATGGTCGCACTCCGCGACTATGTCTGGCGTGGTGAAAAAGTAGTCAAGCCTCGTGTGCAGTAGATGCGGAGCCGAATAGTGCGAGTATTGTCTCGCGCTCGGGTGTTTCGCTCTCCACACATCAACTAGGCCAAAATCCGCCAGCAGCGTCTGCAATACCCTAGCCGCCGGACCGGGCCCAGCCATCTTGTCATCCGACCTATCCTCCTTGGGGTTCAACACGCAATTAAAGTCACCACCCCATATCACCGTGCCCCCCATCCCAACGCTGAGCTTGGTGCACAGCGTCCTAAAATATGTCGCCGTTTCCTGGTTAGGCGCGTATGTATTTACAATGCACACTACTTTGTTCTCTACCAGCCCCCTCACCATAACCAACCTCCCATCCTCCTCCACAACCTCCTCAATTAGCTTGAATGGGACGTGTGGCGCCACCCACACCAGCACTCCTCTGGCATAGGCGGAGTACGTTGATCCTACCACTGTTCCCTTCCACTTCCTCCCTACCAGCTCCAGTTTCTCTCGCTTTAGATGTGTCTCCTGTAGCAGGGCTACGTCTATCTTCTGCCTCTTGAGATACAACATGACTTTATTTCGCTTGAGGTAACTGTTAAGCCCTCTAACGTTCCACGTTAGTATCCTGAGGTCTCCCATGGCCTATCAGTAGTTTCCTCCCCCCATCCAAGGCAATCCCTCCCCACTTTGCGAACACCCACTCCCGGTTCCACCCTCAGGCTCATACAAAAACTAAAACTCCCTCCCAAACCCCTACCCCCAACCACTGCCCAGCTCCATCCCTGGATCTCAGGCATCCCTGTGTTCGGTCCTCCTTGGAAACCCAAATAGAGAACCCGACAGGGTGTCACCCTACTAACAGTGACTAAACTAAACACAAAAAGGGGGTGTGAAGGGTGGCTTCAGGTGGCTCCACAACTTCTCAACCATGTCCGCGCAAGGACCACGTTTCATAACCCCTGACGCGCGCATGTTCTCAAGCGAGTTCAGTGACTATAATCTAGTCCCAATGTTCATGGCCCGACCGGGCCTACAGCGTTACTTATCTCGTCCTTTATTTTCCACCGGCCGTCTGAACATCTGACTCCTGAGGGCAGTTGTGTGCATCCAACCACTCCATAGCATCCTCCGGGGTGACAAAGAACAGTAGCTTGCTCTGCAGGGTGTAGTCGGGATAGGCCGTTATATTCGCCGCTCCTCGTTGTATTGTGCCTCCCTTGCGGAAGTGTTCAAGGATCCTTTCTCGGTCCCGGTAATTAAGGATCTTAGCTATCACTGGCCTGGGCGGGTTTCCCGGTGGTGGCTTCCTAGTTAAGGCCCTGTGCGCTCTCTCAACCGCAAAACCCTGCGACAGGGTGCCTCCCGTGATCTCCTGCAGTAGCATGTTTTCAATAAATTCCGTAGGATTGTGGCCCTCAGTTCCCTCCGGCAGGCCTACGATGCGAATGTTATTCCTCCGGGCGCGCCCTTCTGCCTCCTCCGCCCTACTCTCCAAGTTGCCCACGCGTTGCACCAGGGCATGGAGTTCACGCTTATGCACAGCGCAGTCCGCCGCGGTAGGGCCCAATTCTTTCTCCAAAGTCTCTGTACGCTCTGCCAGGGTACGCACGTCCTGCCTTAGGAGGTTCACGTCCTCCTGTACTGCCCCGACCTGGAGTTCCATTGCGGTCTTCAGTTCAGCCACAGCGAGCTGGAGCTTGGTCTCCCAGGTCGCTTTCAGGTCTGCGATCGCAGCGAGGACCTCGTGGTTCGCACCCCCGGCGGCCATTTCCTTGGCTTGCGTTTTGTCCTTGCTTTTGGCTCCGTCTGGGCCGGGAGGCGTTTTAGCGTATTCGTCGAGCGTGTGCTGTTTGGTCTTCGCTCTCAGGGGCTTGTTAGACATGTCTCACGTCCTTCAATCCCCGCTCGGATCTGGGGCAGAGTTTCACAGTGCGCCCTGCGGGTGCCCCGTTGTTATCACCACTTCTCTGACACTAAGTTCCTCTGTCCTCCGGCACCCCCGGCCATCTTGTCTGTTTACCTAGCTAGGCCAGGTCGCGTCTCACCCTCTGAGGTCCACTTTAGGCCACAAAGGGCCCGGGGCACAGTTCCCGGTCACACCACACGATCCGGGTATAAAGTATCTTCGATCAGGCCCTGCTCCCTTCCCAGGTCCACGCCGTCGGCCTCGCAGGACTGGGTGTCCTTAATGACCTCGATGCACCCGCGTCATGCACCTACACCATCACCATGCTCCAGTGCGACCGACAGGCGCCCAGATCAAGCACCCCTTTGTTCCTTCGTTCGGCGGCGGCGGCGGCCATTTTCTCGTTCAGCGCACTCTCGCCTCCAGATCTTCTTTTAACTTTTTGTTGCGCTCTCACGGTGCAGGCCCGTGTCGAAACATAACCTCACGTTCACCTGAGATTCATGCGCGCAGTCATATCGGTCTCAGCAAAATTGCATCGGTCCTTGCACTGTTTTCAGTCGGATAATGTGCGGATCTTCGGGATCCCCCGTACAGACACGTCCTTTCACATGGCTTCCTAGCCACGCCCCCCTGTGAGACATTAGTTAGGGCCATAATTGGTTCTAGGATCGACTATTGCAGCAGTCTGCTTGCGGCCCTATCTAAGTCTGACTCCGGTCGGCTTCAGGTCATGCAGAAGGATGCAGTAAGAGTTATTATGAATCTCAAAAGAAGGGATCATGTATCAGAGGCAAGAAGGAATCTGAATTGGCTCCCAATGGAAGCCAGCATTGACTTTCGCCTTCCCCTAATAAAACATAAGTGCCTGAAGGGATCATCCCCAGTATACCGGAGTGAAGTGCTGGAAATGAAATGGCGTGTATGAAATCTTAGATCCAATAACACCAATCAACTCAGAGTCCCAGCCTATAGGATGACCCAGATGAAGAAAGGAGCATTCTTTGTAGCAGCCCCCACCGTTTGGAACAGTATTCCACCAGACATCAGGGAAGAAAAAAAGACTTTTCTGTTCAAATAGTCACCCTGCGAATGACAACTGTATTGACCTATGACCAACCAGTCTATTGAAAGTGTATCTGTATCATCTCCGGATGTGTTGCTGTGTTCATTCTTTTCTGTTTGTCCATTGTGTTTTGCCCCTTAACCTTCCGGGTCAGTGGTGCATGGTACAAATATAATAAAAATAAAGTAAACTGAGGATTCAGTCAGGATGTCCCTCTAAAGCAAATAATCCACCGTCCTGTGTCAAAATGTATTTCCGTCCTTTACACTCTTAGCTAACTAAGGAAGGATCTTCTTAGTCCAGAAGAGTGACTCCATTCGTCTGGACTGGGACTTTGTGCTCACCTCCTGGTGATGATACGTGTTCTCCATACATACATACATACATAAACAAAATGTTCTAACAGTTCTCTTGGAGGATTTCTCCATCAATGGCAAGCTCAGAAAAGAAATTCTCTTCAAATGACTTATTCTATTCGCAATACCAGGGAGTGGAGCATTCTCTTCTGGCTCTTCTTGGACTCACTGGGACAACTCAACAAGTGATAAGGGAATATCTCCCTTCCCCGGGTAATTTCTTAGACTTTGTAGATAGTTCAACAAGCAGTGGGGGAATATCTCTCTCCCCCGGGTATTTCCAGACCTTTCAGCCAGTTCAACAAATGGTGGGGGAAGGTCTCTCTTCTTCTGGTCCTTCTAAGACTTTCAGGCAGTTCAGCAAATGGTGGGGGAGTCTCTCCCTTTACCTCTGGCTCCTTTGCATCTTCTCGTATCCCCAGGGGGAATTACTTCCCCTGGTTGGTTTCCAGCTTCTCTGCTATTTGCAAGGTAAACCTGGTACTATGATCGTTCAGATGATGGTCTCTTTAGTTAATATAGCAGGCCTGGTTCACTAGCCTGCCATGCAATGCTATTGTTTATTTAATGGGTGTAATAACTTCTCTGAATTTGGGGTTCCCAGACCCTTGTTTCATCTGTAATTATTGCTTCATACTCGTTCTTGTACTTAGGGTCCCGACTCCTACTTTATATGCAGTTGTTCCTTTAAAGTCTCTCTCACAGGCTTTTCTCCCAGCCTTGAACTCCAGGCTACTCTTACCATTCTTAAGGGGATGCCAGATTTGTCCACTGTTCCCAACAGCTAGTCCTGGAAAGCCCCTACCTTCGGGAAGCTTTCATTTGGGCTCTGGCCGGCGCCAGGTGTCGATCTCTTCTGCACCATGCTATCCGCATCATCCGCCCCAGCCATGGCATGTCAGTAGCTGCTGCTTTCTGCTACTCTGCTTTGCCGGTGTGCGCAGCGCAAGTACCTTCTCGTAAGCAGATCTCTGTGGTCTACTTCCAACAGGGTGAAGGGTCCTTCTTCCTCTGAGCCTTTTTGGAGGCTTCAGCTTCTTGCCTCATGTCTTGGTTCCCCTGATCTCCCTTCTCTGCTCCATCAACCTGCTTGTGGCTCCTCGAGGGAGGGTTTTTATACATTGGCAGGTTACTGATTGTGCACAATGACTAGACTGCTGGAGTTGGTCCCACTGTGCGCTCTCCATTACTCGGTGCCTCTTTTTCATCCCAGTGCTGATGTTATTCATCTCAACTGGGTTGCTTGGAAACTTCTTTGTCTCAGTACTTTTGCAGGATTGATACAGGGAGTCCCTACTCTTCCTCGTCTTAGTACTTTAGAAAAGGTTTGGATGCTCTACGTTACAAAGGTACATGGAAGAGTGTGTAATCGTGTTACCCTGTATAGGGTAGGGAGATGAGGGAGGGTTTGGGGTATACTGCATTCTTCCCGGATAATGGTCCCCAGACCCACAGGGGGCATTCCCTCTTCTGAGGTTGACCTGCTGAGTACCACCCCTGGGGGGACTATCTGGTAGCGGTCCCACCGCTTTGGCCTCATGGGAAGTGGTGCCCCATAGGGAAGCAGGGACGATGTCCTGGGATTCGTCACAACTGGCATATATTGTGTGAAAAGGCATCATGAAAATGCTTTGTAAATGCTTCATTGCACTGCATTGCTACATTCTAAGCTTTTTTCTTGAGTTATGCTACTAAACCTGAAGTCATTAATAGTATATCATACAAGAAACCAACACATACAAATTTCAACAGGAGCAAATTGGCCCTCGTGAAGTCCCCCTATTCTGACCAAACAATCACGATATGCCTGCCGATAAGGGGTGCGGCAGGGGGCGCTCTTGTGATCCAAAATACTAAAGACTATGAAAGGGAGTGCGACAGACAGAATATATATTTTAAGTTGTCTTCAGACCCTTCACGTATTATACAGAACAATTTAGATACAATCCTGAAAGAAGTGGAAGAAAGACTGGATTAATGACAAGACCAAGGGGTTTTGATATAGTAGGTTTCCTAGAATGCCACACTTCTATCTATTGCCCAAAACACACAAAGATCCTGTTAAACCAGCTGGAAAACCTATAGTATCAGTGGTAGATGGTGTCTTACAGCCACTTGGAAGATGCATTCATTTTTTTTTGTCAACCTCTTTTCAAAATACCTCTACTTACATCAAAAATACCACCCACTTTCTCAATAAACTCAAAGAAATCAAAATAAGTGACACTGACATTATTTTCATCATAGATGTCAAAAGCCTCTACACTTCCATACCTCACTACATTGAAGCCACCACATTATTGTTATTACAACAAGGAGAGATTGGAGCTTCTAAAGACTTTATAATGCTCCTAATTATGTTTATATCAGAGAATTCTTACTTCAGACGTAAGGACCAGTTCTATTTACACATGTCTGGTACATCCAGGGGAGCCAGCATGGCCCCTCATATGCCAATGGTTTCACGTATAAATTCGAAATGGACCACATTTTGACCCACCCAGTTTGGAATAAGTACAACCTCTTTTGGGGACGTTACATAGATGATGTCTTTGGCGTGTGAAGAGGCACCAAGGAAACACTTGAAGATTTATTTGGATACCTTAATCAATAGATGAACGTATCAATTTCGCCATTGTGATAGGTGACCATGGCATCCACTATTTAGACATTCATGTCATGCCTTGTCAGAACAGTTTTACAACTAATGTGTTCCGCAAACAAACGAATAGTAACAACGTATGGCATAATCTAAGCTTTCATTTCACTATTACATTGAAAAGTCTACCCTTCAATCAACTTCTCGGATTAAATTGCATAGTTAGCGATACTGAAAAGGGCAAGGATCAAATGGTCAAAATCCTGGACAGATTCTCTGCCAGGGTTTCCCTCAAAAGAACTCAAGGAAGCACTTACATGCACAATTTGAAAAGATAGAGACACCCTGCTAGAGACAACCACCAAAAGAACATCCCACCACTTGTATGTATCTCTAAATACTCCATACAGAGTAATAGAATGAAGAAGGCAGTATTTAATCACTGGGAAATAATTAGGAAGGATAATAAACTGGGGGAATGTTTTACAGAACATCCTGTGTTTACCTACCAATGCAGTCAGAACCTTAGAGACCGATTGGTAAGGAAAGATGCAGGGGAAATAGAAAACACCAAACCCGGGCATTAAACAGGCACTTTTCCATGTTTCAACATGTGTCAACTGCAACAATTTGATGAGCATTTTCCATCTCAGAATGGGCAAAAAGGTCTTTCGGAAACGTTTTTAACATGCCACTCTAAAAATGTAATATATAGCATAAAATGCTCTTGTGCGATCTACTTTGTTGGCTATACCACAAGAAAAGTCAAGATAAGATGGAACGAACATGGCTCTAATGTACACACCAACAACCAGAGGACATCAGTGGCAAAGCTCTTTAATGAAGCAGGGCACAGCATCAGCCACATTAGGTTTCAGGTTCTGCAGGCGATTGAAGAAAGAAAGAACATTGTTGACATTGAACGCATGCTAAAACAGAAAGAAACATGGTGGACAAATTGGTTGGACTCTTTATACCCTTCAGGCATGAATGAGGAACAAGACCTTTATTGTTTTATCTGATTTTCAAGACAGCTGGAATATGAACTATTGCCAGGGCACCTAATAATTGTTTTGCTTTACAAGATTGGCACACACTGTTACCTCGTACTCCTTCTCCTTTGGTTCTAATCAGCCCCAATGGATAGTAATTATATATATTTGTTAAGGTTCTCCTGAGCTCCTGTATGAGACCAGGTACATAGTGTCAGATTTCTTACAGTCAAGTCGTATGGTCCACTGAGATTTTTGTGTATTCTGCATGAGATTTTTGTATGGATTCTCACACTCTTTCCTCACACTTTTTGTTCTCTCTTACTGGCAGACTACATTTATTTTTGTTTTTATGGTAATTTCAAATTACCTTGTTTACATTTTAAATGTGTGTGCCTGGCACGGCATTCGCCGCATGTGACGTCAACATGCTCCCGTGATTACGTCGCAGTATTACATGTCATCCGCACATGACTTCATATGGACGTGACACAGTCAATCCTGGGATTGCAACGGCGAACTTGCTACTCCGTCAGTTCACAAGTAAGTCTTTATGTGCCTTATGCAATACTGTAGCAATAAGACCCGAGGCGGCGGGCCAATACTGCCCCAGGTAATGCCCCCGGGCCGTAGTTACAGGCCCGTGGGCGGTATTGGCCCACCGCGGGTCTTATTGCCATTAGTACTCCGGCCTGTTAGACTGGGATACTAATGGAATTTTTTTTCTGTTTTGCGCGTTTTGAAACAGAAAAAAAAAAATATATGAAAAATAATGGCCACCGGGAAAGGGAAAACGTAGTCCGTTTTCCCTTTCCATGGCGGCCATCAGGAGCGGACGCGCTGGGAACAGAAGTGTTTCCAGAGCATTCGCTCCCCCAAGAAAAGAAGAAAAAAGAAGGTAAGTGGGGTTGGTTGGGCGGAAGGGAGGGGAATGAGAAGGAAGAAAAAAAAAACGTACCGCGGCCTCCGGCGGGGGACGATGGAAGCCTCCAGCCGTGTGGAGGCTTGGAGCGGGGATGGCCCCGCTCGGAGTCTCCACACGGCTGGAGGTTTCCATCGTCCCCCGCCGGAGACCGCGGGATAGAAGGTAAGTGGGGTGGGGTGGGAGGAGGGAGGAAAGGGGGAAAAAAAAAGTCTTACCTGAGTCCCCGGCGGGGGACGAAGGAAGCCTCCAGCCATGGGGAGGCTCGGAGTGGGGATTGAGGGGCTGCCACGCCCCTCGCCGGGAACAGAGTACCCGACACGGACGGCATACAAGGGAATACCGTGTGGTATGTCTTGCAAATGAGCCAATCACCATGCTGTATTCCCGTTGCGACACATTAGTACGTGGGTACTAATGTGTTTTATTTTTTTGAGATTAAGAACGTAACAACTTTGTCAGTGTGGTTGTTACTTCATTAGCTCCAAATTAAGACTTCATTCGCGATTGGAGCAGTTATTTATTACAGGTAGTGACATGGCCACACGTGCATACCTGCCTCTCAGCTTTTGCCGGTGGTGGTTATCTATATACAGTAATCTATCGCAGACTGCTCACGCGGGGAGCCCCATAGCTGTGCAATGATCGTGAATCTTTTTGGCACATCTTTTTCGAGATTAATTTTTTCACTATTGTGTATACTACTTTTTCACTATTGCATTTCTACTACTTTGTACATAAGATCTGTTCCCATTATGTTTATACATTTCTCTGAACAGAGATGGATGTTCTTCTCCCCATTTCTGCAATTTACGATTAAGAAAAAAATGGGTAATGTACCTCCTTTTGTTTTGCCTATACCTAGATTTGACTGCATTCATTGATGTAGCATCCTAATTTATTCTTTTTCTTTTTGTTTCCTTCTCCTTTATCTTATACTTTGGGTAAAAATTATGTTGTCTACAGATGTAGTCCCTGGAGAGGGACCTTTGTTCCGAAATGCATTGGACATCTCACTTTTCGTCTCTTTCTTAATATATATATATATATTTTACATAGACAGAATGTTGTAGACATTGGTTTTCTGTGAATAGAAGTATTGAACTAACCTAACTGAATGATTCATAAGTGACAACATTATTTGCAAGGGATCAGACGGCACCGAAGGGTTTTGGCCCTAGGTCTTCTTGCATTTATTTACCCCTCAGTGTCTGCAACAGCCGTTAACCTTGTGCTCTAAATACTGTAAACATATTATTGCATTGAAGAAACTCTGAGTTTGAGGTGTTGCCCGATTCCATTGGATTTTTTATTAAGAGCAATGAAAACTTAAGTGTTATTACATGGCAAGACTTTGATATAGTGCTCTTACTGTGACATGGCATGTTTAAATGAGCATAAAGGGTTAAGCAAGCACGATAAGTGTTATTACGTGGATATACTGGCCTACTTCGGTAGTATCATTCTGGCCATATGCTCTCATGGTGGCGTGGCATTTGTTACTCAGATTCAAGTGTAAAGCAACCATGATAAGTGTTAGCAACACTTATCATGGTTGCTTTACACTTTACTACATTGCTAGACTGGCCCACCTTGGTGACACCAGTCTGAAAAAAATGATGATGTTGAATTGCATTTTTTACTGGCATTAAGGGTGGAGCCAGTATGATGAGTGTTCGAATGTGGATAGACTGACCTATATTGGTTCCGCCAGTCTAAACCTGTTTTCTTTTTGTGGCATTGCATTTTTGCTGAGAAAGCCAAAAGACATATGTTCTTACGTGGGGGTGCTGGCCTATATTGGCAGAGCCATCATGGACATGTTTTCTTATAGTGTGTGTGTATGAATGAAAGAATCCAAGTGAGGGTGTGTATGTACTTATGTGAATGTGAACAAGAGTGCAGTGTACATGTTGTGTTTGAGTGGGCATGTGGATGAAAGGGAAGTGTGAATGTTTTGTGGGTGGATGTGTTTGTGAATGGGAATGCATGTATGCATGTGCGTGTGTGTGTGTTGTGTGTGTGTGTGTTCTTACATGGGCATAATGATATACATTGGTGCCCTGGCACAGTCAGCATGAAAATGATTTTATATGCTGGCATATATTGCTGGCAAACAAATTATGAAAATGTTTCTGTTCACTGTTGGTGGACTGTCTTTCATTGTATTTTTTCATGCTCCGCCCTACAAACCTGATTGTAAACTGTGGGGCTTTCAACGACATTTTTCTATGAAAATGTGCTTTAAAAAGAATTAATTATAAAAGACATGGGGCCTCATTACGAGTCACCCGGTATGGAAATAACGGTGGCGTTAAACCCGTCGCCACTGTTGTTTCCATTCCGAGTGATCTCGAGTAATGCAGACAGAGGTGTCATTCCCGCCAGGTCTGACCTGGCGGGTTTAACACCGCCCGCCTGCAGGGCGAGATGGTGCCGGTGTTTCCATGGTCCTCATTCTCATTGAGTCCTGCGGGACTCAATGGGAATGGGGTTTTACTGAATTCCGCCTCCAGAATTCCCGGGTCACCAGGGTTGTAATGCCCCGGTAAATCCGGGAATCACAGAGGTACAATCGTAATATGAGTCCGGCGGTAACCGAGCCGGAAAAACCGGCAGGTTACCACCGGACTCGTAATGAGGCCCAAGATCTCACTGGAGAACTAAAATACATTCCCCTATACCTGAAGCTGCAATCAGCAGCACTGAGACAACTCGATGCAATTCGAACTGACCCGGCATGGGTCATTCGTAGGCGCATAATCACTAGATTGACGGGATGAGTCAGGCTCATTTGCGAGTCCTCGCACATATTATTCAATGGTCTGCTTGATTGCGTACTTCAGTGCTGGTCCAGTCTGCTCAGCTCTTCCAGGCCACACCACTGACTGTTAAGCATTTACAATTGCCACACAACATAACTCTCCTCCTCCTATGGAAGCATATTCATTTGTATTTTTAAAATCTAATTCTGCCTGTGAGTTTTAGTGTTTTGAATTGTTCTAAAGTCTACCCTCCAAATCCCCATTGCCCTCTACTTCTTGCAAAGTGACCATTATGTAGCAAATGTATATGTGCTGTGTTCACGTTTTAATACAGCGCCACCTGTGTTGTTAAAGGATTTGTGAAGGGTTTCCTCAGACTCTGGTCTGGATTCCCCTGGTGGGGGCGCAATTCATCAACCCCCCCCCCCCCCAGACAAGCCTCGGGAGACATCTCCAGTGACACCTGGCGCGGTATAAAAGACGACTAAATGACATTACATGTCCAAATTAGATGCGTTTAGACATCGTCTGCTCGACTATGTACATTTAATTTTTACCTGCGTGGCCAAAAAACGGAGCTAAAACAGGATGCAAGACGCAAAACAGATTGTTAAGTGGGGAATAATTATGCTCTCCACAATTTTCCATTAAGAGCTTCATGAGTCAAGCATTTCGAACTGTTCTCATCACAACATCACAGTCACCACAGCGAGGGGGCTGTAAGTGGCAGATGCATTACGGGCTCATCATAAAGGATGCGTGCAGTGAACAGAATATAAATGCTCTCTGGTTAAGCACACAGATACGCCTCGATTCTAACACCCAGGGCTGGCTCATATCATTAAGCAATGTAGGCAACCCAGTAGAGGGGCTGGGGGGCCAAATGTAGGAATGCCGAATGTGGCAGAGAGCCTGGCCCCAGCATTGCTCACATCTCTGTCCCTCAGACTCTCCGTCAATAAGGACAGGGGTTGCAGTCATACTGAGGGAAGCTTTCACCCTCAGAGGCCAAAGGAACCCTGTTTCCAAATCTCAATTGTATTGTAATTGGACAGTTTATTTAATTGTCCAAAAGGAAACATAAACTAATTATTAAACCAGGATGTTACTTAGAGGTACACACATTAAACACTCTTTTGATTCATTTAAAAGGAAAATAACTTTGGTTAAAGGGATGTTATGGGTGCAGGAAATGCCCATTGGGCACACTGTACCGGGGCCTTGGCCTTAAGCCATTGTCTTGGCTTCTCCAAGAGAAGAAATGCAGCCATTAGCCGTGTCCTGAGGCCATGACCACTCGACCCTTTCGATAGGGCATGGACTTTTCTGTGCCCAGGCACCCAGAAGCCATGCAGTGTGGACACTGGGCATATGTCGTGGTCGTGGGTGGCCATTCACCACTTTGACAGGGGCACCCCCAAGCTACCCCTAGCAACCAATGGGCATAGACTGAAGCCACGTGGAGTGGCCACTTTAATCGGGGCATGCATTTGGGTATGCCCCATGCACCCCAAGACAGCCAGAGGGACCATAGGCCATGGCCAGAGCCCTCCCAGGCCACCCACAATCGCCATGGATATCAAGCCCAGTCTTGGAGTATAACCGGGGCGCAGGGAAGGTTGGCAGAGGCAAAGTTATGGTTACTTTAGGATAACAATTGCCGAGCTTCGGAGCTCTAACACCAACTGACACAAGCAAACCCCCGGACAACTTATTATGCACATATTCGGATTCACAGTAAGCAGAAGGGGTCAGAACACTTCCGCAAAGATCAAGATGGGATCTCCACAATGTTTGGCTATAAGAATGATGCTGAAAATATTTGCTGTTATATAGCTGATGCATCCCCAGGAGAATAAGCTCCTGGAACGCATCCCAGTCTGAACACAGCATGAGGTAGCTAAACACACAGGACTCCATCTATTGGAGGACGCTCCAATTGTTTCCAGTCCTGATGAAGGCCGACATAGTGAAAGATAGTTCACATGAGTAGCTCGGGCCGAAAAACTGCGTGTCGACATCTTGCTTTTGCAATGTGAAATAATATATCGTAAAATAGGTAATTTACTGTGTGAAGATTCAGGGTACACTCCTAAGGGTAGGATGCTGAAAGGGAGATGACAATGATACAATCATCCTTTAATTATTTAAGCGTATATATGTGAAAGAAGAATCACTTGATTGCTTTTGTTTAGAATGCCAAGTGCAACTCTTGTTATGACTCAGACCTCGTCACCCTTAAACGCAAGTGCAGGGTGGCTCAATGGATGTGGCTGGCATCTTGTGCATCCTCTGACAAACTTGTCTGCCATCTGCTCCAAAGGCAATGCCGACTCTCTGTCCTCAATAAGAAGAGAGCTCACATCCAAGCCAGCGTCTCTGTGGCATCTAAAAGCTTAAGTGAACTCTTTAAAATCTGAAGGGAGCTAGCCAAGCCTGCTGCAGTCCCTACCTCTCCTTTCCCCCAGCAGACTCTCTGCATGGCCTTGGCTTCACAGTTCATCTCTAAAACCCAGGACATCCTGTCCACCCTTTCGTCCTCTCCCCCTCCTCCCTCTACTTTCTCCTCTACCTCTGTCCTCCCTGCGGCCACTTCTCCTCCTTCCTTCTCTGCCTTTCCTCTGTTCACCCCTGACGAGTTTTCTAAACAAGTCTGATCTATGAAAGTCTCATAAAAACAGGTTTTCCCTGTTCATCCAAAACCATCAAGGACTACATTGACACCCTCGCTCCAGCCTTGGTGGACTTCTGCAATCACTACTTTGCCACTGGAATCGTCCCCTCTCTCCTGAAGCACTCTCTTGTGCACCCTCTTCTTAAGAACCCTCAGCCGATCCCTCCTGTCTGGCTAACTATCTCTTGATCTCCATTACGTCTTTCCTGGGCAAACACCTGGAAAGGGTGGCCCTCTCCCTGCCTAATCTCCATACTGAATCTGTTAGTTGTCTCCACGACCATCAGTCTGGCTGCAAAGCAGCCAGAAGCATGGGAACTGCTCTCCTGAACATCCGTGAAGACCTACTCTCTAATCTCGATGCCAATTACCCCTCTGTTCTCATCTTACTCAATCTCTCTTCTGCTTTTGACATGGTCAACCATGCCATCCTACTCAACCGGCTCTGTGATAACCTGGGTATCACTGATCAGGCTCTGGCCTTACTGACCTCTTTCCTCTCTGACTGACACTCCCAGGTCTACCTTGAGTCCTTCCTCTCCCCTATCTGACTCTCTACCTGTGGTGTTCCCCGGGGGTATAACCTTTCTCCGAGCTGTTCAACCAATACCTGGCACCTCTCGCCCACTGCATTGCTGCACTCAGCTCCAACTTTTAGTGCTATCCGGATGGCACTCAGCTCACTTTCCGGCTCCCCTCAGCTGCCTCTTCTCCCTCCCTCATCCCAAATTGTCTGTCTGCAATCCAGGAGTGGTGTGGAGCTAATGATGTCTGCCTTAATGTCAGTAAGATGGGGATCCTCCTCATTGCACACCTGCATCCTCCTTTCCTGTCACTCTCTGGACGACCACTCTGGGCCCTCTTCCTGCTCCCATTTGTGAGGCTAAGAACCTTGGGTCATCTTCGACTCCACACTCTCCTCACATCTCTGACATCTCTAAGAAGTCAAACTACCAGCTGCACCTCCTCAGAGGTATTCTTCCTTTCCTCACCTTCCCCCAGAAGCTCAATGTCTCCAGAGCTCTGGTTCTCTATAGGCTGGACTACTGCAACAGCATCTTTCTAAATCTGCCTGCCTCTACTCTCTGTCTTCTACAACTCATCCATAAAAGGACTGCAAGACTTGTCCTTGGACTCAAGCCCAGGGATCGTATCTCTCCAGCCCTGAAATATCTACATTGGCTCCCAGTGGCAGCAAGGATCAAGTTCAAGGCCCTCTGCATTGACCACAAGTTCTTCTGGGGCCTGGGACCACAATACCTCCTACTCTCTCTTCGGAAATATCTTCTGACTCAAGCTCTTCGCTCCTCCACCTCCAACTCCTTGAGGGTCAGTCGCTTCTCCAAGCAACGAGTTGGGGACAGATCTCTTTCTTTGGCTGGCACCTCCCTCTAGAACACCCTCACTGCCTCTCTGAAATTGAGCAGAAACATCTACATTTCCGGAAGCACCTCAAGACCTTCATCTTTAATTCTGCCTCGTCTCTTCCTCTCCCCTTCTGATCTCTTCTCTGTTACTGCACTGGTCAACTGGTCACCCTTTGAACTGATTCCAGGTCGCTGCCTGCCCAGTTGCACTCCCCCACTGCCTCCTTGCACCCCCTGCACTTGTGGTCTGTATCTGCAACCCTACAGTCTCCTTGCCTGCACTTATTGACTCCTGATGTCTACACCTTAACTCTCGCACTTGCCACCTGTTGGCTGCACTACTTATTTGTAATCCCATGTACAGCACTTGCCCATCCCCCGCCCCAGCACCTCCCCCCTCTCTCCTTCACTTGCGCAATCTCAATGTCACTAGGCCTAGTAAGATTGTTGTTTTTGACCTCCCTCTGTATCCCTTCCCTTGCCTTGTTGTGCCTTGAAACACTTCTGTATAGGTGTGTTTTAAATGCCATATCATATCATAGCAATGTACTGTGTTCATTTTTATGCTAGTCATTTCAGATTACTGTTTTTCATTTGTTGAGGTTTTAGCATTTATGTCAACTGTGTATGTGTTGAGTTGTCCAGGTTCTTCTACATGTATATTTGTTCACAAATTCATGTTATAGACAGTTGTCGATAGTATGAGGATTTTAATAAGACTATGATCAACTAATAAAATGTTTTTGATAGAAAATGTAAAGTAAAGGCATGTGATTGTATGGTCTAGACAGAAAATTGACCCTGATCATTGGTGTATATTGTTGAGATCACCTGGGAAGTCAGTAGCAGTCCAGTACCTGGACGACTTGCTTATTTGGTCACCTTCTTATGAAGCCTGTAAACAAGATACTCAGGCTTTGCTGACATCCCTGGGTGAGAAAATGACACAAGGCCTCTAAACAGAAAATGCAAATGTGGACACAGAGAGTACATTATATTGGATATGACATAATGGAAGGCTAATGGTTGATATCCTCATCTAGGAAAGATCCCTAAAACCACAGACTGTTACACAAATCAGAGTATTGTTAGGGCTAGTCGGTTACTGCCTACAGTCAACTCGAGTCAATGCGATGGATCCCTTGCAATGGACTCCTGAATCTAAGGAAGCTTTCACCAAGTTCAAATCATGCTTAACTAAGGCACCTGCTTTAGTGCTACCGGATTACATGAATGATTTACTTTATACTGTCATGAGATGTATGGGTTCGTCCCAGCTGTGCCTACACTTGGTATTCATTATAGACCTATTGCATATTACAGTAAAGAGCTTCTGGAATGCTGCCTTGATTGAGATCTGTGGCTGCAGCTGTGTTAGCAGTGGAGTAAAGTTAAAATATTGTGTTAGGGTCTCCCTCGCAAGTAGCAGTACCTCGTGCTGTTGTTTCTATGGTATTGAAAATAGAGACATAACACATGTCTGTATTGAGGGCAAGCACATATGAGATCCTTCTTCTGAATTCCTCCAATATCACTCTGAACAGATGCCTAGTGTTACATCCAGCTTTCCTGTTTCCTTCTGCCCAGAATTGGGAGCTAGATGATAGTACCCCATATGAGTACGTAGCTATCACTGATGGTTTTCTAATGCCGTGCACTAACCATACTGATGTACCTTTGTCTGAACCAGATCTGGTATACTTTGTTGACAGATTGTGTTATAGGGATCAAAATGTGAAATTGGTTATGGGTTAAGCAATGTGTGCCCCAAGATAGGGAGTAGAGAGTAGAAGGCTACCTCGGGTAAGCTCTGCTCAAGTGGCAGAATTGGTAGCTCATACCTGAGCTTGTCGTCTAGCCACACAGCAGTTGATCAATTTCTATACCGATTTGCGGTATGCCTTTGGTGTAGCCCACAACTTTGGTCAACTGTGAAAGCAACATGGCTTCTTGATATCAACAGGAACCCCTACAAAAAGGGGCAATATGTAAAGGCATTGCTAGTGTCATGGCCACTGGTCAAGGGCCACTACCAATACACTCCAAAGGGTCCAAATGGACCCAGTCCTGGTAACGTCTGCGCCAGGCTCATAGGAAAGTGTGCTCTGCACACTTTATGGCTAAGGCACATGCTTCCAGGCCAGGCGTGGTCATTGGAAAGCATTGGAAGGCACATGCAGAGGTCTGTGGGAGTGGCAAGGTGGAGCTACAAGGCGGGGCTAAAGGGGAGTGGCTGGGGCCAGGCTATTTAAGCCAGCCCCACCCGCATGCAGGCGCTTCGCGTTAGTCTGTTGTGTTCAGTGTAACGCTTACAGCCGTCTGAAGCGCTTACCTGTTTCCAGCTCAGCACACTCCTCATCAGGTTCTGGAACATCATCTTCAGCGCGCATCTTACCTGACTCCAGCCATACCATTCCTCAAAGTGCAGCTTACCTGATTCCAACTCAGCATCTTCAGCACACATCTTACCTGACTCCAGTGACACCATCGCTCAAAGCGCAGCTTACCTGATTCTAACTCTGCATCTCCAGCACGCATCTTACCTGACTCTAGCCATACCATTTCTCGAGTGCAGCTTACCTGATACCAACTCTGCATCTTCAGCGCGCACCTTACCTGACTCTGCAAACCCATCGCCTGCAGCTTGTAGCTTCTTACCCGATTCCCGGAACCATCGGAGTCAGGCCGCATCCTCACTTGTTCCAGCATCCTCACGGATCCATCAATCTTGCACCCGCCAACAGGTGTTCGGATCACCGCTCTCCATCAGACGCCGCCAGGTCATCCCTGCAAGAGAAAATGCACTATCAGGTTAGAAACTGCATAAACATCTTACGCTTGGCCGCGCAACACGTAAGCCTTGCGTGAAACCATAAAACCCTACTTACCTTTGAGTAGGGACCACTCAATTCTTCTCTGGCACCATTTGGACTTGCTTCCAACATCGCAACACTGAGTGGCCATCTTTACACCTATTGGGGAGAGAAAAGACATTACAAGAATTACGGACAATAATCATTGGGAAAAGACATTGCAAAGGATACGGACAATAATCATAGTTACAAACACTTACCTACAAAGTGGATTGGTCACAGCCGGACTGGGCCGCCACGCACACGGTCCAGTGAAGCAACTAAGTCCTCAATGGCGCCCCTGCTGATGAGATGCAGGACGGAGAGCTCATCCTTACAAAACAACAGGTGAGACCATATGGGAAAAAGCATGCTCATCTCACTCTGGAACAAAGGGTCCGAGGGGGATCGCAATTCACCCACAGCATTCTCACTGCCTCTTACTTTCTCCCAAGGGCATTGCCAGCAACCAGAGCAGTCCACACTACAGCAGCTGGGGCTAAAGGCTGATCCAGGGGAGCCAAGTCCAGGGAGGGCTCCAACCGTGCCCCAACGTCCCCGCAGAGATGAGGTGAGCGTAACAGCTAGACGCTATAATGTTGTCTGAGAAAATAGACATCATCAAATGTCCTGCCTATTAGTCAACACAATCATTGTGGCAATGATTTTGCAGACCGAAATACTACGTTGACTGCCACATTAGACACCTCAGATGCCTATGTTCTGTCTGTTAAAGCTAGCCCTTACGATTCCACTTATACGATTCTGGAAGAGTTGGCCTCGATACAAGGGTATGCCCCCTCTAGTGAGAAATATAATTGGGTACGAAAGGAGTGTAGATTGGATGACGACTCTTTGTGGAGAGATGGCAAAGGTCAACTAGTGGCTCCCAAAATATTTGCATTTCATCTTGTTAGACTGTGGCATTCTCATGTAAATGTTGAACAAGATGGAATTTGAACCATTTATGGTTTGCTCTTGATTTTTCCAGCATAGCTCAAGAATGTTGTCAATGATGGATTATTTGTTTACTGAATAACGTGGGCAAGACTGTACCTTCAACCCACTGAGCACATCCACCAACTTATGGCCCCATTGTGGGTCTTCAAATTGATTTCCTACAGCTTCTGTGCTGTAATAATTGGCAGCATATTCTTGTCATTTTGGATGTGTTCTCGAGATGGGTGGAGACTTGACCATGTAGGATAGCAGATGCAATCACAGCCATGAAGCCACTCAGTCCAAACCCTCGGAGTCTATCTGGACTCTAACCTGTCCATGAATAGACAAGTCAGTGCCATCTCCTCCTCTGCAGCCTACCATGCCAAACTAATTAACGCAGCCAGGCCATTTCTCGCAAAAAGAAAACTGCACCAACATAGCCAGAGCCATCACCGGCTCAAGGCTAGACTTCTACAATGTACTCTTCCTTGGAACCTCCACAAAAATCCTGGATAGACTACAAGTCATCCAGAACAACGCACTCCGCACAGCCCAAGGCATCTCCAAAAGACAGCACTTTACGGCCGCCAGGAAAAACAGCCCACTGGCTCCCAATAAAAGAGAGGATCATGTTCAAAACCTTGACACTGACCCACAAGTGCATCCACCTCTCCGCACCTGATTACCTTTACAAAGGATCTACCCTTCCACATCTGCAAGACCAACCAGAACACCCTACACCAACATGCTTTTTGTGCCCATAGTAAGGAGATCCAAAGCAGGTAGTGCCAGTTTCCCCTACCTCGCACCCTTCCACTGGAATGCCCTACCTCCCACCCTCCGAGGCGAGACATCTCTCATGGCATTCCGTAAAGCCATGAAAACAGTGCTCTTCACTTGACATACGCAATGACCACCAGCTAACCGATAAACCTCACAAATGTACCATGTATGTGTGCACACTAATGTATAATTGTATGCAAATATGTACCCTAATGTATAACTGTACAACTTGTAACCACCCCTCTCTGCTGCTCCCACCCTGTAACTAAGATCCTTACAAGTAACAGCGCCTCGATGCCCAAGGGCTGATGTGCGCTATACAAATGTAATAAATAAATAAATAAATAATGAAGGTTTTAGTGAAAGATTTTGTACCGAAGTTTGGAGTGCCCCTTAGTATAAACAGTGATCAGGGCACCCACGTCATGAATAGTGTTATAAAGTCACTCTCATCCATTCTAAAAGTTCATCTCAATTTGCACTGTCCTCCAGACGCGTAGACAGGGTAGGGCCTGAGCAGGCAAGGACCACCCAAAATCTATAAATGCCCACTCCGCAGTGCTGTGTGGGCGCTTCTAGATGCTAATGTCCTGGCGATCGGCCCAACTACATTAGTTTCAGGCCGGCCCCACTTGTCAGACAATCCTGGCTACTCCTCTGCTGTCCTCACCACCATCAATCAGCAGGAGCAGTTGAGAGTAGAAATGGGATACTGAAAAATAAGTTAGGCAAATTGTGTCAGAAATCGGTTTTGAAAGTGCATGAAGCACTACAACTGGTGTTGTTCATTATGATAAGTACTCTGAGCAGAAAAAGAGGACTCAGTCCTTATATAGTCTATAAAGACGCCCAATCCGATTCCCTGTATCGCCTACTGTAAAATCGGCATCTAATGATTTGTACTTGGCTGATGATACACTGTTAGAGTATCTAAAGTCCTTCATTTTCTCTGTCATTCTCACCAATGATCAGGTTAAAGCGACTTTGCCAAGAGAACGACTTATCCCCAGCCATTCCTTACAACCTAGAGGCCCCAAACTCATGAAGGTGCCTCAGTGAAAGTCTGCCCTGACCTCCAGGTGAAAGGAGCCCTGGTGCTCTTGACTTTGAACTCTGCTGTCGAATTACAGGGAAACCTGACATGAGTTCATGTTTCCAATTGTATAAGCGTGGTAGCCCAGGCAGACTGAAGTATCAAATATTTGCATTCTGTCTCCTTGTCTTGGTTTATTGTATTTTGGCTTCCTCTGTGTCCAACGCTTCTACTGTAGAGCCTGCAAAAAGATACAATCTTACTAACATAGTGAGGGTTGGCCTTGGTACTGGAAGTGGTGCAGTATCCACTGGCAGGGTGGTAACTATGCATACTCAGGAGTTTGAAAATGTGGAGTTGAGCTATTGCTGGGGATCATGCCACAATCTGTTGTGTGCCCCTATGGGGTTGTCCCTTATCCCTTTGAAGCTCCCCACACTGGATGAGTGATGAGAACTACCTCTAAGCTCTAAATACAGAATATCAGACCTCAGCAATAGCTTCTTTGCCTAACACTGTTGCTAAAACTGAAACAGTATCTGTCAAATCCACCAAACCTCTGAAAGGTCTGCATTGTACTCAGAGCCCTCCCACGTGTTTGATCTGATCAACTACTGTCCTTTTTAATAGGAAACAGAACCGAGTGAACTCCAAGACCATTTACTGGTATTTACAAATATCTGCCACTACGGCTGTGACTACAACAAAAACACGAGCAGGTAATGGGAGTGAGACTATAGATGCAACGAACGTGCCCCTCAGCGTGCACAGAGTTGTGGTTCCAGGACAATGTAAGATATAAGGCCCTAGTGCGTTGACAAGAAGGAGTTCTGGGCACTATTATTATGTAGTTAGTCCAAGGTACTAGTATTTTTAGTAAATTCATTTTGCTGGGATATTGTCACTGCCTCCAAATTAAGTCTGGAAACAAACTGTAGAGTATCAAACAATGTTTTTATTATTTTTTATTTGCATTTTTAAAGCGCTCACACAGCCCAGGGGGAATTGAGGCGCTGTTACAGCAATATTTCTCTTAGTTACGTATTTATAACATGCTTAATACCCGGAGGCTTCTAAGCACGGACCTGGGGATTGAACCTGTGTTGCTTCCTGTCGTCAGCTATCCTCCTGGGACTGTTGTTGTTGTATGATGTTCTGTCGATGTCTCAAAATTCATAAACTCTGCTATCTTGCATCAATTTATGATAGTGTTTTTGGATTCATACTCTGAACAAGAGCCTCAAGATCACATACAGAAAATGTTTGAGTGTTTACGTAAGAACTTTTTCTTTGCAAAACCAGACAAACGTACGCCTAAAGGGGAAAAAGTGATAAATTGCGGGTTCATATTTTATTCTGTGAGCCTTTTATCTGACCCTAAAAGGGCATCAGTAGTTCTGATCTGACCGTCTCCCTGCTGGTTAAAGAAATACAGTTCTTTGGCAGGTTTTCAAAATGTCAAAGTGAGTTTATCCAGAACTCTTGACAAATGCTGCTGAGATTAATGTTAATCCCTTTAAGATTGATTTTTTGATTAAAGGATTTCCTTGACAGAAGAAAGCTGGAGAGGCCTCTATGCACCTGTTCAAGTATTTAGTTATATCACGGCTTTGTATCCTTGAGATACTTTATGGCCATTTAATATCGAACAGGATGCTTCTGATAGAGCTCTTGGAGGTGTTGTGTTGCAAGTTCAGGGTGATGATCAGGAAGAACATCCCTGTTCGTGTTTGTCTCACTCATGCAGCTCTGTTCCTTTCTGGAGCATATCTTGCTGGCAACGTCAGCTGCCTCTTCTGAATGCAGACATTTAGTGTTGGGGTAATGTTTGCTTTTGTAATTAATAGTTATAGGAATTTTCAGGTTCTGTAGCACATGAGGTATCAGAATAGCTACTAAGATTAGTAGGTGCATGACATTGCTCGATATGATTTTCTGTTATGGCCTTTTGTCTAGATTCAAGTTATTTTAACAGAGATGCCTTATCCAGTAAGTACCTTGGATGGCCTGGTAAGGAGGTTCTAGTCACTGCTCTATTTTCTCTGGGGCATGTTGTAAGTTTGGGGTAAGGTCCTGTTCATAATTGTGGAATTACCAATTTTTTGAGTTCCAGAATATTGGTTAATAACAACTATTATTACAGCACTAAGGGGAGGGAGTAATCCAGAATAAGGTTATGTATATAAATGTGATGTTGTGTGTTATCTGAGGGCTATTCGTTAATAATGGCTATGAGGCAGTACCTTATCGAAAATTACACACTTCTGTGTTTGCAGCACTTGTTTTAGGCCATGAAGTTAATCCGGATTTCTGGTTTTCTCTTATGGTCTTGCCAAAAAGATCATTTCTGATAGTGTTGCCCAGTATTTTTCTAGGTTTTGGGGATAGGTCAGTATAACCGTGGGTGTTGAAATTTCTATCAGCATTGAATAATTCCCTGGTGGAGAGGTGTGTTTAGAAATTGGAGGAATGAGTAGGCACTGTGGACCGGCTGAGGAAGATGGGCGCTTAGCTACAAAGCTCTGCCATGAGGCACGAAAACCTCTGCTGCGGTAACCATTAATATGACTGGGACCACTTGAAAATGAGTGCTGCCAGTGTGTAGCACGACGCAGCAGTAAATATTAAACTTCTGGAACCCTGACAGGTCTGTGGACGAGATGAGCTGATCACTGAAGGCTGGGCCGTGGTTTGCCTGAGGCAAGGCCTGAGATCCTGCTTTGACGCGGCAGTGTGACAGAGCCAGCTTCGGGGAGATGGAGCAGTGCTGCCCTGCGGCGCCGCTGCTGTGGCTGAGTGTTATGAACTAAGGTGGCCACACCCTAATACCACCTGCTGAGTCGTCTTGGCAGCGTTTGGTGCTCTCCACCAGGTGCCTTTTTATGCATGAAGAAGAGTGCCGTGCTGCGTGCGTCGTAGTGGCACCGAGTAAGACTGTGCCCCCCCCAGAATGGGGGAGAATGGGTGAGTGACGATCGATCCCACGAACAGACCCATGGCGGTGGTGGTGGTGATTGCTCCAGGACCATAGAATTAGTGTGGAGCAGTGTACAGCTGTGGAGTGTACCAGTGCGCATAGTGAGGAGGGGGAGGATCAAGCCCTGGGGAATGGGATCTGTGCTACTGCTGATCCGCATACATTGAACTCCTAGTCAAATGGGGCCAGAAAGCATGCTGAGGTGGCCTGTTGATCCTGCTACTACCCCATAATTAGTGCTTTGGATCTGAGCGCTGCAGAGTTCACTTCACTGGGGTGACATACTTCTTCAGGGCCATTCCTCTTTGGATCCCAGAGTGGTTTGTTTCCTGTGGGTAGAAGCTCCTGGGACTGTAATACTTGCCCGGTGGCCTGTGTGGAATAATTGTGGTTTGGAAACCCGGGAGGTGCAGTGGGGGACTCGGGAAAGTGGGGCTGCTCAACGTTGGGGAGATAGTGCACATAAGTGCTGCCTCCTCACTAAAGGCAGTCAGCTGTGCAAAATGAACAGGGGTGCAAGTGGCAACAAAAAAGCTGGCACAATGGACAAGTTCACCAAGGCAGCCCCCCGGTCGGAGGATGATGCGTTGACCCAGGCCGCAGCTGCTCCAGAACCAGTGGAGAGCGGCCCCTGGGCCCTCAGAGTTGCAACAAATGCTGGTCACCATGAAGAAGGGATTTGCAGCAGTAAACAAAAAACTGGATGATATTAAACTGAATGTCACCACTGGTTTATAGTTAATATGTGGAATGACATTATTTATCTAATTTTTTTAATGGGGGGGTCCCCGCACACCCCCATTTTTTTTAATTTACAATATATTTTTATTAGCTAAACCCAGAAAAAACATATAAATAAAAAAAACACATTTGAAAAGTTTTTTTTCGGCATTATTTTTTTTTACATTTTTGCATTCGACATTTTTTGGGGACATTTTAACTGGATACCGTCACCACTATGCAGCAGCAATTAGAGAAAGAAGTCCAGCAAATTAATGAGGCGGAGGAAAGGATTGGGGTCATGGAAGATACTGTGCAACACCTACAATCCGCAGTGCAAACCCTGACTAAAAACATGCGGTACGTTGAAGCCCAATGTGATGACCTAGAATCCCGCTCCTGGAGAAACAACGTAAGAATAGTTGGGTTCCCGGAGCATGCCCTCACGGGTCCCATGGAATGGGCGGTGGAGCGGCTGTTCAGAGAGCTGTTAGGAGATCCTTAATTTTCAACCTTCTTTGCTGTGTGTGGAAAGGGCGCATAGGGCATTCATTATAAAGCCTAAACCGTATGACTTTCCCAGGCCTATAATCACTCGAATGCTAAGCTACCATGACCAGGAATTACTCTTGAAACTGGCAAGGGACAAGAAAGAACTCTGACTGGTCTCTCAAATCATTTGGATCTTCCCGGACTTCTCAGCAGTTGTTCAACAGGAGCGCCAGCATTTTCTGGGGGTCAAGAAACTACTACGAAAGCGCAACATCCCATATTTATTGCTGTTCCAGGCCCATCTGGTGTTCCGATAACAGGACAAACTGTATTTATTTATTGTCCCAGATGAAGCAGTGAACCCTTAATGGTCCTTAAATTCGGTAACACATCATGCAGGGATGGGGATGCAGAATACCTCTTACACCAAATGATAAGACCGACTCAGGAAATTTGCAAAATGTCTCATCGGACTGCTTTATTTTCAATTGTCTAAAACAGGAAATAACAACGGACATCAACGGATGTCACTCAGTATATCTCTCAACGCATTTCATAAAAAAATTACACTTTTATAGTAAAAACTTGTCATACCTGACATCATACTACATGGCATACTAAGAAAAACCTATGGGGTGTTGTGGTGGGCGTAAGGGGAACATCTAAGTATAAGGGTTGGGATTGGGATTGGATCTCCACAATCAGGTGGACAATTTATGCCCACCCCTAGTGCAAGTCATCTTCAACAATATTAGGTACACGGTATATGATTGGCTCTCAACCCATAAGGCTTTCGTTATATGGCCTTCTACAATTGGTTGGCACGCTCATGTCATTCTGGAACATTCGACTCACTAGCAGTACAGAAAGTGGTAACCCAGGTGTCAGTGGGTGGACCTGAGCACATCTCCCCACCCAATTAGCCTGACATCTATCATCACTCATGCCTTCTGCCATTCAGATTGTCTTTGTACTTGGCCTTGCAATGTATCCCAGCTCCTGAGAATACACGGGAGTGTGGGCACGTTCTTATCTTAAGTCTGGTGGTGCATGCCCAGTTTCTATTTCCATCTAACCCATGTGACAGGAGACCGTGTTTCGACTCTATTTCTTGTATTTAGTAGTATTAAATTAATAAAACTTGGCACTCATGGTGTCTATTCCTTGTACCTTAATAAGGGATGGTTATGCTTTTCATGTTCACTGTTCTTCAAGGATAGATAACGAGTTCTTGGCAGCTCCAGCCTTTGACACCAGGCCAGACAGCCTTCTCTGTCTTTCCTCAATCTTCAGCTGCGTTTTGCTGTGACACACTCATACCTTCTTTCGCCGTGGGTTTGAGCTTACTAAAAGTGTGACATTGAACGTCCAGATTCGATATAATGGCGGCACCGCCTGCAGTCTATTCACTACATATAGCTAGCCTTTAAGATTACTTAGTCTACTTGTGTTGCTGCATCTGTACAGTTATTGAATGGCTTACATTTTCTGCAGTGCTCTTCATCCTGCATATGAAATTTTACTCAATTCTTTTTTTCATCTTCAGATTCTAAATAGACTATACATCCTCTCCTCCAGCCACTCTTCTCAGTGTGTCACGCTTGCTTCTTGTGACGTCACTAATCTTCTCTTTCATTAATGTTCATATTTCTTCTGGGATTTCTTCCAGGAGATTGTCATTTTCTACGGGGGAACATCAGATAGGGTCTTCTTAATGGATACCTTGTCTCAAAGAATCTTTGTGGAATAGGCACCATCACTGGTGTTGTGCATATCACAATCTCTGGTTTCCAACATATAGGGAGGATGGGGGCGGGACTTCCTGCAGAGGCATTCAGCTGCTCCCCTACACTCCCCCCTCTGGTTTTATCTCTTGAAGAAATGTTTCTTCGGAGTCCAGATCTTTATTACTCCTTTCAAGGATCCTGCTGATTTTACACCTTCATCTACACTCCAGGTCATGTGTCTGCATTGTCCACTTCAATTACAGTAGATCCATCGTCCCACATACTTCTTATGATCTCTTGGATGCAGGAACTTTGTTACCTCAGATGCTATGATACTGGCCCCTACGTATTTTCTGATCTCTTCATCCGTCACCTCCTTGGTTCCAAACCCTGATTCGACATCCATCATGATCTTAATTCCTACTGCATTCTTTGCTGTCTTCTTGCACTGTGTGATAATTATCTTTATTGCACAAAATCCAAACACGATCATCACCAATATTGCTCCAAGGAACTTGAAAATATTCACCATTGAGTCTGCAATTCATGAGAAGATTGTTGCAAACCAGCTGTCATCTGCAACATCTTCTACTTCATCTTCCATCTTGCTATGCAGGTTTGTCAGTAATGTTATGGCCTCTGTCAAGGTCCCATTCCCGTGATCATGAGAAGGTGAGAATGTGCAACAGGAAAGCCCGATTGTGGCGCAAACGCCTCCATCCATTGCTGTGATCATATCAAGGACACACCTATTCTGTAGCGTCATTAGTCGTATGGCCCTCAATTCTTCCTTGATAGCATTGAATCCCTTTCTGGTAGTGTTGATAGTCTGCAGGAGCTCCAAGTGAGTGATTTGCAATGACTTTGCATTGGCCATCGTCTGGATCCATGGCATAAAGATAGTCATGAATATTGCTGAAGTCTGGCTAAACAACCTGTGCTCATAGGGAATAGAATGAAAGGCTTCCATTGATTTAGCTGAGAAATAATTCTCCCTCTTTGTCCAATTGAGATTTTGAGAGATCTTCTCCTTCTCAAATGGGTATCTGCTTTTGGAAATTCCCCAATGTTCAGGTCACTTTTAGGAATCACTAATGCCGGAACATGGATAAGTGCTAAGGAACATGTCCCTCCCCAGTACTTGGGTAGCTTCATGTAGGCCCTGGAGCCACAAGCCCAATATCAATCCATCAGGATGGCTGCCCCTGCTCCCATTCTAATAAAGTCAACTGTAGCCTTTATTTTTACACACATAATTCTTTCCTTTTCTGTGAAAGCATAATGTCGCATTTATCAATGGATCCACCATCATCGGGCCTGATTCATCTTCTACCTATGTAAACAGTCTGGCATGGTTAGCCCACAACTTTAAGCATGCATCATTCACTCTCTGTACTTCTGGCAGATATTCTGACTGAAATAGATGAGCTGTGCAAGACATCAGGCCTTCTTCCCATCCTTTCATAGATTTCACTTGTCCATAAACTAAGACTTGTGTTCATTCCCAACATTCAGGCCATCCAGCTACTTCCTTTTTATCAGGGCAATTCAATTTTTTCATTTCTGCAACTACTACCTCTTCATGTCCCTTCTCAGGATAGGTAAACATCTTGCTTTTCCACGCAGGTTCCTTTTCCATCTGTGTAGTCTTGACATAATTGTCCTGAAACGGAAATTACCATTTCGCAAAGTGGCCCAACTTCCTTGAAATTGGCCTCTTGTCATGCATGCTGCAAGATGAATGAGGCATCTGGCATGGTGCTCCGGGATTTCTCTGGAAATGAAAGTTTGTGTTGCATCCATGGCATAAGGTATGAGAGCACAGACATAGCAAATCTCCTTAGACATTATTTCTCCCACCTTGTTCATGTGCAGATATCACATGTTATTACCCAGGTGTGCTGTACTATCTAGATATGTGTTTATCCATTTGTCATCTTCCTCTGCATTTCTCTTACTTCTTATTACTACTAAATCAGTGCTTGCAAAATGATCATGAAGTATCTCAAGAAGAGTTCTCTGCTTGGAAAGAACTACAGGAGTGTATCCCTTCATGGAAGTAAACAAATCGAAAACAGTAATTTTATTAGTAGGCATCATAGTAGTTTCTATCTTAACAGGAACATCAATATAATAGGGAATGCTAAACAGAAGAAACAGAAAGACACAAAGTATGGTGGCACATACATATATCATGAACCAACATATCAATCCCCACCATTTGTGCCATTCTGGAATTGGTTGGGCTTGCTCACTCTCTGAAATAGTACCACCTTCAATATTATACACTTTTACTACCTTTTAAGGAAGGAAACACATTTCATTCCGACAACTCTAGTTGATTGGGCAACTGTAGTGACTCCTCCACTATTGCTACAAGCAACCTTCTGATCATTGGGCCATTCTTAGGATCCTGTAAAAAAGTGTGGATGTCCACATCTCTTCTAATAAGGGCAGGATAAGCTTGAAGGATAAAAACAAAAATAGCAAGCACAAGGCGATACACATCACTCTCTGGGAGTACCATAGAGTTAGTTAAATAAATGCTCAGTAAAAAATGAATCAGGGTATTGCTCACGTTTCCAATTCTTAATCAAATGTTGCTGGTTAAACATAATTGTGATACATCAGCATTTCTAAAGTCCAATTTTCAAAACTTTCTTTGACTCAAGCAAAGAGTTGCATGCCTGCTATAGTACCTATAAGGAGTGTCCAGGGGGAGCCGCAGTCCAAATTCAAATTTCCATTTACTTAATCAGTAACCTTATCGTCTTTCTTTGTCATCGATCGAGTCTGCACATGCTGAAATCTTTCTTGTCATGCTTCTGGATCGATCGTTGGGGGTGTGACGGCCTCACTGGTGTATAGCTTCATGTCACTCAGTTGTATCCACGCTCGTCTGTCTTGGAACTTTCTCCAATGAATGGGCCCTCAAACCTTGGGTTGTGCCACTTCCTAGTGAAGTTTCTAATTAACACAGCGTCATTAACCAAATTGTCTGGGTACTGAGAATAATTCTGAAAATCTGTTTGCTGGATGGTTTTCATTGGTGTTCTGAGACCGACACCCATGCCGCTTGAGTTGATCTGAAATGAGAGAGATGCTAGAGGTCATACATGACAAGTAATCATGTAACACATTTCCTAACAGTTTTGCTGTACTCTGCGCATCACTTCGACTCCTCGATGGAGGAGTCAGAGGCGTTCTCATTCACCTTCCTGTTACTAGTTCATGGGGTGTGAGGTGGTGGTCCGAACAAGGCTGATTCCTTAGGGCATATACAGCTAATGGCAGGCAGTGTAGCCATCCCTTTTTCAAAGTCAATTTAAGTTTGACAATCCTTTCTTTAAGGAGCCCGTTGATTCTCTCTCATATTCTGTTCACTTACAGGTGATAAGCAGAAAACAAAGTTCTGCTTAATGCTCAACAATCGCCCTATCTGTTCAAACACTTCATTAACAAAATGTGGCCCATTATTGGATCTCAGCACTTCACACACTCCCCATCTTGGAAAGACTTCACATTATTAAAAACCTTGCTGCTCACGTGGCATCAGGGTGTGTAGTGTATGCCCAGCGGTAAACTTTTGACATACAATGCAGTTTACTACATAAAATGCAACGTGTTCTAACACATTTGGATCAAACCAGTCTTCCACAATAGTTGCAGCAAGACTTTACCTAGTTACATGCGCACGGTAGTGCAGCTGTTCAAGCGCTACCGTTAACAATGCTACTGCATTCTTTTATCCCTTAATTTCTACCCTTCCTCCTCTCCCCTCTTCCTTTTTTGCCTGTCCCGTTCTTCCATTGTTCTCTGCCTGTTGTCATACTTTCTTTGCTCCTCTGCCCTTTCTTCTTTCTGTTGTTGCTCCTCCTGATACATCTGTTTTCATAGAAGTCAGCTATTTCTTTTATGCTCATCTTCCTTCAATCTTTTTTCTCATTCCCTGTCTGTTCTATCCTGTTCGTCCTGATCTTCCTTACTACCTTGATGCTTTCCCTATCTAGCTTGAGTAATATCTGTCCTCACATCCATTCATTCTGTACGAGTGCTACCTGGTCAGCTTTATCCTTCTCTTCTTTCCATCCCTTAATCTCTTGTTCTATTTCTGTTAATATATTTGATCGCTCACTTTTCTCTTCCTTTTTTTGCAAGATCTTAAAGATCTCCTCTTTTCTCTTAGTCTCCTCTGAGCTATTGTCACTGCTATAAGCAGGAGGTTCGTATATCGGGTTACTATACCCCGTCGCCACTTTCAGTTCCTTAAACGGATACAATCCTACATCTTCCGTAGTATTGCCTTTTACTTCGGGTGAGGTAAGGGGAGCAGAAGGCTCGGAACCTTCCTCCATGCACTGGTTAAGCATCCACTCTTCAGGTGGCGATCCTCTCTCTCTTCCTGGTACATCTTCCAAAGCTCTAAAAAAGCTAACCTTTTCTCTAACCTCTTTCCCGTGTATGCAGCGTGAAAGTATGTGGTCATGTGTTGCAATACCACTTTTGACAATGATCCCCCTTGTGGCTATGGCATGAACATCTTATCTGCTGTGCCTTTCATCCACTCTGCACTGTATTGTTTGAGCTTGGGCATGTGCTTTGGCAATGTCTTACATAAATGCATCAGAGGAGTGATATCTCCTATTGTGATGAGACTCAATTGACTGTTAATACTTACCAGACTTTATAAAATACTTTCACCAAAAACAACAAATATAAGTGTGCTCCACTCAATCGCCGCTCAAAACCTCTACTTCTCAATATTCTCAGTCTACTTCTGGGTCGGTACCAACCATTTCCCTAAGTAGATAATACTACATCTTGACTTTGTCTCAATTCTCACACAACTGTTTCTGTCGCTCCTCAACACTTTAATTCAACACAAATACATAAACAGACAGACTAGTTGACTCTTTACTTAAAAACCTCAGTGATCACCCTTCTTTTCTTGCCCCTAATCAATACCCTGATCACAGAGTTAAGGTTGTCTTCTTACATGGAACTGTTCATAGGTAGCCTAGTGACTGTGATTGGAGTATAAGACAACCTCTTCTGGAACGCCCCTGGGTCAGGAATCTCAGGCAGTAGCTTGCTCTCTTCATACACTTATTCTCTTTATTTCTACACTGTATTTTTGGTTACTCCTGCTATTCTCATTACTCTCATTACTCTCGTTACTTTGAAATTACCACAACAACATACTCTTAGTTTGCCATTCCCCTCACTCCACTCACCATTCGTCATTTAGCTCGAAGCTCTCAGTATCGTATCCTCCTTCAATCAACCACTTTCACCTTCTGTCCACAAAGTGCCTGTGGAAACCAGGTAGGGATTTCGTTAAAGAGGGACCTTGCCCACCGTCTTGGTTTTCCTGCAAGATTTCTATTCAGCCGCTCTTCACAGGAAGCCCGTGATGTTCTGGCTAGATGGCAGAGGATATCCAATCATCCGAAGCTCTGGAGTTAACAAGCCGATGGGTCTTCATCAATCATCCGACATGCTACCATGTGAACCCTTAATACGTATTCAATTCGGTAACGCATGCAGGGATGGGAATGCAGAATAACTCTTACACCAAATGATAAGACCGACCCAGGAAGTTGTCAAAATGTCTCATCTGACTGTTTTATTTCAATGGCCTAAAACAGGGAGTTACAACGGACATCAACGGGCATCGCACAGCATATCTCTCAATGCATTTCATAAAAAATGTAACTTTTATAGTAACAACTCGTCATACGTGATGACATATTGCGTGGCAAACTAAGAAAACCTACGGGGTGCTGTGGTTGGCTTTAGAGGAACATCTGAGTAAACTTTCTATAAGAGTTGGGATTGTGATTGGCTCTCCACAGTCAACTTATGCCCACCCCTAGTGCAAGTCGTCTTCAACAGTATTAGGTACACAGTATATGATTGGCTCTCAAACTATGAGGCCCTTCATTATATGGCCTTCTATAATTGGTTGGAATGCTCATGCCCTTCTGGAACATTCGGCTCACTTTGCAGCACATAAGCTGCTACCCCAGGTATCAGTGGGTGGACCTGACCACATCTCCTCACCCAATTAGCCGGAAATAACTCATGTCTTCCGCCATTCAGATTGTCTTTGTACTTGGCCTTGTGAAGTATCCTTGCTCCTGAGAATACACGGGAGTGTGAACATGTTCTTATCTTAAGTCTGGTGCTGCAATACCAGTTTCTATTTCCATTCAACCTATGTATCGGGAGACAGTGCTTCATCTCCTTTTCTCGCATTTAATAGTATTAAATGAATAAACCTTGGCACTCAAGGTGTCTCTTCATTGCACCTTAATAAGGGATGGTTTTGCTTCTCATGTTCACTGTTCTTCAAGGATAGATAACCAGTTCTTGGCTGCTCCAGCATTTGACACCAGGACAGACAGCCTTCTCGGGTTTTCCTCAATCTTCAGCTGCTTTCTTGCTGTGACACACTCATAGCTATTAATCCTTCTTTCTCTGTGAGTTTGAGCTTACTAAAATGGTGACATCAAACATCCATATTCTATATAATGGCGGTAACGCCTGCAGTATATTTACTATGTAGAGGAGGAAGCAAATGCCTCTACCTGAAGTCCCACCCCTATCTTGCCTATATGTTGGGAACCGAAAATAGTGACAAGCACGGCACCTGTAATGATGCCCATAACCCGAAAAGCATTCGAGACAAGGTATCCATTGAGAAAAACATTCTTCATGTACCGGCGAAGAGCTGACCGTCTCTTGGGAGAGTTCCCTGAAGAACATGTAAAGACGGATGGAAGAGGAGATTGGTGACATCACATAAAGCAAAGACTACGCGCCGAGAAGAGATGCCAAAAGAGAAGGTGAATAAACCAGATAGAATCTCATGACGAAGTAGAGGATCGAGTGACCCTTTACATGAGGAATGAAGATTGCACGTGCAAAGAGCACTGAAGAAAATGCAAGCCGTTTTATAATTGTACAGATGCAGTAACTCAAGTAGACTAAGTATTCATGAAGGCTGGCTATACGTAGTAAATAGACTGTAGGCGGTGCTGCCATTATATAGAATCTGGATGTTCCATGTCGTATTTTAGCAAACTAGGTCCCCATGAACAGAAGTGCTGAAAGTGTGGTGCAGGAGAAAAAGGACAGCTGACAATGGTGAAGTATTGAGATGGTTTGTCTGGTCCATTGTCAAGGGTTGAGGCAGCCAAGAACCTGGTGAACTATCATTGAAAGATACAATGAAGGTGATAGGTGAGACAAGCTTATGTTAAGGTGTGAGAGAAAGACAATGAGTGCCAAGTTTTATTCATTTTAATATTATTAAATGCGAAGAAGGAGCTCAAAACACGATCTCCTATCACATGGTCTAGATGTAAATAGACTTTGGGCAAGCTACACCGAGACTTGAAGATAAGGGTATGCTCACACTCCCTTCTATTCCCAGGAGCAGTGATACTTTTCAAGGCCAAGTTCAAAGACTATGCGAATGGCAGATGGCTGAGTGATGATGGAAGATGGGCTATTTGGGTGGGGAGGCATGGTCATGTCCAACCCACCAGCACCTGGGGTACAAGCCTGCATGCTACTAGCGAGTGGAATATTCCAGAAGGGTACAAGCGTGCCAAGCAATTGTAGAGGGGCACGTAGCAAAGAGCCCTATGGTTTAAGACCCAATGAAATGTCATGTATTTTATGACACTGAAGATGACTTGCATTAGGGGTGTGCATAATTGTCCACCTGACTGTAGAGGCCCAATCATAATCCTATCACCCATAGAAAGTATACCTAGATATTCCCCGTAGACCAGCCACAATCCCAAGTAGGTTTTCTTACTTTGCCACATAGTATGACGTCAATGATGATGAGTTTTTACTATAAAACTGTGTTTTTTATGTAATTCGTTGAGTGATATGCTGTGAGACCTCCGTTGATGTCTGTTGTACTCCCTGTTTTAGGTCATTGTTAATAAAACAGCTAAATTTGTCAACTTCCTGAGTCGGTCTTATTTTTGATGTATGAGTAACTTCTGCGTCCCCATCCATCCCATTTGGCACTACCTCGTTTAAAGGGCCTACGGGTTCACGTGGTAGCAGAGGGAGGATGGTTCTATAAAAGACCCATCAATTAGTAGGTTATCCAGATGTTCGGATAATGGGACACCCTGCGGCATCTAGCCGGAAGATCGCAAGGTTTCCTGTGGAGAGCGGCCGATATAGAATACTTACAACAAAATCGAACCAGGTGCTGAACGGACGGAATGTGAAAGTGCTCGATTTAAGGAGTGAATGGTGAGTAGACTAAGGGGAATGGAAAAGTGTGGGGATGGGAAAAGTAATGGGGGTTGTATAGTATATAACGAGGATCATTAGAGATATATAACTAGGAGTGTTAGCGATATAAAACGAGGAGCGTTTAAAGAGTCCAGTTTCCTAGCTCAAGGAGCTTTAGAAGGAGTCATTTCAAAACGCAAGTGGGTAGAACAAGGTTTATGATAGGGAATGACTCAAACTCCAATCAGAGTATTTTGGGGGCTAAGTGAAAAAAGGAGTACCATGGTGTATATGTGGAAAGTCGACTAGTCTGTCTGTTTGTGTATTTTGTGTATTGAAAAAGATAAGTGTCGAAGAGCGGCAAAGACAGACTGTGTAAAGTAAAAATTAAAATGTACTATATATCTTGGGTCATTGTCGGCGCCGACCGCAAGGTAGATTGAGATAAATTGAGAAATAGAGGCTTTGAGCGGCGAAGGTTGGAGCATGCTCATATTTGTTGTTTTTAAAAAAAAACATATTCTGTGTAACCACTGGTAAGTGTTGAAAGTCAATTGCAGCTCGTCATAATGTGAGAAGTTACTCCAATGATGCACCTGTGCAAAACACAGCCAAAAATATATGCCTAAGCTCAAACAATACAGTGCAGAATGGGTAAAGGGCACAGCAGACAAAATGTTCTTGCCATGGCCGCAAGGGGGATCACTGTCAAAAGCAGTATTGCAACACATGGCCACATACTTGCACACTGCGTACACAGGAAAGAAATTGGACAAAAGGTTAGCTATTTTAGAGCTTTGGAAAATGTACCAGGAGGAGCCGGAGGATCCGCCTCCTGAGGAATGAATGCTTAGCCAGTGCAGGGAGGAAGGTGTGGAGCCTTCTGCTTCCCTTACCTCGCCGGAAGTAAATGGCGATAGTACAGAAGATGTAGGACTGTATCCGTTAAAGGAACTGAAAGCGGCAACAGGGTATAGTATCCCGATATCCTGCTTACAGCAGTGACGATAGTCCAGAAGAGACTAGAAGAAAGGAAGAGATCTTTAAGGTCTTACCGAACAAGGAGGAGAAAAGCAAACAATCAAATGTGACCACTGACGTAGAACAAGAGATTAAGAGATGGAAAGGGGAAAAGGATAACGTTGATGAAGTAACGCTCGTACAGACAGAATGGATGGGTGGACATATATTGCTCAAACTCAATGGGGAAAGTATTGAGGAAGTCAGGCAAAGGGAAGATCAAGATGAACAGGATAGAAAAGACAGGGAACGAGAAAAGAGATTGAAGGAGGATGAAAGCAAAAGAAAGAGCAGACAGCGGCGAGAACAGAAGTATCAGGAGGAACAACAAAAGAAGGGAGAAATGGGAGAGGAGCAGAGAAAGTATGACAACAGGCAGAGGGCTATCAAAGAATGAGATAGGCAGGAAAGGAAGAGGGAAGAGGAGGAAGCACAGAAATTAAGAGATAAAAGGATGCAGAGACGAAGGGAAGAAGAAGAGCGAATGGTGAACGAAAGAAGGGAGGAGAAAAGACAAGAAGAGGAAAGAGTTAGATGGGACACGAGAAAGCGAAGGGAATTAGACGAAGAGCTGGAGCAAAAATGGAGACAAAGGGAGCGCAATATTGATCGCATACAGAAAGAGTTAATGGAACCAAATCCAGTATTACAATGGGGTGATATAGAGGAGCTTGCTCTGTTAAAGGAGGCACCGCCCGGGCCATCTAGTGCAGCCCTGGAAGAAAATGTTGACATAGGGAGCATCCCATAGCATATCCAGAGCGTTCTAAACGAGGATGGCATAGTGAGAAGGGAGATTTGCCACCATATGTGAGCAGGCTAAGGTCATTGCCAGGTAGAAGAGGATCAGGAACCATTGTCCCCACTATTGTTAGGCAGACTATAGGAGCCGATTGCAGATTTGGGTTCATGCAGTTCCCTTTATTGGAGAAAGGAGGAGCAAGACTGCAGTATATCCCATAGCCACAGATGGATAAGGATAATTTAAGATGTAAACTTCCTAGTCTAACAGCGGATGTGGGAAAATTGATTCATTACCTAAAGAAAATGACAGGGGGAAATACGTTAGCAATGGGGGACATGAAGGGTCTTCTAGCAGCCATTCTTGGGGAAAGGGTTGATGACATTTGGACATGAGCAGACTACTCAAGTGTCACGGCACAGAAAACAGCACATGATGGAATGCCATTTAATAATTGTAGAGAAGACGTATGGAGAGCTCTCAGGGTACAATATACTGAGACGCCATATATGGGTGCAATTATGGCATGCAAGATGCAAGAAGATGAGGATCCACTTGCTTACATTCAAAGCATTCAGGAACGGTGGACCCTTGAAACGAAGGAAACATGGGGAAAGAAAGTGGCAGTATTTTATCACATTTTATGTCAGGGATTGCCAGAACAAGTGCACAGACAGCTCAAGAAATTAGTGGGAATGGAGGTGAGGCCCTGGGTCTAAATACAGTTGACCATAGTGCATCACTGTCAGCTGTTGCAAGAGAAAAATAGGAAGAGGTAAGAGGCTAGAAAACTTAAGGAAGTAGTTCAGAGGAAATTATCAAAATATGTTATAGTAGGGGTGGTATTGACAAGCGGAGAGGGACTGGGAATCCAACAAGCGGTGGGTACATTGCAGGCGAATAATCCATGCATGCCAGATGGACCAAGGAGGGAATGGGTTCATGCCACGAGGCAGAGGAATGGGCTACCGAGGAAGCGGTGGTTTTCAAAATAATCAAGGTGGTTTTCAGAATATGCAGAATGATTCAGCAAAACCGCACACGATGAAGCAAATGCAGCAATTTCTGGCATTATGCAACTACGTGAGAGTGTGGGTGCTTGATTATAGTTCATACACAAGACCCCTTTTGCATGCTCTAAAGAAGGCACAAGTGAATAAGGAAAAAGAATGGGAAATGGAGAAATCACACACAAATGGGACAGTCATGACAGCATTGCTTACACAGAGGACTACACTAGGGTACAAACCTGTGGCATATTACAGTGTGATTTTAGATCCAGTTATGAGAGGACACTTCCTTGTGAACAATCGCTGGCAGCAGCCGTGTTCGCCATTGAGAAATCTACCAGCATTGTGATGGGGTGTTCTATGATGTTGTTTGTTGAACATGCTTTCTTTGCTATTTTGGAAAAACCAATGGTTACATTGACATCTCAGAGTGTGTCTGCATATGAAGTAGTTATATCAAATCCAGCAATCAGGATAGTCAAGTGTAATATAGTGAACAGTGCCACATGTGTAGCCAAGCCCCTGGTAGAGGGTGATCATGTGAATGACTGCTTTAGCTATGAGGTGTTCTATGATGACATACTGCATGTAAAGGAAAATGTGCTGTCTGGAGGGGAGATTCTCTTATTGACGGGTCATCAAAAATGTATCAAACTGATGGGGAAAGGCATTCTGCTGCAGCTCTAGTAAGACACAGAGAAAATCGGGACATTGAAGTAGTGTTATTCCTAAAACAATTCCTACTATGGTCTAGCCCCGTGTGGGCGACCATGTATCAGTCTTAGACAACCTTAGACAATCTCCTAGGGGGGTGTGGATCACTATGCCCCCCTGCTTTTGTAACTCAGGGCCTATGTGCACTGTGTTACTCCTAGATTACCTACTATGGACACAATATCACACGACACAAAGAAAACACATGAATCAATTCAATTATAAGAATAGAATACATGTATTCATGCACATCAAGGCATGATGCAAACAGTAATGTAATGCAAATATCGAATTTGCACATTTTATACTTGTGCTGCAAAGCTACCATGCAGTGTAATGACTATAAGCCTTACAAGCCTGTGATTAGCTGGATCTATCAGGTCTAATGCAATATACATATAGCAAGTGCCAGCATTCAGCATTCCTCTCCATTCTCACCATACTTCACTCTCTCTACGACAATCCCTGTCTGATTTCCCCTTCTCCAAACCCAAAGCTCTGTGTGAGTGTCTGTTCTAATTCCCCATGCACATGTCTTATCAATACTACCCTCTTGCTCTGTGCAAGCTCTCCACTCTGCAACCAGCCAGTCAGTGTCAGGGCCAGACCTCCCTCTCAAGATCTGGTCACTCGAACTGTCTCAATGCCTCTGCCAAGCTCTGCCAAGCTCTCGATCTCTCCTCTCGTCGGAATTCTTCCCCAAGCTTCCGAACTCCCAAAACCATCGGATTCTGCTGCACCAGAAACACCTCTCCCTCACTCTCAGAGTCATCCAATGTCTCTCTCTCTCTCTATCTCTCAGAGAGCAGCTCCATCCAAAACTCCAACTCCGACTGTCATGATCCCTGCTTCCAAGGGGTCAGGACTTGCCCCACGACCTTGGAAGCAGGCCCATGACTCTGATCCCAGGAACCAGCCAGTCCCTATAGGGACCATCTGGACCTTGTCCTGGCGCCAGTGGCGCCAGGCTCATGATGGTGACTGGTCCCGGCACAGGAAGCGCCGGGCTCATATTAGATAAGAGTGCTTGGTGGACCTACCTGTAGCAGACCATGCTGCTTACTTACCAGCTAACTGGTCTCCTGATCCTTCTCTGCCTGGAACTACTTTTTCTGTCTGGGTGGAGCAGGAGCCACTCCCTGGAAGCAGAACACAGGAACTCTTCTAGAAATCTGGAACTCTTTTCTTACATGGGTGGGGCCGTGGAAGGAGACGCCTAAGCACTACAGAAGGCTATTTAAACCACACCCGATTGGTTTCACGTGCTTCGCGTTATTCTGCATCTGCAGCAGGACGCTCACCGTGTCAGCTCCAGGAAACCTCCAGCTCCAGATCCTGTGAACACGAAATAACCTGCTGGAATCCAATCTTCAGTCTTCTTCAGTCTTCTGCAGCTCCTGCAAAACAAAGGCACAGGTTAGGCTAAAGTAAAGGCAGCGAATCTACCTACCTAATCCAACGGCAGCATCCAAGGCGCCTTTTTCTGCCTTTCTCTTCCGGCATCCGACATCTGCAAAGAGAGAGAACATCGGTCAGTAATATTCAACTACAAGTTCTGCTTACCTGTGTTACGCCCGTTCCAACTCAGCTCGCGCTGCATTCCGGCACCTGCAAGGCAAGATACATCGGTTAGTAACGCTTAGTTACAAGACTGCTTACCCGTCGCTTTCAATCTGTTCGCGCTGCACCTCAGCACCTGCAAAGACAAAAGAGACATTACGGAGCATTCTCCAGCGCTAGTGCAGTCTTTCTACTTACGTGCCATTAGAAGGATAATCTTCATCGTCACAGCATCTGAAAAAGGAAAGACATAGACTTTACAGACTTAAGACTTTTGAAGGAGAAGAGAACAATGCAAAAGGAACTTTAATACTTACAAGGCACGCTCGTGCATTAACGGCGTCTTCGCTCTCAGCAAATCCTCTGCTATCAAGAGGCAGAGCTCGCATCCAGTGAAGCAACTGGATCCAGCGCCCCTGCACAAGACGCAGGATGGAGAGCCCAGCATTTACCTATATAAGGTAAGCGCAATATCAACCCAGTTCCACGGGGAAAGAAAGGGCGAGAGGGGCTAGGAACTTTCCGAATCTTCCAAACACTAATACCTTGGTTTACCCTTGCAGACATCTCACTCTTCAGCTTAAACTGTCGGTGGGAAGGGGGCCCAGTCCGGGAGCAAAACGAACCCTGCGCCTAACACTGAAGGCAGTATCCTCGCCAGATCAAGACCTGCGCCTCCGGGGGAACCAGGTGAGCGTTACACCGACAACCATAAACTCCTAAAGCCTCCTCTCTGGTTATACTGTGCAATGACGTATACAAATCCTTATGGTTACATTCGTTCTCTAAGCTAAAATGCCTCTTTCTGTTCTGTCAGCGTTTCTAAATATGAGCAATGTCTGAAAGTCTGTGTTTGCTTGTACTTTCACTTCGTGTTCTGGTCAATCACTGCATGCTCTGTGTCAATGCAACATTGCCATCATATCTACTAGCATGGCCTTCTTCTGTCTGCATTCTTCTGTCTGCCTGCAATACACCATTTTACCATCTATTCCTCCATTCACTATCCATTCACTCCATTGAAATCCCTCTCTCCTCAGAGAGCAAACCATCTCTCCTCTCCTCTCCTCTCCATGCAAAAACACTCCCTGCTGCCCATGGCCCCTACCTTCTCTATCTGCGAACACCAGCCCAAGGATGATTAGGCCGCATCCCTCTCTACTCAGACAAGGTTCATCTGTTTACATTCCTTTCTTTCACAGTGTACCATAACAACTTTGCACAGAACCAAATGGCGCTTCTGTGTGTCTCCATTCAGAAATGGCTTTATAATGGCATAGGCCTCATGCTTTCTAGCGTTTACTCTTTCTCTCACAAACCCAAGCGCTATCTGTAATGCCAACTTCATGCATATTGTAAGTGCACACTCATACGTGTCTCTCTACATTCATACATAATTCATAACAGTCTCTACATGTGTCCTGTGTCTCTACATGGCTCTACATGTCTCTGCGAATATACCAGGCCTCATTCATTCTCTATAGTGCCTAGCACGTTTCTCTCAGCCTAAGCGCTACATAAATGGCATAATACATAATTCTAAAAGCATCTCTTTCAACATATATGGCAATAACATAACTAAGCAAACCCTTTATATAACAGGGCCTATTTCTCTCTTCAAATGCATGGTCCAAGTGGCAGAATAATGTGGATAGTGTAATGTTACTATTGCATGTACTCCTAATCAGTACTAATCAGATGATGGATAACTAAACAGGATGAATGGATAACTGGATTCCTAAAGGGGTAATGATGGATAATGGTTCTGTAATGATAACACACTAGGCCTCTCCATTCTATCAAGTTCTACAGTAGTAGCAAGTGCAAGACTACAGTCTCATTTTTTAGCGCGAGCAGCAGAATTGGTAGCACCTATTGTTGCGCTTGAAAATCATGCAGAAAGGGAAGTGACAGTGTACAGTGACTCCGCCTATGTGACGTCAACAGTTCACGCAGGTCTAGCATGTTGGAAAAGGAGGGGCTACCTCAGAGCAGACGGCACTCCATTGTGACACGCTGCACTATTGGACCGGCTTATTAAGGCACTACAACTCCCAGTAGCCATTGCAATAGTTAAATGCACAGCACACACTAAGAGAACAGATTTTATTTCTCGCGGGAATGACGCCGCAGATGTAGAGGCCAAAAGGATTGCATATTCACCAGATATTTCTAGTTTTGATACTGCAGATGTGAAAGAGAGGTTAGTCACGCTTCTGATAGTGAATGAAGGGTTTAATCATTTATTGAGAACACAGTTGATGGAAGTTCAAGTCAGTGTACCGCATGAAGTGTAAGTATTGTGGAAATGAAGTGGGTGCTCCTTATCCCCCTCAGAAGCATTGAGGCGTCAAGAAAGCCAGTGATGCCAGCAGCATTATGAAGGGTAGCGCTTTAACAGCTGCACTACCCTGCGCACGTTTTTAAGGAAAGCCTTGCAGCAGCTTTTCTAAAGGACTGGTTCGTGCCGAACCTGTTAGAACACGTTGCATTTTATGTAGTAAATTGCATCATATGTCAAAAGTTTACCATTGGGCATACACTGTGAACAATCAGAGGAGTGATTATTCGACCAAATGTTCCTTTTCAGCATTTCCATATTGACTATGTTGATATGCTGCAAGTATGTAGTGGATACAGTTATATAATAGTGGTGGTGTGTCCCTTTTCGAGATGGATCGAAACAGTTCCATGTACCTGCTGCCATGATGCCACTTGTGCAGCGAAGTTTCTAGCATGAGAAGTCTTTCCAAGATGGGTAGTATGTGAGGTGCTGAGATACGACAATGGCCCCCATTTTGTTAATGAAGTATTTGAACAGTTTAGTCTATTATTGAACATTAAGCAGACATTTTCTTCTGCTTATCACCTGCAAGCGAACAGGATATGTGAGAGACTCAATAGCCTCCTTAAAGAAAGGATTGCCAAACTGAAATTGTCACTGAAGAAGGGATGGCACTATTGCCTGCCCCTAGCATTATATGCATTAAGGAATCAGCCTTCATCGGGCCACCACCACACACCCCATGAGCTAGTGACAGGGAGGCGAATGAGAACACCCTTGTCTCGTCGATCAAGGAGCAGAAGGGATACCCAGTAGACTGAATAAATGTTAGGAAATTAGTTATGTGCTTACTAAACGTGTATGACCGCTAGTATCTCTGTCAATTCAGATCAATTCAAGCACCAGTGGGGTCGGTCTCAGAACACAGATGAAGACCATTCAGCAACCGGACTTTCAACATTATTACCTGTACCTAGACAATTCTCTTGAGATGCGGTTCTAATATGCAATTTCACAAGGAAGTGGCATGAGCCGCCATTCTCAGGCCCATTTGTAATGAAGAATATTTCTCCATCTGCAGTAAAAGTCCAAGGGGGACGCGCATGGATACACCTCAGTGACGTGAAACCTTATACTGGCCAGGCCGACGCACTCCCGACTATCGATTCGGAAGCAAGACAAGAAGAAGAAGTTCAGCACATGCAGACTCGATCAATGACGAGGAATAAGGATGCTAAGGCTGCTGATTAAATATATGCAAGTGTGCATTTGGACTGTGGCTCTCATCTGACACTCTTTATAGATATTATAGCATCAGTGCAAACTGAAATGGACTTTAGAAAATGTTGACATACTGCATAATATGCCAAATTTGGAGTTTGAATTCGATGACTGGAAACGTGAGCAGTTCCTCACTGAGTTTCTGTTTCATTACACTAATGGCCCTATCTGATGTCGATGTCCATAGGCTCCTCCTCAATGTATTCATTTTTATTTTGGGTGCTTATCCTACTCTTGTTGGGCGCAGTACTAATATTCAGGTTTTTCTGTACAATCCTAAAAATGGCCCAGCAATCAGGAGGCTGCTTGTGGCAATAGTTGAACAACTCCTGCAGTTACCTGACCATCTAACAGAGTTGCCTGATTAAAAAAGTTGTTTCCTTCCTTAAAGCAGTACACAGGCACAATGAGGAACGTCGAGAATGTCACCGTTTTGGAAAGTGAGCAAATTCAACAACGTGTGAAGAATCGTAAATGATGGGGATTGATGTATTGGTGTATTATATATGCCTGCACAACATTTATTGTTTTCCTGATTCTTTTGGTCCACACTGTTTACTTTATTGGACCAAAGAAGGCAGAAGTCCCCTTGATTCTCCGACTCCAGTGACTCTCGCTGAATTGTCTGTTACCGAAAGACCAAGGCCATTTGTGATTTTTTCAATGCCACCAGTTCATATAGGGTTGCCTATTCCTAAGACAAGTGTTCCTATGATTTCCCCTACAGGAAGGACCATTCCTGATATACTTCTTGAATACTATGCAAGTACTCACTTCATGAAAGGGAGACACAGGAGAAGCACAAAGGAAGATGATTATGAATTAAATAATTATTTAGACAGTACAGCGCATTTGGGAAACAACATGTGGTATCAGCACATGAAAAAGGTAGACGAGCGAACATCCAAAGAGAGTTGCTATGTTTGTGCTCTCATACCTTATACTATGGGAAACTCCAGGATATTCATAGATATAGAAGTAGCAGTCTAGAAAGCTCATTGCCTGACGCACCTTGTACTCTGCCATACGAGAGGTCAGTTCCAGGGTCGAACAGCATCCTTGGTATGGGTGACCGAGAAGATGGCCTCAGGAGAAGATGACTATATGCAAGATTTAAAGACAAGAGAGAGACCACATACCAGAGATCATGTGATAAGATATGAACAGCCTGGAATGAATGGAGCAGGAATCAGATGGGAAGTAAACAAAAAGTTCAATTGTCAAGGAAAGAATTATGAAGAAATGCAAAGATGCAAGGAGAGAGGTCAGCTGTAAATCAAGGGAACAGTGCTAACTCCAGAGGGATTGGCCGAAGGCCTGATCATATGTAGGGCATTAGCACTCACAAGATATTATGACCCAGTCATAAATATGGCAGAGAATGAATGCAAGCATCACTGGCCGAAAATTGCAAAGTTGCTGACGTGGGTCGATGATAAAGGGGGACCTCTGCAGATAGTGCCTCTAGCCAGTGCAGAGCGGTGTTTCTGAAACAATGGCATGAGAAAAGTCGGAATTAATCCTCAGTGTGGTCGAATTTCTGATGTACCAGAAATGTACCAGAAATGAAGAATAGGACAATAGTGATAATGGAACACTACTGGGCCTGTGGATCCAGAGTTTATATGTAGTTGTCCAAGGACTGGGTAGGGCTGTGTTCTATAGTGATCGTTTATGTTCCAGCATTGGTGATTCCAAAAAGTGACCTGAAAATTCAAGAGTTTCCAAAAGCAGATGGAAGAGGAGATCACTTGGATTTCTCAATCAAACAAAGATGAAGAATTACTTTTCTGCTAAATCGATAGAAACTTTCAATGCAATTCCATATGAACACAGGTTATTCAGTCAGACTTCAGCAGTATTTTTGACTATCTTCATGCCAGGGATCCAGATGATGGCAAATGCAAAGTGAATCACTCACTGGGAGCTCTGGCAGACAATCAACCCTACCATAAAGGGATTCAACGCTATCAAAGAAGAGCTCCTTGGAGCATTATTGGTGATGATCATGTTTGGATTCTGTGTGATCAGGATACTAATCACACAGTGCAAGAAGACAGCAAAGAAGGCAGTAGGAATGAAGATCATGATCGATGTTGAATAAGGATTTGGACCCAAGGAGCTGACTGATGAAGAGATCCGAAAGTATATAGAAGTAAGCATCCATGTACCTGAGGGAATAAAGTTCCTGTATCCGAGAAACCACAAGAAGTATTTGGGAAGATGGGTTTACTGTAGCCCAAATAGACAATGTAGCCACATGACCTGGAGTATTGATGACCATGTAAATTCAGCAGGATCTTTGAAAGGTATGGTGAAAATATAGACTCCAAAGAAGCACTTTTTCAAGAAAGGATGTCTAGATGTGATGACTGATGAGAGAGTGGTCGATGAATCAACCACACGGGGGAGTGTAGAGGAGGAGCCAAATGCCTCTACCGGAAGTCCCGCCCCTATCTTGCCTATCTGTTGGGAACCGGAAATAGTGACAAGCACGACAACTGTAACAATGCCCATAACCCAAAAAGCCTTTGAGACAAGGTATCCATTGAGAAAACCATTCTTCATGTATCCGCAAAGAGCTGACCGTCTCTTTGGAGAGATCCCTGAAGAACATGTAAAGATGGATGAAAGAGGAGATTGGTGACGTCACATGAAGAAAAGATGACGCGCCAAGAAGAGATGCCAAGAGAGAAGGTGAATAAACCAGATAGAATCTGATGACGTAGTAGAGGATCGAGTGACCCTTTACGTGCAGAATGAATATTGCATGTGCAAAGAGCACTGAAGAAAATGCAAGACATTTTTTAATTGTACAGATGCAGTAACGCAAGTAGACCAAGTATTCATAAAGTCTGGCTATATGTAGTGAATAGACTGCAGGCGATGCCACCATTATAGAAAATCTGGATGTTCCACGTTGTATTTTATCAAACTAGGACCCCATGAACAGAAGGGGTGAAAGTGTGGCACAGTAGAATAAGGACAGCTGACGATGGAGGAAGAATCGAGAGGGCTTGTCTGGCCCAGTGTCAAGGGTTGCGGCAGCCAAGAACCTGGTTATCTATCATGGAAAGATACAATGAATGTGAGAGGTGAGATGAGATCCTGTTAAGGAGCGACAGAAAGAGAATGAGTGCCTAGTTTTATTCATTTTAATAGTATTAAATGTGAAGTAGGAGCACAAAACACGGTCTCCTGTCACATGGTCTAGATGGAAAAAGACTGGGCAAGCTACGCCAAGACTTGAAGATAAGGGTGCTCACACTCCCTTTTATTTCCAGGTGCAGTGATACTTTGCAAGGCCAAGTTCAAAGACTATGTGAATGGCAGACAGCTTGAGTGATGATGGGTGATGGGCTAATTGGGTGGGGAGGCATGGTCACGTCCAACCCACCAGCACCTGGGGTACCAGCTTGCGTGCTGCTCCTGAGTGGAATATTCCAGAAGGGTACAAGCGTGCCAATCAATTGTAGAGGGCCACGTAGCAAAAAGCCCTATAGTTTAAGACCCAATGAAACATTGTGTATTTTATAAAACAGAAGATGACTTGCACTAGGGTTGGGCATAATTGTCCACCTGACTGTAGAGACCGAATCATAATCACCCATAGAAAGTATACCTAGATATTCCCCGTAGACCAAACACCATCCCAAGTAGGTTTTTTTACTTTGCCACGTAGTATGATGTCCATGATGATGAGTTTTTACTATATAACTGTGTTTTTTATATAATTTGCTGAGAGATATGCTGTGAGACATCAGTTAATGTCTGTTGTACTCCCTGTTTTAGATAATTGTTAATAAAACAGCTAAATTTGACAACTTCCTGAGTCGATCTTAATATTGATGCATGAGTAACTTCTGCAGCCCTCTCCACCCCATATAGCACTACCTCACTTAAAGGGCATACGGGTTCAACTACGTATAGCGAGCCTTTAAGATTACTTAGTCTATTTGCGTTGCTGCATCTGAACAGTTATTTTATGTCTTGCATTTTCTGCAGTGCTCTTCACACGTGCAATCTTCATCCCGCACATGAAAGTTTACTCATTTCTTTATTTCATCATCAGATTCTATGTAGACTATACATCCTCTCCTCCAGCCACTCTTCTCAGTGTGTCACGCTTGCTTCTTGTGACATCACTAATCTTCTCTTTCATTCATCTTCATATTTCTTCTGGGATTTCTTCCAGGAGATTGTCATTTCTACGGGGGAACATCAGATAGGGTCTTCTTAATGGATACCTTGTCTCAAAGAATCTTTGTGGAATAAGCACCATCACTGGTGTCGTGCATGTCGCGATTTCTCGTTTCCAACATATAGGGAGGATGGGGGCGGGACTTCCTGTAGAGGCATTCAGCTGCTCATCTACAGTTTTCTATCCCATATTCCCTCCCTGTTGCCCTGTGGGTACTTTGAAATGCAATTTACTTTTAACAAATGCACGATAAATAAATAAATAAATCTGTTTACCTACGGGTTAATTTGTGGGGGAAAAGAATGCTGCCAGCCCATTAGAGCTCTCCCAAGAATCCCCCACCATACCGATGGCATGTGGGGCTTCCAGTTACCTTTCAGAATAAAGGATTCTTCAACTTTCAGAGTTGTACCACAAAAAGATGTTTACCTTGCTTGGAAGGAAATGGAAGAAGACCCTCTTTGGTACCCTATCCACTGGCCAATGGGTGCAAAATACCCACCTAGATGGTGACAGTTATAGTCTTGTTGGGCCCAATGTAGATCTGTTTATACAAAGGGAGGCAAACATGTCCATGTCCGCTATATATTCCTACCAGGCACACAACAGAAGAGTCCACCATCACTGCTGTGATATCTCATTGGCGCAGGTGGTCTGTGTGGCGCTCTTGGAGGCACTTGGCTGTGCTACATTTTATTCCTCCCAAGATGGTGCCGCCATCTGTGAACAGCATTGCAGGCATCTGCCAGGAACCTACAGTCGTAGCTCTGCCCCCGGCTTCTCTCAGGGTACTTCAGGAATCCCAGCCAGAGCAGCGTTGCGTTACTACTCTCTCTGTGGCTGCGCTCCGTGAGTTCGCTATCCATATAGCTTCTTACTACCTTCATGTGGATCAACGTCTGAGCTTACTTTCAACCTTGTTCATTCATTTCCCACATTCTGCAGTGCCGTTGCTTTCCCGCAACCTCTCTGTCACCTGCTTCGGTCCTACCTACCTCGCGTTCTCATCGGGAACCTTTCAATCACTGGTACGTTCTGCTCTTCCCTCCCCTGTTTCTCTGTGAACCGCTTGTCTCACACTCACCATCTCCCTCTTCTTTAGAAGCCGTCATCCGGTCTTTATTGTCAGCAATCACGAACGTCCAGGACTACATTTCCCAGAGTTTGCTGCTTTACTCTCTGTCCTCCACAGCAGCCTCGCCTCTCACATTTCCAGCCTTTCACACACGGTTGGAGTATGTCCCTAGATTCACATACCTGCTAACCTTCCTTCCGTTTACTTACTTGGATTCTCTGTTATTTCGCGTAGCTTTTGCAGTTTCCATTCCCTCCGGTTTCTTAGAAATCTCCCGCAGCCGATCACGTGGAGCCTCCAGACATCTATCAAGGAGTAATTCTTTCTATTGGCAAACTTAGGGGTACAAATCCATTCTTGGTTGATACTTACATGTTCCCTTACCTTTCAGTGTCCTCCATGTAAACCACACGGCAGCGCTACATCCTGAGGTCAGCTCCAAGTCCTGCACTTCGAGACTACAATCAGCAAGAACAGGGTTTTCTTCCCCACAAGGGTTTCCCTGGAAGCTCTACTCTGCCCCTGCATTCTGATCAAAGGTAGAGTAGTGTCGGGGGGAAATTCTGCCGGGGTCGGCCGGGCCGTCCGCAGACCTCCGGACAGGGAGGCCCCAACTCCTCCCGTATATCCCAAAAGAGATAGAGTATGAGACACACACAAGAAGCAAGGTGACTCTGCTGTTTATTAGACAAAAACGGCAGGGATGGGTCAAGGAGCGTACGCGTCCGTCCTGACACACACACAATCGTAGGGCTCGCAGGCCCTTTTTACCTTATTATGACGCGCTACTTGCGTCACCTTGGAAAGTTAGCAAAAACCTATTGCCACTCTTAATTGGTTGCTCGAGTGGTAGGGTTAGTATAGCACACGTATAGAGAACAATGTTAGTGGACAAGGGTTAGTCAGGTGATATATCTGGGTTGTCCCTACAATTAGATACATGAGAATTGTTACATGAAGACCCCTGATGATTGGTTGAAGTTAATGGCGTCAGTGATAGGAGCCCCATGTTCTGATTGGTGCGCCCGCGAGCTTCCCAGCCTGGGACCATCGCTGTTCCCAGCTCTCGGTGTACCTGTCATTTGCAACAATGTTTCACTATGGGTACGTGCAGACAATGTGAGGACTTATTCATAGCTGGAAGGCCGACTACTCCCACTGTCGCAGATGTCCATTGAGCCTTTTAATTGTATCTGCCTATGTCTTGTAATGAGGGATCAAGACGCTTTCTTCCTCCTGGGCTTGGCATCCTGTCAGGTTCGGCTTGGTCACGTGAGGTGGGACCGTGTTTGAGGCAGAATTCTGCACAATTAATATTGTTTTTCCACTGTGTGCCTGGTTTAATTTGCAGGTGTGACTTTAACGTTGGTGTGCGGCGTGCAAGGTTGTAACACCGTGCCCTTGATGGTTTGCTCTCGGAATGTAGGTTGGCAACATTGCGACCTTGGCTGGTTGCTTCGCCGGGCTCATTCTGCAGGATCAGCAATCTGACTCTTGTTCTCTTAACGTCCATGGAAGCTCTTGCTTGCGGCCTACTTAGGCCTGGTGTATAAGTGGAGCCGCTTGGTGCACAGGCGCTTTAGGTTACAGTACCATATTGTCTTATGACCAGTATCGTGTCTTCATTAAATTTCTCATTGTGGCAACTGGTTTTAGGAGAAGCGTGAGCAAGCTCTTTTAGATGAATTCATGATGCGTCTTGCGTTTCTGTATTTTGAAAACCTATGTGGAAAATAATAAAGATGCACGTCCGTGAGTATATCTGTCGCCTACGTCATAGCACTGAGTATATTCTTCGTGTAGATTGGTGCGGGAGTGTCCAGTGTGTATATTTGTACAGGTGTGCTGACCGTTGGCTAGGTTGTCATGGCATCTCTAACGACGTGTAGGTTTTAGTCTAGTTGATCCGTGCCGCAGGTGTCGGCATGGCCAGTGCGGCCTGCTGGGCAGGCAGATGGACACATCCGTATGTTCCTGTACCAGGGTATTTGGTCGTCTGGTAGATGGGCAAACTCTTCTCGTGGCGGGTGTCTGGGTCGTGACCCTTTAGGCCAAGCGCGAGAGGTGAAGGACGGGAGCCTGGCCTTCCATTCTCCCACTTCAGTCCCCCCTCTGGTCGACTTGTCGACCACAAACATATCCTTTTCGTTGTCTCCTCTTACTCTCCATATCTTAGTTATTCCTCCTAAATGTCCATAGTGGTTCACATGATCTTCAAATGACCAATACATATATTCACAGGTTCCTCCAGGAGTACAGTATACCCATTTCCCTATGTAGCTCCTGGGGTTTCTTGGGTTCTCGATCTTCACCGATGGTGGGTCCAGATGGTTGGTGATGATCTGGTTGCGCAACTTCTCCCTCTCTTGTATTATTATGCCTGTGTGATGGCCGTCATCTGCTGGCATCAAGGGGTGCATACCGACCATTTCAAGCAACTCGTCAGTGGTGCGTGCCTTCCGGGCCTTCCAAAATCTTATTATGATCAGTGTAGCTCCAGCCAAAAAAGTACAACCAACTATAATTTTTAGTCCATCTGACAGCCAAGATGGCATCCATGACCATAATAGTGAAAACCAGCTCTTATCCTTGTTTACACCGTTACTTTCATCCATCATTTTGGAGTGCATCTGGGCCAATTGTGAAACTGCTTCTGTCAGTGTACCATTGTCAGCATCGTTGGCAGGAATGAACGTGCAGCATGATTGTCCTATCTTTGCACAAACTCCTCCTTCCATGGCTGTGAGGAGGTCCAATACATATCTGTTCTGGAGTGCTACCATCCTTATAGCTCGCAGCTCCTCTTTTATTGCGTTGAATCCATTTACTGTAGAATTGATGGTCATCATTAGTTCCCATCTAGTTATCTGGAGCCATTTTGCGTTTGCGTAGGCCTGCAGTCTATCAATCAATGTATGATTGAGGAGAAAAACATTGCTGCTCTGCTGAATAGTCTGTGTTCTGGCGGGATTGAAGTGAGTGCCGTTTCCGACCTTCCCCACAGGTAATTTCCTGTCAAAGGTTCTCCTTGTCTTTTCCTTCTGTTTAGGACAGTATCATTGCTGTTGGTCCTATTCCCTTGCTCCTCCTGAGGTGGTGCAGATCTCTTCCTTCTTTTGTCCCCTTCATCCATTTTGGTTAAGTTCGCCACATTCACATGCTTCTGGGGTACCACTAGTGATGGTACATTGACGTGCACCATTGTGCACACACCATTCCACAGGGGAGGCAGTGTATGGTATGCCTTTTCTCCACAAGCCCAATAATGGTCCATTATTACTGCTGTTCCTGCTCCCCCCTCAGGTAACTCCATCACGCTTGCACAGTTGGTGTTGTATCCTACGTCCACCTCTCCTTTATGCTGGTAACATACCTTGGGCGCAGTCAGCGGCAGTATTGTTATTGGGTCTTCATCTGTCTCCACCCACGTGAGCATTGGTACGTACTTGATCCACGTCGTCCAACATCTGTGGTTGTGTGCCTCGATAGTTGAGATAGTTTCTTTTGTTACCATGTTGCTGCCAATCACTCCTATCTCCCAATTGTTGTCCAGGTACACCTTCCCTGTTATCGTCACCAGTGGCCTTTCCCAACATCCTGGTTTACCAGGAACTTCAGTGGCGTACCAATCACATGGTAGATACTGCAGTGTTACTTTCTTTGTTTCCCCTTTTGCAGGACCACTTGTTATGTATTTGACTGCTTCAGCATGTAGACTGCTCTTGTGGTAACTCAAATAAGTCTTGAGGAAGTTGTTTTCATATGGGTATGAGTCTCGTGTTTTCCACACCATATGCACCACTGTCCCTTGGAATCTTCCCTTCGTTTGGAACAGTGCCAAGTATATGATGCATCGTGCTGTCTTTTCATCTATTTCTGTGGCAACAAATGTTCGAGAAGCGCTCATGGCGTATGGTATTAATGAGCAAACGTAGCAGCTGTCCTCTGTTGTCTGTTTACCAATGCGGGTCATGTGTTGGTACCATATGTTGTTTGAGACGTGTGCTGAATCTTGTATATAATTATCAATACCTTTATTATCTGAGTATGTGCTGCGTTTAACTCTATTTTGCTTGTGTGCAATTTTACTAGTATCACCTGACGTAACACCTGTTGCAGCAGGGGATGGGGGTGTATTAGGTTTGGGTGCAGCAATAAAATTAATAGCATAGCTGTACTGCCATACAGAGGCAGCCAGGAACCCGGTGATCATCAAAATCCCTATTAGTTTTATTACATATGCTAATTTCACCGGCATTTTGCTCTTACCTTGCTGCAGTCCTGGCAGCGTATTCTTGCGACGTTAAAGTTGCCCGCCTGAAAATTCTCAAAATGCTGGGTATTAAATGTTAGTTATTGTTTTTCTTTAAGCTCTCCCTATCAAATAGTCATTCAGTGCCCAGGCGAAGAGCTGTTCCCACGCTACTCTAAGTGATCTATCTCTTAGGACAGGCAAGTATGGGTGGAGGTGGGGCATTGAATATTCTATGGCCAAGAGGAATGCTGTGTAGTAGACACGTACCCTTCTCCTTTTCAGGTACGTTGGCCTTTTTATTTCATATACAAATTGGTGTGACAATTCTTCCGGGTAGTTATCGTCTGGGGGTACCATCTACTCCTGGGCAGTGAATTTGTTAGTTATCTATTTTCTTAGCAATACAATAATATGCAGTTCCTGCATGTGCGAGAGAAGAGAAAAGAGAGCATTCACGTGTTTACATGTGTACGTGTGCAAGGCAATGTCCTTCAGTTTGGTTATTACTGTATTGGGGGTAGGGGTCAATGGGCAGGGGGTTTGGGCTCAGCTGGCGGAAGTATTTTTACTCTTTGAGCGTGTGACCATGGGGTGGGCAGTATGGGGATCACCCCTTTCTTCGTCAGTTATTGTCTCTGGGGGATCTGGGGAGTGACAGGGTATTGGAACAATTGGGTCGTTGGCTGTGGTAGAACTCTCTTCCTCCGTTGGTGATGTTGTTGTTGTTCTCCCAATGGACCTGTCGGTGGCGCTGGGGCGGGTCTGCAGTTTGTAGATCTTTACATCATGTAGGTGGTTCCAGGCACGCTTGTCCTGTAGCTTTACTGCTCTTGTTGATACTTCCTCTACCAGATGGGGGCCAGTAAAACGTGCATTATTCCACTTCCTGTTGAAATTGCGAAGTAGCACGTGGTCACCTTTAGCAATTTTACACAGGTTTTCCTTTTCCAATTCTTTATCCGCATCTTCTTGTTGATTGCTGTTAGACCCGCCCCGTGTGCGCTCGAGCTGTTGAGACACAAACACTACACTAGTAATCAAAGAAGACACATATTGGTACATTTCATCACCAAGAACACTCGCTGTGCTTTCGTGGTCGGTAAATGCTCTTGATGTTGGCGTTAGGGGAAGGCGCATTTGACGTCCGGTAACCACCTCGTGTGGGGTGAGGTGGTGGTCGGACCCTGGTCTATTCCTTAGTTCAAATAGGGCTAATGGAAGGCAATATAACCAGCTTTTCTTTGTTGTTTGCTGTATCTTTGCAATTGCCTCCTTTAATAGGCCATTCAGGCGTTCACATATACCGTTGGCCTGTGGGTGGTAGGCACATGCAAATTTATGTTTTATGTTCAGCAAGGATGTGATATGCTGGAACATTTCGTTTGCGAAATGTGGGCCATTGTCTGACCTTAACACCTCGCACACTCCCCACCTGGGGAAGACCTCCCTCACTAGGAATTTAGCTGCTCTAAATGCATCTGGGTGTAAACAGGGCCCTGCTTCAATCCACCTAGAGAATGGGCATACTACTACAATCATATACCTATTACCTTGACATATGTTGATCATATCAACATAGTCAATATGGAGATGCCGAAAAGGTCCCTCTGGCCGGGGTATAGTACCTCTTATTACTTTTAGGGTATGGCCGGCCGTAAACTGTTGACATGTGAGACAATTGCTGATAAAATTTGACACATGAGAATTTAACTCGGGGCAGAACCAATCTTCTCTAATTCGTGCTGCAATTACTTCCTTGCCTGTGTGGGCTGGGTGATGTAGTTGGCTCAGGGCGGTGTTCAAAAGTGCCAATGGTATTACAACCTTTCCAGTGCCACCCTGGCGCCATAGTGCGTCGGTTGGTGACATTGTGCATCCTCTTTTTACCCATATTTCTTTTTCGGCCATTGGTGCAGCCGCTTGTAGCTCCATAATCTGCGTGGCTGGGAGATGGGTGTACCCTTCTCTTATCAACATCTCCTTAGCCATTCCCCTCCCTCTCCCTCTCTGTGATTCTGGGGGGTTCCATATCTCACCAAAGTATGCAGCATACTTCGCATGTGCGTCTGCTGCTGCATTCCCCTTTGAGACGTGGTCTTCACCATTGGTGTGTGCGGTGCATTTTACTAGGGCTAATTCTTGGGGGTCATTTATTACTTCAATTAGTTCAGCCAATAAGAGGGCATGTTGCACTGGAGTGCCATCAGCTCTCCTAAACCCTCTTCTTCTCCATTTCGACAGCCCTGAGTGGACAGTGGATGTAACATATGCACTGTCGGAGTATATGGTTACTCGTTTGTCAAAGCTTTCCTTCAATGCCAAGATTAGCGCAACCAGTTCCGCTGCTTGAGCGGAGTAATGCTGTGGTAATTGTACACATTTCATAGCCACACACACCGGTACCTTCATCATTTTTACCACTGCTGCCCCAGTTCTCCTTATCCCATCTCTTTGATCAATAGTTGATGACCCATCAATAAACAAAAGCTCACCTCCCTCTAGTGCGTTTTCTTCAACCTTTCTAGTACATGAGTACATTTCAGTTATTTGCGTACAGTCATGGGCATAATCTCCCTCCTCAATTACTTCTGCTAGGAACCGTGCTACATCTAACAATTGATAGTTCAGCTCTAGATAAAATGATCTCATAACCTGATGCCCTCTGCGTGGTTAGGGTGGACTTAGGTTTATTCAATATTGCAAATAGTGCATGTTCCACAAACAGTGTAGTTGGGCACCCCATGGTGATTGCTGATGCTTTTTCCACTGCAAAAGCAGCTGCAGCGAGACTTTGTTCGCAAGGGAAGTGACCTAACATCACAGGATCCAAGTGACCGCTGTAAAATGCTACTGGTTTGTAGCCCATGCTTGTTTTTTGAGCCAACACTGCTTTCATTACTGCTGAATCGCAATGTGAAAATATAAAAAATTGTCGCTCATAGTCTGGGGATGCCAGTACTGGAGCAGTTGATATCGTATCTTTCAATTCATCAAAAGCCTCTTTCATTTCCATAGTCCACCCCAACTTTTTCTCCCCTTTATTAGCTTCCCTTAAAGCCTCAAGCAGGGGTCCTATGTATGAGCTGTAATCAAATACCCATGCTCTACAGTAGTTGCACAGCCCCAGGAATTGCTGCAGTTCCCTCACAGTTTGTGGCATTGGAGTGCGTGAAATGGCCTGTGCTCTTTGTGGTGCAATATTTCTTCCATGTTGGGATATAAGTTGACCAATGTAAAGTACCTGTTCTTGACAGTATTGTATCTTTTCCATGTCTACCTTGTACCCTTTTTCAGCCAATATTGTCAACATCTTTAAGGAGTCCTCTCTGCATTTACTTTCGTTTGTACTGCAAATTATTATGTCATCCACATACTGCAACACTGTGCTTTCCACTTCAATGTTACCCAAATCCATCTGTATTACTCTATTGAAAATTGAGGGTGATTCGCAATACCCCTGTGGCAATCTGGTATGTTTCCACTTTGTATTTCGGTAAGTGAAGCTTGTCAGATCTTGTGAGTCTGGGTGCAATGATATTGAGAAAAAAGCATTTTTAAGGTCGATCACTGTAAATCGTGATGCTTCTGCTGGAATGCCACACAATATTGTGGCCGGGTTTGCTGCTACGGGATATTCTGCTTCTACTATGTTGTTCAAGGGCCTGAGATCCTGTATGAAGCGCCAAGACCCCCCTTTAGCCTTGTGCACTGGGTACACAGCCGTGTTGCATGGTGATTCTGAGGGGACCAATATGCCATTGTTTATAAGGGCCGTTATGGTTTCATATATGCCCTCATCTGCCTCTTTTGACAGTGGGTACTGTTTCACTCTGGGGAGTATTGCACCTTTTTTCAATTTTATCCTTACTCCCCCTATGCTTTTTATGCACCCCACGTCATAAGGGCTAGTAGTCCACAATGATTTGGGTACCTTTGACATATCCTCCTTAAAGAAGGGGACTGGGGTGCGTGCGGGTGCCTCAAGTGCCATCGCAATTTTCTGTGCTACTTGTTTGTGAGCCACTCTTAGCCATATTTCTACACTCATCATGAACACCATTTCACCTTCCTCCTTTTCTTCTGAGAACAGCTCCTCATCTGACACCTGGGTTAGCCTTCATCCTTCTGCTAGTGCTATCACTGCCCTCCATGCTCTTCCTTCCTTGTCTTGGGCATGCACAGCAATATAATCAGCTGTTGCAATAATGCTCTCAATGTCCATTAGAACCACCTTTCCTTCTGGTTCATTAACAGGTGTTTCTGGTCTGAACAGATAGGCTGCTGGCCTCCTCCATATTTTCCCTTCTATCCCTGGCATCCATGCAAATGCCATATCTGTTCCATACTGGAATAGTTCGCCATCTACTGGCTCCGCCCTAATCGCTACCTGTCCGCAGTATGCTTGTATAATCTGTCGTGCTGTGAGCATGTTAATCCCTGGAGTAGAGCAAATTATGCCGTCCTCTGTAAAGGAGATCGTCATATTCAACCTGTTCATTATGTCTCTCCCCAGTATATTTACTGGTGAGGCACTATAATATAAAAGTGGAACTGACAGATCATAATCTCCAATAGATAAGGGAATGTTATCAGTAAAGGGAACCAACCCTCTAGCCCCAGAGAATCCTTGGGTGTTCATGGCTTCGCCTGACATCTTAAATTTACCTTCCCTTATGCAAGACCGGGTCGCCCCGGTGTCAACAAGGAATGATAATTTTTTGTCACCTATCGTTACCTCTATGCGTGGCTCCTCCGCACTATTAGGTGTTACTGACAGGATGGGACACACGAAGGCCGTCTGTGGGCTGTCCTATTGAGGGTACAATGATTGGCCATTTCCTGTGTAAGGGTTGTGTCCCAAGACCGTCACCCTACCCAATTGTGTTTGTTGTGTTTGGGGTTGTTGTGTCATCGCTACCTGTTGTTGTGGCAGTGAATATGTCTGTGGCTGTTGTTGTGTTATTTGTTGTTGTTGTTCATTTCCCTGTTGCAACGTCTGCTGTTGTTGTAGGCCCTGCTGTTCTTGTGAGGGCCTTGGTTGTCCCTGTTCACTCCAGGATGGTGTTCCTGGCCTAACTCTACACGTGCGTGACATGTGTCCTAATAATCCACAACTCCAACACACTGGTGGTTCCCTACTTTGCCATGGGAAGCTCCCTGTGTTGTTCTGTTATACTGGTTGCCCTGTGGGGTAGGAATTTCTAAGTCCTCCCACCTGCTGTTGGGTGTTATATCCGTATCCTCTCCCTCTCATAAATCCTCCTCTCCCCCTGTTATAATTATAATACCCAGCTCCTTGCATTGGGTACCCTCCTCCCATGTTGGTTGTGTATGGTTGCAGTGGCGGCGCCTGTTGTGTTATAGTCTGTGAAGGTGGTATTTGGGCAGAATCTTGTGCAGCCACTACTTGTGTGGGGCTTTGGGCCATTGTTGTGGGCGTAGTTATTAGTGCCCCTTCCATTGTGTATTTAGTAAGTTTTTTCTGTACTAGTTTAGCCTCTTCCGTTTTCCTGTCCTCTTCCTTTTGTTTCATTTTTCCTTGCCATGTCCTGCAGTGATGTACTATAGTCAGTTGTATTTCTGGCCATGGTTTTGCTTCCATTCCCACTACTTTCTTTAGTTGTTTCTGAACTCCTTCTGGGAGCCCTTGTACTAGTATATGATAGAATATTGCTGGTGTTTCCATGCGCCACTTCTCTTGGATCTCCTGGATATAATCAACAGGATCTTCATTCTCACGCATCTTACGGGAGGTAATTGCTCCTATGTCTGATGTGTCTGGGTACTGTACCCTCAGTGCCTGCCATAGTGCATGTCTGCAGTTTGCGAATGGTGCCCCATCATGCGATGTGTTTGTTATTGTTACCCCGTGGAATCCTGCTCTCTTCCAAATGTCATCCGCTCTATCCCCTAATATTGATATTAAAAGGCCCTTTACATCTCCTACTGCCAGTTTCTGTCCTGCGGTGTGTTTTTCCATTTCATATATCCACTTACCCGCACCTCCACTTAATGATGGAAGCCTGCATTTTATATTTTCTTTATCTGTATGCTTCCAAGGGACATACTGTGGTCTAACCCCTCCTCTCTCCAAAAGTGGCATTAAGTTGTGTCCCGTTTCACCCTTTATGTTCCATAATATCGAATCCTCACACCCTTCCTCCTCTTCCCTTTCTTCTACATCTTCAATTTCGTCCTTATTACCCCTGCTCGTAACTCTTTCTTCTCCATCTTTTCCCCTCCTTCCATCATTTCCTGTATTTAATGTGGGCATGTGTATTCGTCTGTCCTGCCTGCGACTAGGGAGGTCTCCAAGCCGACATGCATAGGGTGTCAGTTCGTCTGTGAAGGGCGCGAGTTTTATTTTGCGCAACGAGCGTGAGGTGGTTGAGCATGTAGGGTGCGATGGGGGAGGGCGTGATGGGGTTGGGGGTGGTGTGGCTTCATGTGTCGGTCTTTCCGCTAGTTCTTGCTCTCCCTCTTCACTTCTCTCCAGCTCATCCTTTCTCCTACTGATCCATGGCGAGTCTATGTTGGTTCGGGTGAGGTATAGTTTGTCTAAGCTTTCCCTTTCACTTTTTCTTCCTTCCCTCTCCACTCCTTCTTCCTCACTACAAAAGTCAGTCATAAACGGCACCCCCCACTCTGTCTTTTTCCCTTTTATTGTTACTGTTTGTAAGTCTATTAGGTCCAATTCTCCTTTTTCTCCTTTACCAACTGCTCCCCCTTGTGCTGATGTTGTCGCTACTTCTGTGCTTCTATATACATCCCCCCATCTTTCACTCTCCCTACTCCTATCTTCTCTTTCTCCTACACTTCTCTCCTCCATCTCCCTACTATTTTCCTCCCTTTTCCTTTTTAATTCCTCCATCACTTCACTGCTCATCTGTTCCAATATTCTTTCATCCTCTTTCTTCCTTTCCCATTTCACCCTTTCTCTTTCTACTATACTCTCTATTACCTTCCCTTCTTCATATTTCTTAGTTGTTTCTGATAGTAACCTCCTCTTCCACATTGCCATTTCTTTTTCTTTTTCTTCTTCTTCCCTCTTCTTCTCTCGCAGCACTACTCTTGATACCCTTTCTGCTGCTGCTTTTACCCTTTCAGCTTCTCTCCTTTGCTCCTCATTCCGTTCCCTTATTTTTTCCAATTCGTTCTTACCTTCTTTCCTTTTCCTCGCTCTCTCTCTCTCTCCTCCCTCTCGAGCTGTTTGATCAATTCATTCTGCTCATCCCTTAGCTTTGCTAGTCGTTCCTCCAAAATCTCTTCCTTTTGCCGTAATAGCTCTTCCCCCCTCATTTCACTCTCCCTGGCACTATCCTCGTCTGTTTTCTTTACTACCTCCTTCTCTTCTCCAGTTAGTGAACCTTGTAATTTTAATAGTATCTGTGCAGCTACCCACTCATCATTTCCTATCTCCACAGTCTGCTCTTCTCCAGTCCTCCCCTCCCCCACTGGCATCTTCCTATGAGCCACATATGTTGGAGGGCTGTATGCCGGGTTCGAGTATCCCTCAGCCGCCCTTAACTGTCCTCTTTCTATTTCTCCTAATTCTCTTAAAGGGTACAGGCCCCCTCCCTCTGTTTTCACTTCCTGTGTTATGGGTATCTCGTTGCTCGGTTCCTTTTTTATGTCATCTAATTTATTATTCTTTTCTCCTCCTTCTCCTCCGTTCCCCCTGTTCTTTCTGCTTTCACTCCCCTTTTTCCCATCCTCTCCTTCCTCCTTAATCTCTTTTTCTTCTGGTTTTTCCCCCATAGTGAACATTCCATTTGGTCCTGGTCGGGACCCCTGGAACATCCTCCATAAGTTAAACACCTCCACATGGTTTGCCAACTTCTTCCCCTTGTATGTATTGTGCAGATGGTTTAGCAGTGAATGTTGGGCATATGGATCGAAGCTACCATTAGGCGGCCATGGTGTTAGCATTTTGTTATCCGTCCCCTGGGTCCATTCTATGCTGTACTTAATTAGTTTCTCCCTATGGGGTGGCAGTGTTGTGCATATGTGTTGTAGTGGGGTAGTGAGGGTGTTCCCCCACTCTCCCGACCCTGTCCCGTATGACATAGTAGCGCTCCACTTGTTACCCTTCCCCTATCTGGTAGCAGTTTGTCTCACTAGCAGTTTACAATATACAACCTTATATTGTTTACCTGGCCCCGTAAGTTTGGGGACTTACGACAATCCGCTAATGAAATTTATAAAAAATATGGTATTTTACATTGGTATATTTCCTTCTGTATTTCTTTCTTTATACAACACCCTTACGGCCCCCTGTGGCCGAGGCGCACGTAGCCCCCTTGCGGCTGCGTACCCCTTATGACGCTCTTATACAGTCGTCCTATTTTCACGTGCTCCTCCCCCTTTTTACACTTACCGTGGCCGGCGTTCTCCGTGCGCAGCCACGCCCCCCTTTCTCCTTTCCCTGATCAACTCATTTACCGTTTATCTCTGTTTCCACTCCCTTACCACATTTCTCTTCCCCCCCACTCTTAAAACGAAGATGCCTTGTGCTCGCGATATCCTATGAAAGCCCTACTGGTGACGTCACCGATCTCTTCGAGCTACTGGTAAGCTCTTCGTATATTCTTTAAGTTCAAAATACACTTGCAATCTACCCCCGTTAACCCTACAGCTGTCTTCCTGTCACTCCTGGAACAAGGTAATCAAATCAATAATATAATCGGACTGCGCACACTGCGTCACCTCGCGTGTGATACGCCCCTCAACAGGAGGGCTTAACCAGCCAATTATCTTCCGTATTGGGCAACTAACTAGCTACCGCCTACAGGGAAACGTCATCTACCTATCGAGTTTCTTGCTCGAACAATAGGGATCCTCATCTACTCATTGATCAATAAATGCCAAATCGTAGGAAACCACACACACCCACCCTTACACGTAGTCGCAACCTAGGCCAATCAGTGTCTACGAGCGGCCGCACGTGATGTTTTCGTGCTCCGCCCCCCTCTTTCGCGTGACGTAGCCGACTGCTCTCGCACTCGTTTCACTACCATTCATTCCATTGCCAACACTAAATTGTCAAACCTTTGCCGCGCACCTGTGCAACACCTCCCTCCTCCCTTATTTAATTCCTTCCCCCTCCCTCACAATTTCGCATTGCTTGTTGTGCGTGTTATGCTCACCAAGTTCTCTTGATGCGGGGCCGCTCGACTGCGTGCACCCCTCCAAGCGGCTCGTCACATCCCCTCGTCTGGACCACGTCTGGACACTCGCCAACCGCGGGCGGGATACTTCTCAACCGGCTCCCGAGGGCCTATATCCGGATTGCGCTGTCCGGTCTTCTCGCAGCTCCGCGATGGTCCTGTAGTCCTCAGAAGGGGGCAACGGCAGAGGGGGCCGCGCCGCCAGGCCTCCTCGCAGCGGGAGTGCCTGGAAAAAGTAAAATAAAAAGGCGGATCTTAAACAGATCTCAGCAGTGCCTCCAACTTGTCGGGGGGAAATTCTGCCGGGGTCAGCCGGGCCGTCCGCAGACCTCCGGACAGGGAGGCCCCAACTCCTCCCGTATATCCCAAAAGAGATAGAGTATGAGACACACACAAGAAGCAAGGTGACTCTGCTGTTTATTAGACAAAAACGGCAGGGATGGGTCAAGGAGCGTACGCGTCCGTCCTGACACACACACAATCGTAGGGCTCGCAGGCCCCTTTTACCTTATTATGACGCGCTACTTGCGTCACCTTGGAAAGTTAGCAAAAACCTATCGCCACTCTTAATTGGTTGCTCGAGTGGTAGGGTTAGTATAGCACACGTAGAGAGAACAATGTTAGTGGACAAGGGTTAGTCAGGTGATATATCTGGGTTGTCCCTACAATTAGATACATGAGAATTGTTACATGAAGACCCCTGATGATTGGTTGAAGTTAATGGCGTCAGTGATAGGAGCCCCATGTTCTGATTGGTGCGCCCGCGAGCTTCCCAGCCTGGGACCATCGCTGTTCCCAGCTCTCGGTGTACCTGTCATTTGCAACAATGTTTCACTATGGGTACGTGCAGACAATGTGAGGACTTATTCATAGCTGGAAGGCCGACTACTCCCACTGTCGCAGATGTCCATTGAGCCTTTTAATTGTATCTGCCTATGTCTTGTAACGAGGGATCCAGACGCTTTCTTCCTCCTTGGCTTGGCATCCTGTCAGGTTCGGCTTGGTCACGTGAGGTGGGACCGTGTTTGAGGCAGAATTCTGCACAACTAATATTGTTTTTCCACTGTGTGCCTGGTTTAATTTGCAGGTGTGACTTTAACGTTGGTGTGCGGCGTGCGAGGTTGTAACACCGTGCCCTTGATGGTTTGCTCTCGGAATGTAGATTGGCAACATTGCGACCTTGGCTGGTTGCTTCGCCGGGCTCATTCTGCAGGATCAGCAATCTGACTCTTGTTCTCTTAACGTCCATGGAAGCTCTTGCTTGCGGCCTACTTAGGCCTGGTGTATAAGTGGAGCTGCTTGGTGCACAGGCGCTTTAGGTTACAGTACCATATTGTCTTATGACCAGTATCGTGTCTTCATTATATTTCTCATTGTGGCAACTGGTTTTAGGAGAAGCGTGAGCAAGCTCTTTTAGATGAATTCATGATGCGTCTTGCGTTTCTGTATTTTGAAAACCTATGTGGAAAATAATAAAGATGCACGTCCGTGAGTATATCTGTCGCCTACGTCATAGCACTGAGTATATTCTTCGTGTAGATTGGTGCGGGAGTGTCCAGTGTGTATATTTGTACAGGTGTGCTGACCGTTGGCTAGGTTGTCATGGCATCTCTAACGACGTGTAGGTTTTAGTCTAGTTGATCCGTGCCGCAGGTGTCGGCATGCCAGATGGACACATCCGTATGTTCCTGTACCAGGGTATTTGGTCGTCTGGTAGATGGGCAAACTCTTCTCGTGGCGGGTGTCTGGGTCGTGACCCTTTAGGCCAAGCGCGAGAGGTGAAGGACGGGAGCCTGGCCTTCCATTCTCCCACTTCAGTAGGGTGCATAGGTAGATTCTCATTTCTTCCAAGACTGCTGTGCATGTGACACGTTGGTATTTAATTCATACTGCTATTTGCATATTAACTGAGCTATTCAGCCTGATTGTTAACAGCTGCCTACCTCAGTCAGACAGAAGGGCATTCATTATCTACTACGGGCAGGGAACGATCTGCCAGTGAGGAATTCCCAGCAATCCACCTGCAGGAGAACAACCAAGCAGGCACTCTTCAAATACCTTATGTTCTTGTCTTTGGAGGTCCGCTACATTGAGCCAGGCTTTTCATCATCAAACCAAGAGTGTGGCAGATTTTGATATTGGGCATGTGTTGAGTCAGGAGTGGCGGCACCAGGTCTTACAATTCAATGCTGTTTGGCAGTGGCATAAGCGTGTGGGTCGAAGACACTGTGGATGGCAGGCGATGTCAGGTCAGTGGCACTGGAAGACTTGTCAGTCATTGGTCCGTAGAAGTGTAAACTGGACTTTGTCAGCAAGCAGTGTCAGCTGGCTCGATATGGCATTGGGGTACTGAAGGGCGTCAGCTAGAAACTCAAAGAAGCTGGTGACCACGTGGCAGAGTTGAGTTGGAGACGCTAGAGGTTTCAGCAGGTCTCAGATGCAGAGACAGCAGAGCTTCAGCGTAGGGCTCAAGCGAATCATGATGATGCAGAGACGATTGAGTGTGCGGTCAGAGAGGACTCCGGTGTTTCCTGTTCAGCAGCTTCCCAGGCAGCAGTTTGGAGGGATTTAAAGGGGTTCACTGTGATTCTAATGAAAAATGAAATCACCAAAACATGTTTATGTTTGTTTATTTGTTTATTATATTTCTATAGCGCTCCGGACCCGGGAGTATAAGGGCGCTTAGTACAAGTTACAAGGCACAGTACATGGTAATAAACAGTGGTAGTAATAGCTCAACAAGTATACATGATATATGTACATATATATATATATACAGAATATACAGACAGTAGAGGTAATAGCAACCAATAATGACAGAAATGAGCCATATGTAATATGTACAATTTATAGCTGAGGACTAACTGGAAGGTTGACTTTTTGTCAGAAGCCACGCAATGGCAAGCTTCCTGAACGATTGGAAGGATTTGGACGCCTTAATATTCAGTAGCAAGGAGTTCCAGAGTTGGGAGGCGAGGACAGTGAAGCTCGAGCCTCCAGCTCTTTTAGAGGTAAATCTGGGTACTGTGAGACATAGGGTATTAGAAGATCTCGTAGTTCTAGGGGAAGATTTCAGAGTAAATTTGTTAGTAAGGTAGGGAGGGGCTAGCTGGTTGAGTGCTTTGTAGGTAAGGCAGAGGGTTTTTAGATCAATTTTATGTTGGATGGTGAGCCATTTACATGAGGTTCTAGTGGCAGAGATGTGCTCACGCCTGGGAATGTTTAGTGCTGCCCGTAGCGCATTATTTTGAAGGACTTGGAGTTTGCTAATTATCGCTTGATTGGCGCCTAGGTAGAGGCTATTACAGTAGTCTAACTTAGATTGTATAAGAGCTCTAGCTAGTGTGAGGCAACTGTTAGAGGAGAGAAATGGTCTACAACCTCTAATTAGTTTACCTGTATAGGCAGTGGCTGAAGCGGTCGAGTTGGCTTGTTTGGCGAGGTTGGTATTAGCATCGAGGTAAAAGCCAAGTGTTTTTACATTTTTGGCAACCGGGATAGTATTACCATCGATTATGATGTTGGAATAGTTGGGACTTCGTTTTTGTAAGTTGTTAGGTGAACCAACAATGAGCAGTTCAGTCTTCTCGTCATTCAGGCAGAGGCCATGTGTGGCCATGAATGACGGAGAAGATTTCATTGATCCTGGTTACATCAGTTTTGTAGTTGCCCGAGATAGTGAGGAGTATCTGGGTGTCATCCGCGTAGTAGTTAATGAACCCTAAATACCATTTGCATGGAGCGTCTCCTTAGCATGAAAGACGGACTCATTCTCAATAGGAAGAATGTGATACGATTACTTCATCACATGCCACATCTACGAACTCTGGTTTCAGAGGATATTAAGACAGTTGAATTTCCAGATGAAGCAAGACATGACGTGATTCTTGATATAAATTCAAGCTTGATCAGAGACATGATAGTCAATGCCACTTCCCTCCTAAATCCGTTGGGGTTCGACATTCAAGATTGCACTTATGAAGAACATACATTTGAAGTATCGCAAAATAATGCTGACAATGCTGATCCACTGCGGTAGGAAATACGCCTCAAAGTGGATCAGCATGAAGACCAATCGAAAGGGAACAGAGCTACCACAAATGATATGGTTTATAAGGTGTCTGATGTCAGCCATAAAACTGGACCCAAACAAAATGTAATACCAAAAGATGACCTGATAAGAATCACATTCAGTCAAAATAAATCAATGGAAGACGACCAAAGTAAAAAAAAAATTATACCACAGGATGAAGAGGAGTATGAAAAATGGTCCTGGATAGCTGGGGCCTTAAACAAAACCACCAGTAGTTAATGCCAGAGATGGCAAATGAAGATGGCATCTACATTGGTTCCTAGAACACGAGGGGACACGTTCATTTAATTAATAATAAACCACCTGAGCTAAAGAAGATGGATATACTGTGCCTACAGGAGACATGGCTCGTGGACGCTCCTATCATTGAGGGGTATGAGATATCTATCAACCCAGCGATAAAAAGAGCAAAAGGGCGCCCCATGTCAGGGTTACTCCTGATGGTTAAAAAAGAAAGTGGTTTTCGGGTGGCTCATACTAAGAATTACTCTGCATACATACAGGTGACTCTAATAGATCTTCCCGTTCAGCTAAAGTACATTGGTAGTGAGATGTACATAATAAACATCTATTGGCAACATGTAGCAACAGGATGTATGCAATTTATGAATCAAATTTCGGACATTCTAAATGACATCAAAATTAATGAGCCGAATTCAAATATCTTGATCTGTGGAGACCTGAATATAGATTGTCTGCATACAAAAGATGGGAAACAAACTGCAAAAAGATCGAAAGCAAATATTCAAGCAGCCAGACAATGGCTAAAGGAAATGAAAGTGTGGGTCTTGACCATGTTGAACGGTAATGTTACGGGAGTTATTACGCCAAGGTCTGCGTGGCATAGAGATCAACAGGAGTCCACAATTGACTATTTTTTTTATATCCAAGCGAATTACCCAAAATATTATCAAATTGCTTGTTATTCAGATGAAAAAAGTGATCATAACTTGATTAGAATTGAGTTGGAAAGAACATCAAAAACTAAATGTGGAAAAAAAGAGCCTTGCTCCTTTTCTGTTACCTCGGGAGGTAATAGATTAAGGCTAAATGATGGAAAAATGTGTACGCTAATAAGTGTAATACAGCAAGACCAATCCAGTGACCGAATTAATTACTCTGCACTTTTAGATCAGTACAGAGAAAAAGTAACGAGCAGAGGTAAAGCTTCTTTTAAAAAACTGTGTGTTTGTGATGCTGAGTTGATGTTGAGGAAAAGAGAACTGCGTAAAACATTCAGAAATTGTATGAAGAACACGCCAATCACCCTAATATTGCAGAGTAAAAAAGCTAAACAAAGCTATAAGAACTGGCTAATATCACACAGGAATATTCTATATCAATGTGATGCTGAGTCAATGATGACCACTCTTGCAAAGAGAAACACTAGAGCTTTCTGGAGTTTGATTAATGACACGACTGACCCTCAAACTAGCAATATGGTTCCCGAAACGCGATGGATAAATCATTATACATCGGTCTTCTCGAAGAACAAGAAAACAAAAGAACCAGAGTTACCTAAATAGAGTCAATGGGAAATCGGGATTGAGAAAGAAGACATTCTGATAAACAGCAAGAGAATTAGCTCATCTAGAGCTCCTGGCGCTGACGGGCTAACAAACTATATTCTCAAACAACATCCTGAGAAGTGGGCTATTATTTGGTCTGATATTACGTGATGGTAAAATACCGGAGTCATGGAGGAGCGCAATCGTGTTCCTAATATTCAAAAGAGGACAACGATTGGAACTGAAAAACTATCGGCCGATTGCACTCCTCGATGTGTATCTTTGCCACAGAAATACAGCTCCACTTATCAAAATGGATTAAATCTTCGGGCAGGTCTGATCCAAGGCAGGCCGGATTTGTTAAAGGTGTGGGATGTAGTCTAAATCTTCTAATAATCAATTTATTGAAGATGGAGGCTATTTGTCAGAAGAAAAATGTCTATTTAGCGTTTATAGACTTATCCCTCGCCTTTGATAGTGTGAACCGCGAAATGATGTGGACTAAACTGGCCAAATGGAACTTCCCGGGAAGCCTGCTTGGAGTGATTAGAGAACTTCACTCACAAACCTAAATAAAGATCCGTCTTGACTGTGCCGGAACCCTGTCAGCACCAATCAAGACTTATCGGGGTGTAAAACAGGGATGCCCGCCAGCAGCTATATTATTCTGTTTGTTCCTCTCAGATATTGGAGAAACACTGGGAGCTGTTAACTCATTCTCCCCTAAAATTAACGGACATGATATCGGCTGGATGCTCTACACAGATTACTTAGTGCTGCTAGATTTGACACCTATTGGGCTAAAACTAAAATTGTCCGCACTAGAAAAATACATCTCTGCAACGAGCTACAAATAAACCCATCAAAATCTGAAATCCTCATTTTGTAAGACCTGACAAAGAAGAAAAGAACATCAAAAAAAGACTTTGTGTGGTACTTGGGAAATGAACCATTAATTTGCGTGAGCAAAACAAAATATCTCGGGATGTGGATAAATAGCAGTATTAATTATGGCCATTGGGCAAAAAATGCAAAAGAGAAATGTAAACAACTTTCCTGCCAAGGATCGATCATAAATATGAAATATGGGAAGTTTTCTCTAAAACAGGTTTGTGCCTACTACAGCCAGAAAGTGGTACCTGCCCTGATCAATGGTGCTGACTGTGCATTGGGATCCTCTCATACTTTATGCCCACTGTTAGAGAACCTGTTTTTGCATAGAGTTTGAAAACTTCGAAGAGGCATACCTACGGCCTGTATACGCTACGAATTGGGGCTAGTATCTATGAATGCAAGACTGGCATGGAATATGTTATCCACATATAGAAAAATCATTGTGGAGGACCGCGTCCCCCAGTTCGACATCCTTGTGCATCTGACAAGTGGAGGTGAAGAAACAGTCCCCAACCAATGGGCGTTAACCTGCGAAAATCAGCTGTCAGATCTGAACACAGACAACATGACACTGAAAAATAACCCAAACGTAGTTACAACAAAAAGCTGTGGGAAATGGATTGGGTGAACACAGTTGAGACACGGAACCAACACAGGCTGATGAAATATGCCGCTCTAGAAAAAAGAGCTCAAAATACTCTACCATTATACTTGGAGAAATCTCCTAGTATGAAAGACAGAACTATACTTATGAAACTTCGCATCAACTTGTTCGAGACTAAAGAGAGCATATGGCTGCGATACAGAGAACCATATTTGAATTGCAAATGCAGGTTCTGTCACAGTGCTGATGAATCTTTAAAACACTTGTCTCTATACTGTACATCACTAACGATGACAAGGACACGAAATCTTGGCACTTGCATAAATGAGAAATCTTCAATATGTGGCGATGATTGGTGGGAAATGTTTGCAAATCCAAGTAAAAAACTGTCCTATGCCCTGATGGGGTATCTAGATAAATTTGTCAATTTGTTATCTGAAAAGGTGGTAACTAAATGAACTGAGGGTGATAAAGTACTAAATGACGTAATAATGACATGGCATGATGAAAAGTGATGTGTGTTCTATGTTTCTTTTAATAAATGTATAATGAACTAAAAAATGTTTTAAAAAAATCAATAAAAAATACCAACAAAATACAGATTTTTTATTTTTATTTGGAGGGGTGCCACCCCAAGGCCCCCGTTTCCCTCAGTTTATAACCTCATCCCAAACCATTTCCCATCCATTTTAATCCTTTACCCAACCCCCATACATATTATTTACTAAATATTCAGTGTTTTTCAGTATTTAGGGTTTGTTTAAAATGTAGTTCATTATTTTCAATTTGTTCATATCACTGGATACCCTTTAAAGGTCCCCAAATTTGTGTTGAGGCATTCTGGAGATGCAGGGTGAGCCCTGGGTCACTTCCTTGCTTTTTTGGTGGCTGCGAAACCCAGTAGGGGATCTCAGAAGCAAGTTAAGTCCTTTAATTCTGCACTTCCACACCAGGAAGTTGGCTGGCACCTAAAGGAGCTCATTTACCTCCAGCACAGGGTCCTGTTTCCAGTGCCACAGCCCTCAGAGGGGCCTTGGTCAACAAATGTTCACCCCCAATGCTCGTGGGGACAGTTAGGAGACATAGCTGGCCTCTACCTTGGATGTCTTCTGTCTTGCCCACCCTGGTAAAGGACTTTGGGATAGACAGCAGAGGTCCAAATGAATGATTCTTGTTCTTCTTAGAATTCAGATATGAATAAAAAAAAGGTGAGGATTTCCTCTCCTTACAAAAGGGACGATGTCACAGGAGACTGGTGAAAATCAAGTCTGGTGTAAAGGTTCCAATCCAGGCTGTTTTAACGAATGCCCTTTGCCTTCTGCTACCACACTCTTGCCTACATGAAATGGGGGGAACAGGAAGTGGTACAGAACCAAAATAGCAAACCAAGATGGTGGAGTTTTCCTGTTTCCCAGAAGATTTTATTGCCCTTCCTGCATAGAGATCAAAGAGGCAGCAACCTGGCCATGTTTTCTCTTGGCTGCAGTGGGGACAGTCAGACCGGACACCAATATTCATCAGTGCTGTCATCACTGAGCCCTGTTCACAGAGCTGTCACTAGTGGTCAATTAAATTGTTTTGGCAGTATAACTATGTATTTTTAGTAGTCGCCATGCCACAATCAGGCATGGCTTATATTTACAGATCTATGTTCCATAAGACTGGCTAGGGCATACATCTATTAGGTTTGGTAGCAGAAAATGGCCAAATCAACACCAGGCCTTATTGGGGTATTCAGGACTGCCAAAGCAGTATACAAATATTCAGAATGAGACAGACAAAGGAGTAGTCGGGATGGTGTTAGTCTTTGCTATAGAAAGAGAGGGATAAGAGGAGCTTCAGGGATGTTTGTGCAAGCCTGCTTGGGGATCTACCCCTGCTCTGGGCCAGAGACAATGGCCATTGAGGATAGGGGGTGTTGCCGCCTGCCCAGGGATCTAGATGAGATCTTGAGAAGAGGGAGAGGCCATTGAGGGTAGAGGAGTGTTGAAAGCTTGTTTGTGGTGCCTTGCTACAAGGTCTAGCACAGATCTTAGCACAGGCTGAGAACCCGAGAAAGAGAGCATTCCTTGCCTTTTAGGGTCTGTAACTCACATCATGGTGTAAGTCATACAACATTGAGAAGAAGGAGTATTGCAAACCTTGGGGAATTATGACCAAGCCTCGCTTGAGCCGGAGAAAGAGCAGAGCCAGGAGTGGGCTCGACCTTAGGAGAGAGAGCATGGCTAGTGGAAATGAGTAACTGCAATCTGGCATACAGCCAGCCAGGCAGGGGGAGAAATTTGAAGAGCATACATCTAAGGAAGGCGATAAAAGACCAAAGTGCAACAATGTCTGGCCCAGAAAACAAAGAAGCTGTCCTGAAAGAAGTGCGCTGTTTTTTTTTAAACTACCTGAGTTAACCGATTACGGCAACCTGGGAGCTGTAACCCTGAAATATGTTTTTTTAAACTTGGGAGATGGACTTAGGTTCTATTAGAATAGGATACTGCACTTTTTTTGTTATTCCTCGGGTGATCCTACATATGCCTTAGTTAACATCCCTCTAGGACTGGTGGGAGTTCACCTAACCGGGACCCAAGGATGCATCCCAAGAGTTAGACTGACCCTTAGGTTCCTGGCCAGGTAAGAAAAGGATCAGCCCACAGTCTGTGAATATCAAACCCCACACTCTTGTTTGTTCCATCCATTCCCCTTCTCTGTTAGTAGGTCATCCGATTCTGTTGTTACAGCCTGCGACTCACATAAGCGTACATTCAAACGTTCCTGGTAGAACAATAAAGGTGTTGAGCTACGTTCTTGGGTCCTGCATGCTCTGTTACACCCACTCTGTGACATATGACAACAAAATGCAATATATTGCATCCCAGCAATTTAGCATAAAATTGCATGGCATGACAGCATAGCATAACAAACTTAATATAGCACAGCATTTCAAATCAAGTCAGAGCATAAGAAACATACCAAAATGTAAGAAGCCATGATCAAGTAGCAAAGTACAGCAAGTAATTTCAACCATAACATAAGCGGACACTCATCTTCCCTTCCTAGGTAAAATCCTTGAGAAAGTAGTAACTACACAACTTATCCAACACATCAATGCCAACAAACTCCTTCAGTCCTACCAATCTGGCTTCAGAGCCAGAAGCAGCACAGAAACGGCTTTCATCAAGGTGATCGATGATGCCCTTGAAATCCTTGATGATGGCCATCCTTGCCTCCTGGTTCTCCTTGACTTCTCAGCAGCCTTTGACAAAGTAGACCCCCAGACACTCACCGGCAATCTACATCTCTGCATGGTAATCAGCATGATCAACCTAAGCTAGTTCAAATCATACCTTGCTAATCAACACCAGTTTGTACTCATGGATTCCTCCAGATCAATAACTCTACCCATCTCCTGTGGAGTCCTGCAAGGATCCATCCTCTTCCCTGTCATTTTCAATCTTTACATGGAACCGCTTGGAACCCTCCTTGCTCCACACAACATCCACATCCTCCAATGCACAGATGGCATGCTCTACCTCATGGTATCCTCCAACAAAGACATCCACAGACTCAAAGCCTGCCTCTCATTGATCCAGTCGTGGATGTCCAGTGCTTATCTGAAGCTCAATCTCTCCAAGACTGAATTCCTACTGCTGGCCAACAACACAGAACGCCTGGACATCCACTCCGGGCTCTCTGCTGTGCACCGCAAGGGCTTCATACCTCAGTTGGACACCTGCCCCAGGTCCCTTGGGTTTGATATTGGCAGACACCTCTCCTTTAAACAGTACACAGCCAGGAAGAAAAAAACGGCTTGGTACCAACTTTCTCTTCTGCAGAACATCACACCTTTCATCACAGAAAATAACTTCATATCTACTATCCAAGTTTTTGTCCTCCCCCACGTGGATGGTGGCAATGCCTTCTTGGAAGGCCTTCCAGGGATTACCCCGCTCCCGTGAGATGTGCCCTGGATGCTGCGACATGACTCATCAAAGGACTCTGCAAATTTGACCACATCATCCGACCCTCATCGAACTGCACTGACTCCCACTGCAAGACAGCTTCATCTTCAAATCCTGCTGCGTCATCTACAAGGCTGTCACCCTAAAGTCCCCATCCTACCTCACTGAGAAACTCAACATCTCTGGAGGCATACAATCCACCAGAAGTAAGGACATGTGATGTCTTGAACTCTGCTGGTGCAGGAAGCAATGAAACAGAAAACAGGCCTTCCCTTTCTACGCCCCAAGACTCGGAAACCTCCTCCCCATCAATATCCAACTCACCCCCTCACTTCTACACTTCAGGAAGGAACTCAAGACCCTCCTCTTCAAGGAATGGCTCCACCTCAACAGCTAGGTCCATATACCATCCACTCCCCACCATACCTGAGACTGGGGTATCTGATCTCCACTGTTTCCTCCCCTTGTTACTTGTAGACCTTATTTCTAACAATTGCCCTCTGTGATGAATCCTGCATATTCATCACTAAACCCCAGCCTAAAATCTTCTCCCATATGGCCAGGGGAAGGCAGCCGCTACCTGATCCCGACCCTGGGGATGGCATCAGGAGGGTGGGTCACATGGGAGGAGATGACTGTCAGGGGGAAGTGGTGACTCCTTTGGAAGAGACGCAGTATTCATCTTTTTGTGAGGATAAGAATCCGATAATTCCCAAATATCTAATGGCATGCTGTCACTGCACAAGTCCCTACCATGCGAAAATCCAAACTATGAAAAGTCAGCTAGACAGAATATGTTTTATACTTCGGGAATAAATGAATCAAATGTGACATCATTTATTTACCATGATTCTGTCTTAAGTAAAAACCCTAATCCCAATACTAAATCACATATCATTCATATAACATCTCCAAACTCTGATTACACTCAGTTCACAAATCAATCAGAACTTAAGAGACATGAAAGAACCATAACCACTATGGACTTCAGGATCCACAATGCTTGTGGTACTGAGACGTGGAAGAGGGACACAGAGTTAATGAGGATCAAAGATGCTGCTAACAGGGATGTGCAGTCCAGTTGTTGGAAGTCAAGGCACCTGAGTGGGACATTTAAACCTGAGAATGAGCCACAGCTAAGAGAAGGAGTAGCAGAGGCAGAAGCATTCAGGAGAGAGGCCGGGCAGTTGGAGCTGAAGCAGGAGTGCGGGTGCGAGCGGGAGCCGACGATGGATGAGAAGACGTGCTGTTTTGCAGTGTATGCGCAGCAGGAAGCAGTGTCGTGGTCAGCAGCAGGGAGAGAAGCCCAGCTGTGTGGGAGACTTGCTCCCGACCCAACACGAATCACTCAGAGGGGCTGGAAGATGCAGAGATCTGAAAGATCGGGTGGAGCTCCAGAGAAGGGACGTGCATCTGCACCATCTGGTGACAAGTACGGCGGACTGACGTAACTCGGATCCCCGCGATTAATTCAGTTCACCAGGCTGAATTTAGTTAAAGGTAAGCAACAAAGAGTATTTAAAGCCACTTGGTGGACGGTCTCTGCCCTAGGTTGCGTCAATCCACACGCAGAGCCACACTTATCTCCTTATGTTATTGTTGTCTTCACCCACCATCCTCACATTTGTTTACAAGAGACGAACTGCCACAGAGACAAGGTTCCCAGAAGTAAGACTGTTTGCACTTCTTCACCTTGACGGCCAGCATGAACTCTGCTATTTAACATACAGGTACAGCCACATACTCGCATCTCTCCCTTTATTGCACTTTACATGTGCTATGTGTTTCCACCGATTAGCTAGTATACCTGGTGACCTTGTTCCACTTGCTTTTTTCTACCATATTCTTCTAGCCTCACGATTGTTTCCGTGAACATCATCGCTAGCTTCCAGATTTAGTCTACCTGAAGCTGCCTTTACAAAGGACAGCAGACTTCCTTCTGCCAGCCTAAAACCTGATAATGTGATCACAGGACACCGCCCCTTCGCAGCCCTGCCCAGCGGTCCCATTCCCACAGGTTAGCCTCCATTCAGTTCCATTTGAACACATCAGATTACGGCTGATAGTGTTGTTGCTAAAACATAAGTATCCTTTACTATGGCTACATGCTAGGCAGCAATGCTTCACCTTTTATAGTATTTCTTGCTTTTAATAGGTCTTGAGACTTCCCATAGATCTCATCCATCTTCTCCCTCTCTCTCCCCCTTCTCCCTTTTTTTGTTTAACTTATCTTTTCAGAGATTTCCAATCCGGAGGCCCAGACGAAGGCATTCTATCAACCAGCCGAAACGCCCCAGGACAAAGCGCTTAGCGTGCTTGACTGTCTCTTCCAACTAGATAGGGAGCTCCTCCCCCTGGCATAGACCGATGGTTTTGGTCCTCTGTTTGTAGAATTTATTCCATGCCCTGGTTTGATCTCTTTGGTCCTCACAGTAGAGCTAGACAGCCGGTTAACCTTGCTATACCTGAGGACCGACTAATCGGGGTTCCCTTGCTTTTAAATTGGTGACATGCATTTGGACCAATAATTTTGGTCCCGCTCTGATTGAATTCACTTCAGTTTGCAAAATATTACTTTTTAGGCACTCATAGTATAGCCGGGTAACTAGCCAGCCTTGCTAAAACTTGTGGACCAACAAATTGGCCACCATACTTTGCTACCTGTGCTGTATAACTGTTGAACTGTTTTTGCATACAACATAAATATTTCCTTCTGCTTTTCCTTTCTACATATTTAAATATGATTCTGCATCACCTAAATGTTACTAACTCACTAACTTTGTGACTATTGGACAACAAAAAAAAATGTTTGTGAAGTAACTATTTCTCTTATTTTTACTATTTGTTGCATTGTACTGATGTCCTTTACAATTCTTTTATCATTTATGATTTTTGCTCTAAAAAGAAAAACAGAAAAAATGAATAAATTGAATAAAATAACTACTATTATACTAATAAGGGATTTTGCCTTATATATTGGTTACAGTTGGTGACCTGATTGTTTATTTGTAAAGATACTTGGCTTACTACTTGAAGCAGCACTTTGAAATAATTTGAACAAAATCACCTAGACACCCCGACACAAGGGTAGTGTCAACAACTGTATCTGTGGTTGGAGCCCCTTTTTTGTTCCCTATTGTATAATAGCCCTTCTATCCTTCCACATTAGGGGCCATCCCTTCCATTACAAAGTACAGGAGAGCTGTCAATGGGATTGCCAGCCTGCAGAGGGTCCGCCGCAGCAGCAAGGAGAGACACACAGACGCCAAAAGAAGCCAGTGATCTGACCAGCAGGAAAAGGTAACCCTGGGGCGCTCCAAACAGAACATTTGCTAATACCAGATAATTTTGAATACCAAGCAAGCAGAATTAAAAGGTAAAAAGTGCACAATTTGCCTTTTATGACATGTCAACTTGGGGAAATCTGTAACCCACATTGCCAACAGCCAAGAGGACATAAAGAAGAAGTAAAAAGGCAAAAAGTGTCAGGCTCGACGTCTTGCGCGGAGGCAGCACGTACACCTACCTCCCCGTTGGGTCTTGGTGCCTGGCTATTAGGAAACACAGGCCACCACGACCCGCCGGGGAAAGAGGGTTAGGGTCCGCTGGATTGGATAGGTAAGGGGAATTAGGGTAACCGGGAAGTGGGTAAGGGAGTGGTTTTGGGTTGGGTAAGGGGACTGGGGAAAAGGCCACCTTGGTGTTTCCTGCTGGAGCTCCTGAGTTCGAGGTACACCCTCTCACACTCGTGCTCCCAAAACCTTAGACACCGTATATGAGCATTAACATAAAACCATATACATGGGCGTTTCCATCACGCCCCTAATCAAGCATTTCCTGGGTTGGTATCTCCCAAGCACAATTTGAACCTTTGCGACCTCCCCCCCACAGCCCTACTACTCGCCCAATAGGTAGAAATCGAGACAGCACTTAGCTCTGAGTGTTACTGTAGCATTGCTTGCGAGGCGACTGCCTGTTCTTGCCGTAATGCCTCAGCGCTGGGCGAGATGTTCGTGCTGTCAGTTCTGCGGAGCTCCGCTACAAGAGAACCAAAACATATGTGAGGCCAGATCAAGTCCGTGTTGTTCTCACACGGTTTACAAACATCAACATATTACTCCACAAGACGCCGAGTTACTGCACTCGGCGTTACGGGTGCTCGTAAAAGGTCTGCAACCAAGTCTTGCCACACCACGTGGCGTGCCCAAGCCTTCCCCAGCTGTCCGGCGCGTACGCGCGCCTGATTGCCTGGGAAGTATTCCCCACGAGGGCCTCTACATACACTGTGACCAGCGATCCACATTGATCGCTTGCGAAAGCATGCACTGAGTAGGAGAAGCACTTATCTGTCTGGGTGAGCGGGGCCTGCAGTTCTCACAGGCGGGGGATGGCCCCGCAAGTCGCTGCCTGCAGGAGCCCTCTGCTGAGACGTCTTCTCTGCTCTGTGTTCATCAGCGCAAGCAGGGATCCTTGCGCGCACCGCGCGCATGCGCTGTAGGTCGGGCATGGTCCGGCAAGTAGTTCTTTGGCTCGCGAACCCGCGAGCATGCTGGGCAATGTAGTCTTTCACCGGTCTAGGTGCCGGATAGCGTTTTCTGCCGCCCCAGCCCATTTCCTGCAAGAAGGACACAGCAGAGTCCTGAAATATGGTTGCCTGTGTCCCATTACCTTTGTCCCGAGCCCAGGTTGCTCTCTCCCATGCAACAGATCCACCTTGGTTACAGTGGTGGCCCTGACAAAAAGGGTACAATTCTCATTTTAAGAGATGTCAACTTGGAGAAATCTGTAACCCACATTGCCAACAGTCAACAGATGATAACAAGGAGACAAAAGGGCAAAGTCAGCACAATTCTCCTTTCCCGAGACACCAGTTTGGGGAAATCTAGTCCTGGCAGGTGAGTCTATCGGGGAAGAAACAGTTGCTTTGAAGAAATGTGGATGTGGTAAAACGTGTTGTGAAAATAATCTGTTAACTTTATCATCCTGACAAACTGTTGCATCATAAAAGACAGTTGCTGTGCTATCCTGATAAAAAAGCATGCAAATGTAAGAATAATTGTGATATTCTAATATCTGCTTTAGATCCTGGGAAGGATACTTTGTGGAGGAAACAATGACTTTGCTTTATGAACTAGTGACATTTACTTTACCAGCAAGAATACTGTGTGGCAGAAAACAATTGCTTTGGTTTTCTAATACGTGTTTTGTGAAAGGGACATTTACTTCATCAAGTGGAAGGACGCATTGGATGGAAAAGACATTTTGTGTTGAACTGAACAAAACTTTGTTGAATCAGAACTTTTTCAAGGATATTCTTGAATTGATCCAGGGGAAGGGGGGCAAACCCTGGTCACAAGGAGTACTATGTAAGAGGTATAAATTTGAAAGTTTGCACTGTTTTGTTGAACTGAAGTCAGATATATTTACCTTGTGCATTTTGGCTATATGTGAGGATCTGATACATTTGGACACTAGATCATCTTTCTTTACTTTTCATTTGCTAGGTAGGAACATCCTCGTTAGGATAGAGACAGAGAGGTGTTGCTCTCACCCCTCTTTACTTTTAATTAAAATGGCATACATTGAGAAAACAACAACTTTGTGTCCGTCTCATATTTTGACCCCTCACACCTCCCTCCCCTGTTGTTAGATCCCCATTCACTTGATTCTCTGCTCCTTGCCCTTGTTGTTCACCCAATGATTGTAAAGCTCTCCGTAGCTTCCCGAATCTAGGTCTGCACTCAATAAATACCCTAATAATAATAAGAAAGCATAATACCACCGTGCACATGTGTACATCTTAAATTAGAAGGTCAGATGTTTTAAAAATCACAGGTGCATAGCTTCAAAGGGCCACACCTAGAGATCCACCAGCAAATACATCAAGCTTGCATTTGCCTTTACCACCCAGGATAGCTCAGGGTCAACGCGCTCGCCTTGGAAGCAAGATGATGCGTAGCAACACAGGTTTGATCCCCGGATCCGCGCTTAGAAATTTCTGGGTATTAAGTGCATTATAAATAACCAATTACAATACCAGTTTAGGAAAAGGGGGGCAAGATTACCATAATCCAGCAGAAATTGACTCCCCAGATCCTTGTTCTGAGGGTAAAAAACAATGCCTGTCATGGAATGTGGCGCATGTGGGTGGGAAAGTGGACAGTTTTCCTGGATGGCAGTAACTTAAAGGTGCAGGATTAGCGGTTCCAATCGCTCGTGGACTAATTTATGAGCTCAGATTGGAAGAGCTCTGCTCCTGTTTGTCTTTTTTTGATTTTGAATATCAAGCACAGAGAAAGTAACAGGCTGGTATAGTGTCTCCAAATGGGGTCTGTCAAACATATTTTAAAACATATTTTGTTTTAGAAAAGCATTTAAAGGGGGAAATGTGCTAAAGTCACAGAAGGCAGTGGGTAATTGGGAGTGGCTGGTGTCCATGATATGTCCCTTAAAGAGTACAATTAGCGCGTGATTAGAATTGTGAGGGGTGCATAACAAATGTCTTGCTATTATAAATATAAATATGTTTGCTATATGCACTGTATAAAAGACACTTTATATATTTTAGCATAACATAACGCTGTATAGGTTGTCAGGTTGGTTTATTATGCGATTTGTGCAGTTTTAAAGTCATTTCTATAAAACAGAGTATTATTTCAGTCTTGTATTTTACACGTCCCCGCCCATAGCCCCGCCTAATCGCTCAGGCCTCTCCCCTACACCCCAACCTCCACAGGATGGTGGGTTTATTTCTTTATTGGGTATTTATAATGCACCTATATACACAATGGCCCTCATTCCGAGGTTGGTGCTAGTCATGGCGCCATGACTAACACCAATACCGGTACGGCCACTGACGTGGTGGTATGGGGACTTACCGGTCCATTCCGCCCTTTGCGGGACCGGTAAGTCCCCATTTGAAATGCCATTCCCCATTCCCATTTGAGCCCCCATAGGGCTCAATGGGAAGGGGGAAGGCGGCAATAACGGTACTGCAAATTGTGGTACCGTTATTGACCCCGGTATCCCTTTGCGGGTCCCGTCCTTAACGCCTGCTTAAACAAGACGTTAAGGAAGGACCAGCAAAGGGACCTCGGAATAGGGCGCAAAGGGATTACCGGCACTGGTGTCATTACCGGTGCCCGGTATCCCTTTGCGCCTGGGTCGTAATGACCTCCAATGTATTTGAAGGCGCAACAAGACAAGTTGGCGGTGATACAGGGAAGATAAAACAAAAATGATCCTACTAGGCCGTGTGACATTCGGTTTTTGTAAGTGAAGTAAAGAGAAGTGCAGGGGAGAGGGGGGAGTGCTAGTCAGGGCGGAAGGGTCCTGTGTGAAAAAAGCCAGTGCCAGGGGAAGCCAGGTGGACAAAGCCAGGGGAGGCAGAGAGTGCAGGGGAAAGGAAGGTCCACAAGCGAAGTGCAAGTTAAGGGGCTGAAGGGATACATAGGTGCAGGCCCATCCAGCCTTGTGCGCGGGAAGGGCCCGGAAGGGGGAGTGCAGGTTGGGGGGGGGTTATGGGAGACCCTGTGCAGGGGTAGACTGGATTTAGGGGGGCCAGGTGCCCTATAGGACTCTGAAGGAACCAGGAAGCCAGTCCAGGGGCCAAGGGGAAACTTTAGCAGGGGAGGGGGAGAGGGAAGGAAGAAGAGAAAAGGAAGGTCTTGAGAAACTTTCCGGAATTTAAGGAGATCCGGCTCAAGTCTGAGAGGGGCAGGGAGGCCATTCCAGAAGGAGGCACCGGCGGAGGAGAGAGATCTACCCCTCCACTCTCTGCTTGGAAAAGCATCTGATCTGCAGAGAGTTAGAGCTAGGCGACCAAAGGGCTTTAGCAGTGAGGTATTTAGGGGGAGATAGTTGGATGTAATGGGGTCCCAGGCCCCAGAAAGCCTTGTGGATGATGCAGAGGGTCTTGAACTTGATCCTTGCAGCAACCGGGAGCCAGTGGAGAGATTTTAGGCTGGGGAGATGTGATCCCTGGGCTTCAGGCCAAGGATAAATCTTGCACTCCTGTTCTGGATTAGTTGAAGGGGGCGAAGGGAGGAGTTAGGCATATAGGAAGAGGCTGTTGCAGTAGTCTAACCTGAAGAGGACCAGAACTCTGGAGACATCGAGTTTCTGGGGGAAGGCGAGGAAAGGGAGAATGCCTCTGAGGAGATTCAGCTGAAAGTGGGCCTTCTTGGCATGGTCCATGATGTGAGGAGAGAAGGAGCGAGAAGAGTTGAAGATGACACCAATGTTTTTTGACTCACAGGAGGGTGAGGAAGGGGGCCCATGAGGGTAGCCAGTGTGGGACGGAAAGAGGGAGCAAGGGTCCCAATGAGAAGGAACTCTGCCTTACTCGCTTTAAGGTTCCCAAAGTCCATTAGTGCCTCTCCCTCCACTGAGCCTAACCTGTGTCCCCTGCCTGTAACACCCAGTATCCCCTTTCTCTGTGTCCTTCCATGTGTACCCTATCGATTCTGTACCCTGATGGTATCCCTGCCTCTGTAACCACTCGTTGTACTCTGCTTCATTGCAGCCAGGTTCACACTATATAAAGCCCAGTATGCATCCAAACTTTTAAAGTGAGTTCTGCAAGGGGGTGTGGGGGTGGAGGGTCCACCGGGTCACCCAGGAGAGGCACAGCAAGATATGGGGACCTAAAAGGATCGAAACACCCTGAACTTGTAACATGTCATGCTGTGTCAAGGGACAGTGTAAAAGTGCCTTAATTTCACTACTCAGTGAGGAGACTCATGGCACGGCTCGCGAGTGGAGAAAGGTCAAAGGGCAGTATTCAGCTTCTTCCCTGAAAAAGCAGCAGCAGAAATGTGATATTACACTGCTCACAGCCGGATCGATTATTTTTGCTAGATTAGCTGAACATCTCACTCTGCACGCAGTGATCAGATGAATCCCAACTCCCACCTTGTCACAATCCCTTTATTCACGAAGACACTGATTCTTACCTAGATGTAAACTAAAGATGGGTATTTATCAAAGAATTAGAGAGCACACACCTTCGGGTAGATCTTGATGGACGGGGTGCGGGTGGGAGGTGGGGGGCGTCAGTAAATGCAGCAAGGCAGGGACTAAAGCGAAGGCAGGCGGAGCAGCAGGGGGGAGAGGAGGCCCGGGGAACAGGAGGCGCTCTGCACGCTGGAGGGCGGAGAGAGTGGGCGGCAAAGACATTCAAGCAAACTAATGTTTTTTTTTCTTCTTTTCATATAATTGCACCATTACCACCTTCTACGAACTTCATTTGTGTTTCTAACAAAGTCCTCCTGGCTCCGCCAACGTATCAGAGAATGTTATAAGTGCCGAGAACAGCACAGCTCTCGCGCAGCGTTTAAAGGAAACGGTGCACGAAGTGTGCACTGATTGTGTGTGCATCAGGGGGTTAGGGTGCGTGCACCCAAAGCATGTTGGTCCCCAACATCCCATGCGTGTACCGCTTCTGCCATCGATGTCCGGAGCTGGGAAAGGTCCCTGGACAACGTGTACTCAAAGCCCCTGAGGGTGCGTGTTATGATGACCACTGGGCATGCGCTGATATTGAGGGGGGCCGTTGTTGTGAATTATACCAGCAGGTGCATGCATTCAAGTCCAATAGTTCTCATACCGAAGCCATGGTGGGCAATTGTATCGAAGTCCAAGAGGGCGCGCGTGCTTGTATTTACAGAGCTGGTATTGGATGCCAGGGGTGTTTGTATCTATGTGTATTTCTGAGTGGTATACTGAAGGCTTGTAGGTGTTGTAAGCCCACTAGGAGTGTATTTAAGGCAGCGGACATGCATTTAATTAGGATCGGGGGTGCTTGTATTGAAGGCCAGGAGTTGTTTACACAGAATGCCTTCACAGTTTTGTACCACGCTGAGGGAGGACCCACGGTGCTCGAATTATATATATAGTCCTGTGCAGGGCAGGTTCTAGCCAAATTGGTGGCCAGGGCGAAACATCAGAATGTGCGTCAACCCCCTTATGGCACACGTCACCCCCAAACTACACCTCTGTCGTGTGACAAAACCCCTCCTCAATATGAATAAATAATTGCTATATAGATGAAGCTGGTTTCATTACATCGAAATTCAAGTACTTTACAGAAACAGTCTAATGTGAAAACACAGCTGCTGCTGCCCAAGTAAATGGTTTTTCTATCACCTGCTCTTAGGGAAGGCCTTGCCTGAATGCATTTTCAAACTGTCTGTACTGGCACACTGCACTGTGACCAGCCTGCCGGGGTCTGAGGGCCCACCCACTGACCCTGCGTTGCAGGAGTTCTGTTCGCACCACCTCACTTGTTTTTCGCATGGGGAAATACTAGACTAACTATATGAATCAGGCGTGCTCGACTTGGAAACAAGATGACACGGAGAAACACAGGTTCGATCCCTGGGTCCGCGCTTAGAAACCTCTGGGTATTAAGCGCGTTATAAATAACATATCATATCATATCATATCATATTTTCTGATGGGAGGGTATCATTCCAAGATGGACAGTCTGGTACACTCTTATTGTACTCTTTCAACATACCTCTCTGAGAGTGGGAAAGGGGAGAATAGCACCAATGAAGATTCATGTATGCTTTGCATTAAATCACAGAGCATTTCAGGACTATAACATTTTCATAAACAAGTCTGTGATAAAAGGATTGTATGTGTGGATCTCTAAATTCATAACTGATTCATGGCTTGGTGCTCACATCACGGTTCACAATACTCACCCTGACATTAAAATGTTTGTAACCATGAACCATACATGCTCATTTGGACAGCTTGCGTTTTTGGATGCACTTATGAAATGGCTGCAACATCAGCCACTCAAATGGGGTACAAGGGCACTTTTGCTTCTTGTTCCTGAAGAATTATAGAGGAGCAACAGCTGGTTCTCAGTGTGGGCATGTCCAACCCCAATACAGAAACATCTTTAGGGAATTATATCTACAGACCTTAAATGCGACGGTAGCGCTATTACCGCTGCATTTAAAAATCCGCCGGCGGTAAGAGCGCAAAATTTCCCCATTGAGCTGAATGGGGAATGGGGCATTCCCGAATGGGCTCAATGGGGAATGGGGATTTCCCGTTCCGCCAAACCCGTGATCTGGCGCTAATAGAGCCGGTGGGTTTGGCGGTAGGGCAGATAACGCCAGCGCTATTAGCGCCGGCGTTACCGCCCAACTTGTGATGAGGCCCACAGTGTCTGTGACTCCAGAGTATCTCACATGCTGTGTTCGGAATATGCATCCCTTTGTTTGCATATTCCGAATGCATCCCAGTCATCCACAAATCGGCAGAGAGCAGCCAGCCGCACATCGCAGACGAGCGCTCACCGGCACAGCAGGCTGCTTAATCTTTTGTCCTGTAAACTCTGAAACATCTTTCTGGGTGGGACCCGTACTGCGCCCACCTTCTGAGCTATTTAACTCTGTGCCCTGGGCCATCGCCCGCTCTGCCCGGGTCAAGAAACGAGGATGGTCCTGTGGTTACTTGTATTGAAGGGCCAGGGTTCTTCTATTGAAGCATTGTGTGTGCATTCACTGGCGGCTACGGATGTGCTTGTGTCGAAGGTCACAGGGGGGTTTGTACTGAATGCTGAGTGATGAGAGTTCTGAATACCATGGGGTTCTTTTCTTGAAGAAACTTTGGATAATGGCATTGAAGGCGAAGGGAGCAATGGTATGCCAATTCCTGGGGATACCAGTATCAATTCTGGGTGGGAATTCTATTGAAGGCTCAGAAAGTACGTTTGTTGAGGGGTCGGGCCTGTTTGCATATATGGCCAGTGTGATGTCTGCTGGTGCTGCCGGCAGGGATTGGGGTGGATGAGCGCCATGCATGGTAGGCCGCAGGCCGCGCTGTGCAGCACCAATAAAGCACATCAGACGCAATGGGCCTCATTACGACCCTGGCGGTAAGGGGTTTACGCCAGCGTTAGCTGCGCCGACCCCTTACCGCCAATTACGAGGTCCCTTAGCGCCATGGCGCTTTTAACACCTGCTTTTAGCAGGTGTTAAAATCCATGGCGCTAAGGGACCATGGAGTTAATTACGCCACCGTAATTTACGGTGGCGTAATTAACGCCTTCCCCACTCCCATTATGCCCTATGGGGCAAAAATGGGAATGGGGAAGGGTAAATGGGGATTGGGGACTTACCGCCCCCGCCAACCTCGGAATGGGGCGGTAAGTCCGCTAACCACCATGGCGTAAACATAGTTTACGCCATGGTGGTAAAGTCACAGCCCAGGCGGTAACTTACCGCCTGGGTCGTAATGAGGCCCAATGTCTGCTTGCTCCCGAACAGCTGGATTCCGGCGATCAGCCCTTTATTATGCCTCCACGTCACCGCGCATGCAGGACATGAAGCGGATGTAACAGCCTGGTCTGCATGATTTGAAGGCTTGTGAGTTCTTCTGGTGAAGGCCTCAGCAGTGATGGTACTCCCTACAACGTGGTGCTTCAATGGAAGGCACCTTGTCCCTGTTGTACTTGCATTATTAGGTAATGGTGAGTTTAATGAAGGCTCAGGGAGCATTGCATCATAGGCCAGGCAGTGCTTGGTTCGCCTCCCACCAAGTGGCTGGCTCGAGCTCAACTCAAGGTTCACATTTGAATTGGAAGCTCTATGGCAGGGTTGTCCAACTCCAGGTCTCGGGAGTTGTAATCCTGGTGGGTTTAGAGGATATCCCTCATGAATATTGTTACGATAGAATTTGCATACATTTAAAATCATTGTTTTCAAATGTATCTCATGAATATTAATGAGGGGTATCCGGAAAATCCGACCCTCAAGGCCTTTAGTTGGACAACTGTGCTCTGTAGGTAAATGGCAGCAGGGAAACAGTCGATCATTGACTGCTAGAGGCCAAGTGTGAAGGTTAGGTGATAAGGACTGGATGGATACCTTTGTACCTCAAAGCCCCAGTCCCCAATCGCTACCTTGCACCTTATTCTGAATCAATGAACAGTCCCAAAACAATCCCTCCTTTTAATAGAGCCTGGTTTATTTCCATGATGTCTGCTGATTTGACACACACCACAAACGATTTTCTTTTTGTGGCACTTTCCATTGTCTTCACATAATGCACGATACCAATGTGCTTGCCTGTGTTAAACAATCACTGTAAGCAGGTGACCTTTTCACATATTTGTCTTCTTTCGTTGTGTGTCTTTACGTTTTGAAAGTACGGTTGGAAACCCTACAAGTAATTTATTGTTAAGGGTGAAATCTCTGTTTTGTGTCAATTGGAGTGTTCCATTCAAGGTGGGCAAAATAAAGCTACAATCCTACTGGGGGGCATCAACGAGAAGAGTTAAGCCGGTCATGATTCCAAATGCACTGAATTTCAGGGGTTCTGTTGTGATACATTTGGTCAACCTAACCAAACTTTGTTTTTTCAGTGAAAATATATAGCCTGAAAAACATTAAGGGACGTCGTGGTTAAGTTGCACTAATAAAAACCTATGACATTCATTGAACAAAAACGTTGCAAAGTAACATTGAAAAAAAAAGAAAGAAATTTGCAGGTTATGGTAAGCTATGCAACCATGACTCGCGCCACCACCATGCACTGCTAAGACTAACACCAAGGGTTTATATAGTGGCCAGGCTGGTTTCTAATACGATTCGTGTAGTTTTCTAATTATCTCTCTGAAACAGAATGCTAGTTTAGTTTAAAGAAATACATTAGCACATATATGTCTCAGATAGAGCAGCACAAATAAATGAGATTAAATGAAACAGAGTACCAGGTATGAGTGTTGTGGCATGGGCAGAAAGCAACGATATGGTCTTATGTGGTGGGGGATGTGCAGGCGAATCCCAGGTATGCTTTTTGGCTTTTAGAAGATGGGGAGTCACAGGGTCTGGCACAGGCTTTGTTTTGTGAGTATGACGGTTGCAGGACACCAGGTATGGCGTTTATGCTATGCGAGGTCAGGAGGCAGTATGCCAGGAATGGGGTTTGTTGTTTGGGGGCGTGCAGGCAGCAGAACAGGCATGAGTCTTTTACCCGCTCCCTCGTGTTTCGTGCGTGGAGTCAAGTGAGAGCCCTTGGCTTGGTACTGGCCCACCTTTACCCATGAATTCTCTGGCTCGCCCATGTTTGCCTTGAAGGCATGCACCTTATATCCCTCCTCCAACCACTGATAGTATTTGAACTTAAAGACAGTCTGCCTATCTAATACGCGTTTTATTTTTAAATATTTCACCCTGAGACTGTTCCCAGGCACTTCAGCATGCACAGAGTAGTTGGTTTGCTGTGGGTCTGCAGATGCAGGAAATGGGTTTATAACATCGGTCCTGGGACTGCACACCATCTGCAGAATGCGCGCGTGCGCGCGACTCCTGCAGCCCTACCGAAGGTCAGCAAACGATCGAAGCAAGCTGTCGCTTGACTCCATTTTGCTCGTCTTTATTGTCAGTGTGACTCACATCTGAGTTCACTCTCTCTGTGCTTAGTTTTAGAAATGAAAGGTGGCAACTTTTTATTTTTTTAAATTTGTAAATATGAAATAAATGATCCTTTGTGCAGTCACACGTCCACCTCTAAGCCTTGTGTGGCCCTTCTTTGTGGACTTATGATGCAACTACACATATTCAGAATGATTTCAAAAGATTAGTTTGTTAACACATCAACTGCATGTCCAGTGCAGATTCAGTATCTTTGAAAGATGCACAACTGGAGACTTTTTATAAACTTGAAATGCCTGCTTCTCTACTGTTTTGCTAGACCTTTAAAGCCGCCTAACAATTTAGAAAAGTCCTGCAGCTGTATTTAAAAGCGTCCAAACGGTCATCTAGTGCTGTCTTAATAATAGCCTCTGACGTGCTTCTAGGTGCTCCCAGTTTTTAGCATATGGATATAATGAGATTTTCCCATTGTAAGAACAGCAGTCATCATCTGCAGTCACTGGCGTAGCAGGACCCCCATAGACCTGCACTGCAGAAAAGCCACACGGACTCTGTGTCATTGGGGTGGCCTGATGAGAGCCATCATAATCGAGCAAGCCTGTGACAGTGGTAGTGTAACGGAGCCTGTGACAGTCAACCCCACTTGCGCCCCTTGTTCACATCTGGTCACCCCCACTGCTTGCTTCCCGCTGGAATGGCCTGGTAGGAGATCAATACCTTTATTTAAAAGAAGGCATGCATGCATGAGCTGCTAGCCGTGCCAAGCCTGCAGCATTCAGGCACTGCATACTGCTGTCTACTGGTTGCTAGGTAAGCAAGCTGGAGCACCAGCTTGTTTCAGAGCACGGTCATTGCTTTGCCTGGATCGAGAGAACACCACCAAAGCAGCAGCATATGAACTTGAAGGTAAGTTAAAACAAAAATACATTGGTTGCATGCATGCATGTTTGAATATATATAGCAGTGTGTTTGTGTGGTGTGTGCGCAAGATGTTTATATTTGTGTGTAGGTTTTTGCATGTATTTGTGTGAGACTGTGTTTATGTGTGTGTGTGTGTGTGTGTCTGTAAGAGACATGCATGCATGTGGCTGCAAATGGCTGTAGCAGTGACAATGGGGTCTTAATTTGTTTATGCAATGTCATCAAAGTACTGTTCTGTGTATTCTGGCATAGATTGTAGCTGGAGCGCCATCAAAGTTATTTACAGTGACCATACCGGCATAGATTGTGGCCACAGTTTCTTGGAAGTCTTTTATAGTGACCATACTGGCATAGAATGTGGCTGCAACATCAAAGTGACTTCCACTGGGAATGCAGACATATGTTATGTACACTCAGTGATATGAAGTTATTAACAACGGCAATGTTGGTATATGTTGTGCACAGATGCATTATGAGAATGTTGTAAAATGCTCCTCTGTACTGTGGGTGACATGGCATTTACTCTATTTTCACCATGTGGTGCCATAGAGACCAATTGTAAGTTGTCTGGGCCTCATGACGATTTGGCCGGTATCCCGGTGGTAATACGCCCAAATGTAATTAAGATAGCACCTGCCAGTCCGGTGTTATAAGCGCCGGATCAGGAGTTTGAGTGTCAATGGTAAATTCACATTCCCCTTTTTCGGCGCAAATACATCACACTAAAACAGGCGGCGGTAATTTAGCCGAAAACAGAGCGCTAAATGGGATTTTCACCTCCAGCAAAAAGCTGGAAATAAAACAGCCCATTTAGCCCCAAACTCGTGATCGGGCCAGCACCTAAATGCGGTGGTAATAGTGTTACCACGCATTTAAAGGCTACCGCCCAACTCGTGATGAGGCCCTATGTCTTTTTAACCCTTTTTTCTCAAAAGTGGTGATGTCAAATATACAATTTTGATAGATTATTTAAAAAAAGAAATCTGCGGTCTCTTATTGTACTTAGGCTATCATGCTAATTCATGGTAGCGTTAATGCCCCTCACTGAAATGTTCACCAACTTTGAGTGTTTTATAATGCCAGTGACCCCTCAGGATCTGCCCAATCCCCTGTTTCCAGAAGCTTCTTTCACCACTGGCAGGAAAGTAATAATGATACTGGCCATGCACAGTGCTGATTGATATGCCCGGGTGCCATGGGTCAGGTACCACACCTTCCTGTTTTTACAAAAGGCGAAAGAGGTTTGATTTAAAAACATACTTGCATCTTCATTGTGGGCCAGATCACATTCTAGAAAATCTTTATTAAAGGGCGCGCAGCAAGAGAAAGGCAAGGCAAACTGAGAGACCCCGGTGACAGAAAAGAATAGGCCCCATTTCCTCGGAAAAAAACAGGAATTTGTTAATTTATGATTACAAAGGATTCAGTACAAACAAAGTGGAAGTTTCTATGAGCTCAGTAAAGTGAAACTAATGTATTTTAATAAGTGGTTTGTGCTCCACCCTAGCCTATGTGCCCAAAGTCGCTTAGATCATAACAGGGTAGATAACAATTGCATATTGAAAGGCGTGTAATATATTTGGCTTTGAAGATTGTCATTGCTAATAAGCAAAAGTGAGAGTCATTACAAGTACATATCATCCTTATGGTTCATTGTGTTTATGCAATCTACAATTCTAATAGTGCTAATGTGGCAAAATATAAAACATGCAGGGAAAGCATTGCTGTTTCTTCTCCTTTCTCGGTTTGATGTGTATCAGCATCATTTCCAACTCAATCGGTACGTGTGCTTTAATGACAAGTCCTTGGGTGTTACCATTATATTATATTTCAAGTTCTATATGTATAGCATATTCAAAATAGCCAAACAAAATTGAAAACTGCAAAGTTGTCATTTCAAATAAGCCTTTGCTCCCTTTGGAACATTCTTCAGATACCCTCATAAGCTTCAATTTCTCCTGAATCTTTACTGTATTTGAAACACTTACGCAAATGCGGCTAAGAGCGTATTTTATGACTATACATGCACAGTATCTCCCTACCAGGACTGCCAGTAAGGTCAGGTTACCATGTATAATGGAAGCACCTAAAGATATTGTCAATCCTGTTAGCAGACCACACAAGGAAGAGCCTGAGTATGTGCTTTCCCAGTGTAAGGCAGCTGCAGACATGTGGATGTGGTAGATGATGTCAGCGTTAGTGCTTGAGAGGTCAGGAAATAAGTGCAGCATTCAGAACCAATCAAGAGACATACTTCTCCCCAGGAGGGATACTATCTAGGGCCATATAACTTTGCTAGACCATAGATCACAGGGCTCACTTGCTCATGATTCATTAGGGTCAGAAGTATCATTGGGCGCTTCGTCAACAATAGAGACAGCCCATAGATATTGTCTAGGTTTAGTTTTATGTCTACCCAATGTATTAGATAATCCATGCTGTCAGAAAACTCATCCCACCCTGATTCTCTCTTGTATTATGGAAATGGGGATAGATTTCTATTGTGTTTGATAGTGGGTAAGACATATCCCATGTAGAAGGAACCTGAACAATTAATTGAGAGCCGGCTGCAAGCAGAAATTCCACAAATGCATTAGGTGGCATAACCTGATTCAGTAAAGAGAACCCCTTTTGGAAAGAAAATCAAACGCAGCTTATAGTAGCCATCTGTGTAGTTAATAGGGTGAACATACACTTACTGATATTTGTAAAAATTGTGCCATGATTCATATAACAAAGGAGGCCTTTTGCGAGAGCAGATAATCAGATAGCAAAAGTTTCTTGTTCATTTCAGCAGAAGATGGAGGAAAGTTCAGAGGTCCAGTAAAACCTAATGAGGACCCATGTCCTTTACAAGCTTCAGCACTATCTGACTCAGAAAGATGTCTCAAATCATCACATACCCACTCCCCCCAACCCAATCAAAGACAGGTGGTGCCATTGGGAAAACACAGGGCCTCATTATGAGGAGCGCGGTAAAAACAGGGTCATTACCGGCATGTAGGTGCTAGCGGGTCCATGCTCATATGACGCCGCTAATAGCGGGTGATTACGAGTGCGCGAGCACGCGCAAACCCCCATGCCGGTAATAGCCATACCGGCATGCCGCTAAAGGCCCTCCAACCCCCGATAGCGCCATCACGGGACCCGCCGATACCGCCTCCGCTTAGGAGGAACCCCTTAATACCGACCCGGTAATAACATCATGCTAATACCGGGCTCGTAATACCGGACCCGTAAGTAACATCATCGTGTCAGAACGGGAAATGCGGCGGCGGCCATCAATAAAAACACAATCCATTGCCATCCTCCCAAACCACCACTTGCATTCAGGAGAGACCAGTGCCAATCCCTTCACCATGTCAAAGGCTACCCGGAAAAGAACTCCCCGCCTGCGCAAACAGTGTTTTTCAGATGCAGAATTTAACATACTGGCAGACACCCTTCCAACACATGCAGACAAGATCAACCTGCAGAACCTGAAGAGGGAGGTGCAGCAGCACAAAAAGTAAATCTGGGAGGAGATAGCCTGCAAGGTGTCGGCAGTCGGCACCACCTGTAATATATACAAGATATGTCAGCGGAAAAAGTCAAATTAAAGGGGAATCCGGCAAACGGACGGGGTGAGGGGCAGCCAAATTCGGAATCACATATCAGATCATACAAAAGACAATAGAATTAGAAAACATGAATATTTTATTTATATTTCATTATTTTAAAACATGTATGTTAAATCATGTTTCAAGCTCGTTAACTACATAACATTTAATTAGAAGCTAGAATACATAGTCAAGCAAGAATGCTTGTCTAAAAACATGACTGATAATTCAGTCAGCACTGGCTTAGTATAACCAAGCACTCTGAACAGCAGACCGTTTAAAGGAAAACAACTGGCTGGTGGTCAGGGGCTACGGCCACATTAGAGAATACAAAGACAACCACAAACACATAAACAAGGCAATAATGGTTACTTCTGGATTTGAATCTATAAGGGGGTGCCGTCGGCACCACCCCATGGACAGTGAAGGACTGCAAAAAGAGGTGGGATGACCTCCGCCTCAGGGTTCGGAATATCCTGGCCAGTAACAGGAGTTATCCAGATGGAGTCCATCGAGGGATTTGGGGAGATGGAGATGGGTGAGTGACCACACAGATCCCTGTAGGGGAAACCATGATGTAGCACAAGTGATGTGGAAGAGAGCCTAGGCAAGGCAATGCATGTCCCAACACACACATGAACATATCCTTGTGCAGATGGAGGGCCAAACCCTGCCACACTGAAATGCATGCTGAGTGCCAATCCCATTACCAACACACAGCCAACACACATGGACCGTGCCCATGTAATACAACACCCAAAACCCAACACAACCACATGCCACCTGCCATGCATCAAATGGCAAAATGCCCCCTTCATACTGCCCTGTGTGACACACCTGTAAGATATGAATGCATGATAAATGTAATACTTCACAGCACCATATAATGCATCTAGCGTGTAACACCATCACTGATGCCCTGCATCTCTTCTACCCCCCAGGCACCGATGGAGAAGATGCCAGCGAAGATCCAACCGCAAGGGCATCCACCTCCCGGCCAAAGACAACGGCCAGCAACAGCACCACCTCCGGGGCAGCCTCGCAGCCCACACCAACACCCAGGGTGCCTGACACCGTGGACACTGAGCTGGCTACATCAGTGGAAGGCGAGGCTGTTGACCCACTGAGCAACACTGCTACCCCAGTGGAGGAGGATGTGGACCGGGATGTACTGACCCATGTGCCATGTACACGCTCCCAAAGCCCTGTGCCCACCCCCACCCCACATTCAGCCCTCACCCACCTGCAGCAGTGCTGATCCCCTCCTGCACGATTCAGACCTCAGCAGCCTCCCCGAGGATAGCACTGCCATTGCAGTCCCGGTCACAGCACTCTCGACCACTGCTGCTCCCACCAACAACCTCGAGGCACGGCTAGCGAGGGTGGAGGCCAGACATGACTCTATGTTGGACCTGCTCAGACAGTATGTCGCCGATGGGGAAGACACGAGGTGTGCAATAGCCCAGGCCATAGCAGCAACCACAGCCGCCATAGAGGCGAACGCTGCCGCCGTCAATGCCTCGGCATCGTTGATGAGAGACAGTCCGGGGGACATCATGCAGGTCCTCACTTGCATCCTGCTGCACATCCCAGCTGTGGAAATCCCCACGGCTTCCACCCCATCCACCACACCCGCTTCCTCTGCCCCCACTTCCCCTGCACCCTCCAGCCCTGTGCATCTAACAAGACGTAGTGCGAGGCACTCTGAAATGCTGCCCCCGGACATCAAGAAGTCCAGGAAATAGTGTAGGGGAACTATGGGAGTGGCTCAGATGGTGTTGGTGGTGAACGGGTGAATTAGAGGGAGTTCACTGGTGGGTGGTTTTGGGAGTTCATGGGGGGTTAGGGGGGTTGCACTTTCTCCAGTTGTCATCAATACACTGTGGGATGTATTTACCCATGCATCCAAGCCATACCTCAAAAACTGCGCAGTACTGACATGGAAAACATCATGATGGCCAGAGCTTCCCAGAAAATGCACAGGGAAATGCATGAAGAATAGGCTGCCACTCATTTTTGCCGATGTTATGGGCACAGAAGGACACTGCCTAAAACCACCATTGGACTACCCACACAGTAGTCTGAAACCATTGGGAATGGCAATGCTGATTGCCAAAAGCAAACCCATAACTGTTGGGAATTCATTTTCTTAAATCCCAAAAAGGGGTGCAGTACCAGTACTCACCACTATCCAAAAGCCGGCGTTTTAAAACCACCAGATTTTGTCGAAAACTGAATAAATGAACCCAAAACATGCCAAAGAAAGACATTTTAAGAGGTGGATCCAATGTAAAGTTATATTCTGAAGTGACTTGAAGGTTTATAACAAGACTGGCTGAGCTGTGGATTTCAGCAGTTTAAGTAAATTTGGACTGAAAGACACTAAAAAATCTAAATGTTTAAATTGACTGAGTGACCTACTTTTGAGTGTCACATAGGTTGCAATTGTTTAAATGTCATAGTTTTAAACTTAGAATCAGCATCCTAGCTGCATATGTAAAAAAATGTCTTGACTTAAACTGGGGAACAGAAATGACATGTAGCTAAAAACTGGCTTAAAGAGATTCCAATTCTGCCTGGCAACTACCCCCCATCAGGAGTGAAACTTGAGTCACAGCTGTGTTCCCAGGCCTATCTGCCTTTTGCTGGCCACACTAAGGATATGCCATCTCTCTGATAATTGAATTAAGGGGAGCCCCCACAGAATACAGGAGCTCTGAACAAAGCCCTGTCCTGACTCAGGCAAATGTTTTATTGGCGGGAGTCGTAAATGGAGCTTCCTCTTGGCAGAAGCTGGGAGGGGCAGGGTCTCTGAGCTTGGCAGAAACTGGAAAGACTGGTTTCTGTACCATGTGACATGAAAAGACACACCTCTATAGCCAGAATATGGTTTTAGAAAAAGATGAATAACTCATAGAGCGGACTTGTGAAAATTATTTAAATGACACCATAATTCTTGTGATTTTTCTGCCCACATTTTAAGAGGTTTTTAGAACCGGTGGCATGTTCAGGGGAGTTTTAGCGGAAAAGAGGATATTACTCAAAATGTGTGCATGTGAAAAATCTGACACTTCATCAACTAATGTCCATACTCCTTGCGCACATGTGTGTAAATTTGGGGTAATGTCCGGTATTGCAAACCAGTTAAAAAGTGCAAAATATTGCCATTTCTGAATGCAAGCCCTCAGGAAGAGCAGATTTGGACAGGGTATACCTCCTGTAATGCATGATGGGTGCATATGATTTTAAAACAATATGTACCTCTGCAAATATGTATTTGGTTCAAATCTAGATTTGTGTGCAAGTTGACAGGAGGAGTGGACTTTCTGCAGGCTGTAAAATGACATCACTCTGACACAATTTAGCTCCCCCAATCAGGGGAGAAATGAAAGCTTGGCCAATGATAAGTGGAGAGGGGCTGGCTAGTGATGCTGCTCACACACACCCATTTTCAAAACACATAAAAGCAGAGAGACAGGACAGATAGGGACCTTCAAATCCATTTGCAGCTGGAAGCTCTGCCGGGAAAATCCATACTTTACCTCCATCAACCTTCAGAGACCCAGACCAGACCAGCAGAGTAGAGCTGACCTGTTAGCAGAACCAGAGAGAGCTGACCCAGATCACTGTGAAGTGCAGAGACCAGAGTCCAGTCTAAAACCTGACCAGATCCGTGGCGAGGCCCATTTCACTCAAGAATATAGTGTGAGTACCTAGAAAACTGTGCAGAACCAATCTCTTAGTTAAAATAATATAGTTCAAGCTATTTTAATCTAAGTAGAACTGCCTCCTAATTGTCACCTGTCATTTGTAAAGCTGTCACTTGTCATTTTCTAGTTGCAAGCTGCACTTGTCTTTTTGAACTTTAAAATTTCAAATCTGAAAAGCGACCTTTATTTAATCGCTCATATCTCCGTGACCGTTTGTGCTAGAGACTTGCAGTAACTTTCCTCAGAAAGCTTAGAATCGTGGCTTTTCAACGAACCTAGAACCGCATTCTTACCCCCTATAGTTTTGCCGTAATCATGAAAAACGCATTCGCGAATTTTGCCGCGATTTGCAAATTTCTTCACGTGTAAAAATCTGCTGCTTCTTGCTTTCATTTGCCAGAAATTCGTTTAACCTGCTAATTATCCCTGAATCATTGCTAGTGTGAGCCTGGACTAATATTAACTAGATACCACTCACCCTGAACCTCTAGAGGGAATTAAAAGCATTTTAACATATTTTCACTCCATTGCCAGCACATATCAAAGCATTTTGCCTGTGTTTTCAACGTCTGTAGTCTAAGTTGCTGGGTGAACTGAATTACATTTGAATTGCATTTCTGAGAATTGTGTGCCTTCTTTCCATTTCCTTGCATTGCATAAAAGGGGGGGTGAATTGTCCAAGAAAGTGATTACATTGTCTTTTGCTGAAATTCTATCAAGTTATTTTCTTTACTGCATTTCATTCCACATTGCATCCATTTGAAACCATAAAAGTATTGTTGCTATTTTATCCATTTCATGTCAACTCCTTAGTGATTATAAAGAAGTGTGCTAGTGCCAGATTCTCCGTTGTTAATCTTTATCATATCAGATTAAGTGTGATATTCAATTATTAATTTATTATAAAGCGTGATATATATATATCTATATTGTTTAAATTATCAAATAAACCTTTAACTTGCAAAACAGAATTACTTCTTGGCTCAGTGGGGTCAGGAGGATTCCAAGAGAGGGGTGTTATATAGGGGTAGTCATCCAGAACGCATGAACTGGACACAAAGATATATCAATAAGGGTTTTCATTCAGTATTCTAGACTAGGCGTTGACTTGGCTGTAGTGCTGAATTGAATCCTCTTACAAATTGGGGGCTCGTGCCGGACGTTTGGATTAGATCTATCACTTGTGCAGATGAATACAGCGTGCCAGCTGACCAGATACACATATCCGGTCGGAGCACACGCTGTGTTACGCTGTAAAGCACTTCTCAAAGGAACGGCACAAATGCAGGCTCTTAGTCAGGAAAGAGACGCCTTAGGCCAGGAAGTCTGCCATTTAAAAAGAAAAATGGAAGAAAATCACCTGGCCCACCAGGGACTGGGTGACCTCCAAAAAGAACACCAGAACCTGTTAGAGTACACCAGGAGGGTGGAGGATGCTCTAGCAAGAAAGGAGCAGGCCAATAGGGACACAGCTCAGGAGGTAACCCTCCTGCAGCAAAGACTGGCCCAGTGCTCCAGGACCAATCAGGAAACACAGAGAGAGAATGAGGCTCTCTGCCAGCACAATGATAGGCTCCAGCAACAGGTAGCGATGCAGGAGAGACTGATAGAGTCTAGTAAGGCCTTAACTGAGGAACTGAAGGCACAAATGCAGGCTCTTGCATTGCAACAGGGAGCAGGGGCGGATAGAGATGAGGTTCGCTGGGAAAGGGAAGCTCCGGAGCATAACCTCAGGAGCCCTAATACCAGAGGCCCTCATACCTCTCAGTCACTGGACTCTGCCACCCCCATATTCCCTGGCGCACATGAGCACCGGGCCACAGGGATGGCAGACTACTATCCAGACAAAAGTATGGGGCTCATAGGCCAGTACCACCCAGGTATGGAGGGGCGGGCATCCGGGTATGGGCACCCCAGCACAGTGCAATTTAATGGGGAACCCCAGGAGAGTAGGCCCATTAAGGGCATCCTGAAAACCTCTGCCCAGTTAGGTCAGTGGGGGGGTACCCATCAAATCCTGGCAGCAAGGAGGAATCTGAAGACTCCTCTGAACTGCGCAGGACACAGGAGACCAGGTCCCCACATTCGGCCAGCCATTTCCAGGCTCGCAGAATCCGGGAAAACCTGGAAGAGCAGACAGGAACCTCTGGGAGCAGTGCCTCTGAGTCAGAGGAGGAATGGACAAGGGTTACCCGAACCAAAAAGGCCAATAAGGCAAAAAGGGCCTTGCTTAAGGACCCCTTAAAGCAGATTAAGGCGATCAGGAGCGTCATCACGCCTTACCATAAGAACGCTAAGTATTCTGTTTGTGAGCACTTAGAGTTGTTTGAGCAAATGATGGAGACTTTCCATTTGAAGGACAGCCAAAGCTGTATTCAATATGTAAAGTGGACCTTCTCCCCGGAATACTCCAGTTTCTTTGCGGGGCTGGAGGACCAAAATCATTTAAGATGGTCCATCTATAAGGCGGCCATCTTGAAACATTTTTCCATTCATAGAAATCCTCAAGAGGCTGCAAGGCAGCCTACAATTTGCAATGTGGGGAGGATCAGGCCCCACAAGAATTTGTGCAAGAACTGAAACGTGCTTTTGCGCAGACCACCAGAAGGGTGCGCACAGACAGTAGAGAATTCATTAATACATTTTTTCATGCCTTGCCCAAATACATAATGACCCAGCTCGTGAGGGATTTTCATGAGAAAAGATCTTTAGACTGGGTCATTGAACAGGCTACCCGGATCTATGAGGTGCAGAAACCGGTAGATAGCAAAAGTAATGCCCAGAAAAACCCCAAAGCCAACAGCACCCCTGCTGCTGCCAAGGTGGCAGAGGTAAAGGTCACCCCCGTTTTGGATTTGGAGATGGGGGGGCCTAAAAACCTACCTGCACCTAATAATGCTAGGCCCAGAAGGTCCTCGGGCCAGTCACAGACAGGGAGCCAGGGAGGCAGCCCCACAAATGGGGTCCCTCGCTCTCCTGATTATGTAAGCCCCCGTTACAAGGGAAACAGACCCATCCTGGGTTATGTGTGGACTCCTCCAGCCCAAGGGGGGAGATCCAGCCAAGAACCTAACCCAGGGAACATTCCTCCTAACTTCCCACCGGAGGGCAGAAATTCTCCGAATCCTGGGCAGAACTTTTTCCCCAGGTATCCACCCAATTTCCAGCCCCAAAATCATCCATCCTTCTTTCCCCAATTCCCTGAGCCCAGACAACCTAATCCGGGAGAGGGGAGGCCAAGGGTGGAGGGGTACCCAAATCTTCCCAATCCGGGGTATTACCAGAGAAGGGACAGCTACCCTTCCCGGGATCAGCCCAGGGCAGAAAACAGGGCCCCGTATCAGCCTGAGCGGGTTTCCCAGTTAGAGCGCCAGGTTCAAAACATGGCGCGGGATCTGGGTCACATACTGAGGGCTCAGCAGAACCCTCAGATGGGCGTGCCGGCGCAGAACGCACCCAACTCTGGACCTGGTGCTCCAGAACAATGACGGGGGCAGCACCCCGATAACACACCGGTTCCCAGGGAGGAGGCACAAAGGGAAGGGGGGTGTAAAGCCTTAGAGGAAGCTTCCATCCTCACTTGTGAACAGCCCCTGGAAACCCAGGAACCGGAAACAAAATCTCTTGCCCCTGAAAGTCTGCCTCCTAAGGAGCAGAGGGGGGGAAGGAGAAACAAAAGACCCAAACAGACTCAGTTTGAGGAGGAGGTACAGATCTTCCAATTTGAGGGAGAGGGATCCTCAGAGGATCCTGGGAAAAGGATCTTCTCCTTCAGAGAGGGGGGAACTCCTCCCAAAGAAAAATGGGTCCCTAGGGATGCAAATCCAGACTGGGGAGATGTGGAGACTGAGCTACCGCCGCCCACCATCTCATCCCAGAACCAACAGCAAGAAAATCCTCTGGTTCAAACCCATCCTGATTACTGCCTTCAAAAAGGGGGGGGCGGCCCGGAACCGGAGCCAGGGGAACCCACAATGGCTCTGATCTCCAGTTGCCAACTTTTTCTTTCAGATTCCCAAGGCTCTCCACAGAATTCTGCCCAAATCTCTTCGCTAGCGATGTCCAAAACCAGAAAATTAGCCCACCAGTTGTCCAAAAATGTACATTATCTGTGCCCCCTTGAGGAGAAGGAGGGAAGATACTATGCCCCGGTACAAGTACAGGGGCAGGGTACAATTTTGGCACTGGTGGACATTGGATCTCAAGCCACCCTTCTGTCCAGAAGGGCCTTTGATGAACTGAATGCAGGAAGGGGAGGGAATTACCAAATTCCTCTCACCTCTCTTCCTGGACAACTGCAGAACTTTGACGGGAAGGAAATTCCCGTCGAGGGGACGGCAGATTTGGACATAAAAATTGGGTGACATAAGTTGAAACACCCGGTCATAGTTGTGACCCCAGAGGGCACCCCTTGTTTACTAGGGAATGACCTCCTGAGAAGGTTGTCACCCCTAATAGATTGTGTAAACAAGGTCCTCTGGACCCAGACTAGCCGACCAATAAAATTAAAACAGAGTGTCAACCATGTTAGTTTAAACGGCACCTGCCACATGGTTGAACAAAAATCTGACCAAGTAGAATTTCACTTCCAGAATAGCCAAATTCCAGACGTGACAGTAATAGCAGTAGGACAACAGACTGGTGATGGAGGGTCCTCTCTATTTCTGAAAATCAACCTTCCTTCCAGTCTAAAGTGGTACTCCACGCTGGAAGGAAACACCCTGAAATTCTTTACTAATCCACAATCAGAAACTCCCACTCCTATAGTCCAGAAAGATGTGAAATCAGCTCAGAGCCTGGCTGAGATTCAGCAAATTGGAGAGCAGTTGTTCATCCCTGTCCAGTTAAATGATGGGAAGGACTCTGTTCTCGCTCGAGTGTGTGTGAACAACGGTAAGAGCTTCATCAGCGAAGCCATGTTCCGCCAACTCCCAAAAGATCCAGCCATTCCCACATTCAAACTGATAGACAAATGGGAAATGGACCTGGAAGCACCCAATTCCAAACATCTCCTGCCAAGCAGGTGTATGCTCAAAATCTCCATTGGCAACAAGAGCATAGTCCATAATTGTTGGGTCGTGCGAGACGTCACTGCCGCCTTTTACTTAGGCAGTGACATTCTCAATCGCTTTGCCATTAGTTTGGACCTAATAAACTTCAAAGCTTGGTCCCGATTAGCGGATAATCCCATGGGCTTTGATGATCCAGAAAAAGCATTTAGGTCAGCTCAATTGCTACCTTATGCAGTTGAAATTCAGATTAAAGAGGAAGTCACCATCCCAGAAAGGACCCGACAATTCTCCCTGGAAGTGAAAGCTAAAAGAGGACAATATTTGCAAAACCCTGATGCTTACATACATCTAAACGCTTCTCTCCAACAGCAAGGGTTGGGGGTAAACCCAACACCATTAGTCAACATAGAACATGACACCATTCTAATAGAGGTGGATAACAGCGACTTAAAGAGTATTACTCTAGCCGCAGGCACCATTATTGGAATGGCGGTTGATGACCGACATTTTTCCATTGACTTAGTAAATGAACTGTTAGGGCCAATCCCCAAGGACTGCTTTGACAGTGACAGTGACGACAATACAACACCAGACAGGATTTTTACCCGGCATGGGGGGAACTTCCTGGTGTACACTTCTTGCCCTTATGGTAAGGAAGATGTGACTTGTGACTTCAGGAGGGATGAGGTGATTTTCCAAGTCCATGAGGGCTGCCTTTCCCACCTGAAGCCTCCAGTCCAAATCAGCACTCTGACCAGGGACTTCTCCACCCAGCTGGAGGAGGCCGCTGAGATAGCCAAACCAGAAGTCTTTCCAGGCTTCAGGCAGATGGTGGAAGAGAGAGTCAACCTAGCTGATGCCTGTGTGACTCTGGAACAAAAGCAAAAGTTGAAACAAGTTTTCTTGGATTTCCAAGATCTCTTTGCGGTAGACTCATATGACTGTGGTCGCACTGACATCCACACAACAACAATCCCCACGGACCCTGGCATGACTCCTGTGTTTGTGAAACAATATCGCTTGCCTCTCGCATCAATGGAGTCCCTTACTGAAATAATTAAGAACCTTGAGTCCAGGGGAATAATCCGTCCCATCCACAGCACCTTCAATAATCCGGTGCTGGGAATATTAAAGCCAAACGGCCAGTGGAGACTCTGCGCCGACCTCAGGGAGCTCAACAAACGGGTCCATACTTCCCGATGGCCTCTGCCCTACATTGACCAAGGGCTGGCCCAGATTCAGGGGTCACAGGTATTCACTGCAATAGACCTGACCAATGGATACTGGACTGTGCCGGTCAGTAGGGAGGACCAATACAAGCTGGCTTTTACCTTTGGGGGCCAGCAGTATACATGGACCCGGACTCCCTTCGGATACCTTAACTCCGGTAATGAGTTCAATATTTTCCTACATAAGGCCATGCCCGACCTGGGTGCGAGGGGTAACCTGGCTTATGTAGATGATGTCCTCATCAAAAGTTCATCTGTGGAGGAACACATAGCGGAGATCCGTTATGTTCTGACGCAGTTGAGGGCCGCCGGAGCAAAACTTTCCTTTCAGAAAGCACAGTGGTGTAGAACCCGTGTTAATTTCTTGGGGCATGAGATTACTCCTCAGGGCCTCTGTCCCCAGGAAAAGAAAGTGGAAGCACTTCAAAAACTGAAAGACCCCACAACTCTGCGGGAACTAAGGAGCCTCCTTGGACTGACCAATTACAGCAGAAAGTTCATTGAGGGCTACGCAGAGATCACCAGACCCCTGATTCATCTCCTGAAGGGGGGGGTCAAGTGGGAATGGGGTCCAGAACAAGCCGAGGCAGTAAGACAACTCAAGAGAAGCCTCTCACAAGCGCCTTGTCTAGCTTACCCTGTCAGAAACAAGGAGTTCTTCCTGGAGACAGGGTTCTCTAATACGTGCTTGACGGCAGTATTATACCAAAAGCATGACAAGGTCAATAAAGTAATCTCCTATGCGAGCAAAACTTTATCCTCTGTGGAGGAAAAATTCAACGATTGTGAGAAGGCACTCCTGGTAACGGTGTGGGCATTGAAGAATTACCGCCCGTTTATCCAGGGGGAACACATCATAGTGGAGACTCCACACCAGCCTCTGCAATATCTCCAAAGTGACAGAATCCGGGCCGGAAATGTGAGTAATTCCCGAATTACTTCCTGGATTCTGTCAATGCAAGGCTTTCCTGTGGAGGTCAGATATGGCCAAAACAAGAAGAGTCCCCTCGCGCAAGGTCTGGCTGACTTGCATGATTGTGCCAGAGAAAACTGTCTCGAGGACGAAAGTCTAAAAATCAAGGACAACATGGAGGCATACCTTAATTCCCCACACAAAGTCTTTGAAGAGGACAAGTGTGAGGGAATGCCCACTGTCTATGTGGATGGATGCTCGTACCATGTTGACAACAACGGGGAGAAAGAACTGGTGGCTGGCGTGGGGAATGCATGGGTGAATGAGTCTCCAGAACCCTCCGCTGGATACAAAATTGGTCCCCGAAGTAGTCAGGGGGCAGAATTGATGGCTGTGCATCAGGCCATCCTCACTGCTGTCCAGCATCACCTCCACGAACTGGTCATAATCACAGATTCGGATTATGTACGGAACGGGTTCGTGGAGCACCTGGTTAATTGGAAAACCAGAGGCATGTTATGTGCTAACAACAAACCCTTGAAACATGGGAAGTTGATCCAAAACATTGATGACCTGGTCACCTCGAATGAGATGACCATCTATTGGAAGAAGATCAAGGGTCATTCCAAAGTAGAGGGACCAGACAAAACTGGAAATGACTTAGCTGATCAGCTGGCCAAAACCGGGGCCATCCAAGGGGATCTAATTGAGATTGAGTCCCTGTCGGGGGAAATCCAGGTCCCTGCTATCACTAGGTCCCAGACAAATGCTCACAACGACCTTTCAATTGCAAAATGGAGTAAGGAGACCCCTGATGCTGATTTAATTACCGCTCAGAAGGGGGATCCAATAATTGGTAAATTTTACCAACACCTTGAGGACCCTGAGAACTTTCCCCTGACGGATACCGATTACATTGGGAAAGAGGACCTAAGAGTGTTGATGAAATGTCCAAAAATGTTCCGAAACCAAGACGGTTTGCTGGTAAGGAAATCCAAAGCTGGCCACGATCAGTGGGTGGTTCCTACCTCATTCCGAAGCCTGATGTTAAGTCACGCCCATGATGCGGCCACCGCCGGTCATAGGGGGTTTCACACAACATTGGAAATCTTAAGAGAGGTTGCATACTGGCCACACATGGGGCAGGACCTCGACCAATATTTGAAGGGGTGTCTTGTGTGTGCACAATTTCAGCCATCATCCCTCACACACCGTGCGCCTCTCCAAAAGCGGGGGATGACACTGCCATGGTCAGATTTACAAATCCACTTTGTAGGACCCGTGATTCGCTCTGCTAGGGGGAATAAGTACATGTTGACTGTGACATGCTTGTTTACCAAGTGGGTGGAATGTCTCCCAGCCCCAAACTGCAAGGCAGAAACTGCAGCTGCCCTGATGATTAACCACATCTTTTCCTGTTTTGGTCTACCTCAAAGGATTGAGTCAGACAGGGGTAGCCACTTCACCAGTGAAGTAATGACAAAGATGTGGGAGATACTGGGGGTCAAAAGGAAGTTGCATATTGCTTATAGACCAGCTTCTTCTGGGGCAGTAGAGAGATATAACCGGACAATTGTGAGCATCTTAAAAAAGTTTGTGGCAGATTCTGGGCCAAGTTGGGATATCCGATTACCCCTGGTCCTAATGGCCATCAGATCTACCCTTCATCTGCAACCAAAATGTCACCATTTGAGTTGATGACTGGGCGCAAGATGGTGCTTCCTCAGCATTTGCTCTACAGGACCCAAGAGCAGACACTGATAAATGCCTCCACTACTCATGAGTATGTGGAGAATTTAAGGAAACACCTTCAACATGCTTTTGCTTATGCTCAGCGGAATCTAGAAAGATCAGCTGATAGCATGAAGACCCACTATGACCTGAAGACTTCCAGGAAGGAATATCAGGTGGGGGACCGGGTCTATCTATACAATTTCCAAAGGAACCAGGCAAAACAGCGAAAATGTTTGCCTACATGGAAGGGACCCTTTGAGATCATCGACAAGATCTCCCCTGTGGCCTACAAAATCCACATCCCCAAAGGTCCTTTGGCAGCGGGGGAAGACAAGTGGGTCCACATAAACCAGTTGAAATGTTGCCATCCCAGGCACACACTGCAACAACTGGAGGAATCCTCTGGAATCCTAGCGGGTACTGTCTCAGACTAATTCAGTTCCAACCATAAAACATACCACATCTAGTCTCTAAAATATTGTGATTTGCATGAAACTGTCTCTTAGTTATACTGTTTTTTTTTTCAAAATAAGAATGTAATGTTTCGTTATGATGAAATGCATATGCTGCCCCACTATCTCAACAGTGGTGGAAAAAACGTCTATGAATAGGTATTGCCGCTCTTCCTTTGTCGTCCTAGGAGAAAGAAAACCTGGAGACGGGACAAGGAGGACGATCCGGAGACCGGGAGCAGAGACGCAACGGGCCCGGGGTACCGCCCAATATTCCCATCAGGACCGGCGAGGAGAACCGATCGATCCGACCGGATGGAGGAAAAGATGTTGAACTGTGCCATCTATTAGAAGAAGATGAGGAAACATCCCAGGTCTTGCGAGTCCCATTAGTGAAATAGAATGGCCATCGCAAGAGGGGGGCTTGTGGGATGTATTTACCCATGCATCCAAGCCATACCTCAAAAACTGTGCAGTACTGACATGGAAAACATCATGATGGCCAGAGCTTCCCAGAAAATGCACAGGGAAATGCATGAAGAATAGGCTGCCACTCATTTTTGCCGATGTTATGGGCACAGAAGGACACTGCCTAAAACCACCATTGGACTACCCACACAGAAGTCTGAAACCATTGGGAATGGCAATGCTGATTGCCAAAAGCAAACCCATAACTGTTGGGAATTCATTTTCTTAAATCCCAAAAAGGGGTGCAGTACCAGTACTCACCACTATCCAAAAGCCGGCGTTTTAAAACCACCAGATTTTGTCGAAAACTGAATAAATGAACCCAAAACATGCCAAAGAAAGACATTTTAAGAGGTGGATCCAATGTAAAGTTATATTCTGAAGTGACATGAAGGTTTATAACAAGACTGGCTGAGCTGTGGATTTCAGCAGTTTAAGTAAATTTGGACTGAAAGACACTAAAAAATCTAAATGTTTAAATTGACTGAGTGACCTACTTTTGAGTGTCACATAGGTTGCAATTGTTTAAATGTCATAGTTTTAAACTTAGAATCAGCATCCTAGCTGCATATGTAAAAAAATGTCTTGACTTAAACTGGGGAACAGAAATGACATGTAGCTAAAAACTGGCTTAAAGAGATTCCAATTTTGCATGGCAACTACCCCCCATCAGGAGTGAAACTTGAGTCACAGCTGTGTTCCCAGGCCTATCTGCCTTTTGCTGGCCACACTAAGGATATGCCATCTCTCTGATAATTGAATTAAGGGGAGCCCCCACAGAATACAGGAGCTCTGAACAAAGCCCTGTCCTGACTCAGGCAAATGTTTTATTGGCGGGAGTCGTAAATGGAGCTTCCTCTTGGCAGAAGCTGGGAGGGGCAGGGTCTCTGAGCTTGGCAGAAACTGGAAAGACTGGTTTCTGTACCATGTGACATGAAAAGACACACCTCTATAGCCAGAATATGGTTTTAGAAAAAGATGAATAACTCATAGAGCGGACTTGTGAAAATTATTTAAATGACACCATAATTCTTGTGATTTTTCTGCCCACATTTTAAGAGGTTTTTAGAACCGGTGGCATGTTCAGGGGAGTTTTAGCGGAAAAGAGGATATTACTCAAAATGTGTGCATGTGAAAAATCTGACACTTCATCAACTAGTGTCCATACTCCTTGCGCACATGTGTGTAAATTTGGGGTAATGTCCGGTATTGCAAACCAGTTAAAAAGTGCAAAATATTGCCATTTCTGAATGCAAGCCCTCAGGAAGAGCAGATCTGGACAGGGTATACCTCCTGTAATGCATGATGGGTGCATATGATTTTAAAACAATATGTACCTCTGCAAATATGTATTTGGTTCAAATCTAGATTTGTGTGCAAGTTGACAGGAGGAGTGGACTTTCTGCAGGCTGTAAAATGACATCACTCTGACACAACTTAGCTCCCCCAATCAGGGGAGAAATGAAAGCTTGGCCAATGATAAGTGGAGAGGGGCTGGCTAGTGATGCTGCTCACACACACCCATTTTCAAAACACATAAAAGCAGAGAGACAGGACAGATAGGGACCTTCAAATCCATTTGCAGCTGGAAGCTCTGCCGGGAAAATCCATACTTTACCTCCATCAACCTTCAGAGACCCAGACCAGACCAGCAGAGTAGAGCTGACCTGTTAGCAGAACCAGAGAGAGCTGACCCAGATCACTGTGAAGTGCAGAGACCAGAGTCCAGTCTAAAACCTGAATATAGTGTGAGTACCTAGAAAACTGTGCAGAACCAATCTCTTAGTTACAATAATATAGTTCAAGCTATTTTAATCTAAGTAGAACTGCCTCCTAACTGTCACCTGTCATTTGTAAAGCTGTCACTTGTCATTTTCTAGTTGCAAGCTGCACTTGTCTTTTTGAACTTTAAAATTTCAAATCTGAAAAGCGACCTTTATTTAATCGCTCATATCTCCGTGACCGTTTGTGCTAGAGACTTGCAGTAACTTTCCTCAGAAAGCTTAGAATCGTGGCTTTTCAACGAACCTAGAACCGCATTCTTACCCCCTATAGTTTTGCCGTAATCGTGAAAAACGCATTCGCGAATTTTGCCGCGATTTGCAAATTTCTTCACGTGTAAAAATCTGCTGCTTCTTGCTTTCATTTGCCAGAAATTCGTTTAACCTGCTAATTATCCCTGAATCATTGCTAGTGTGAGCCTGGACTAATATTAACTAGATACCACTCACCCTGAACCTCTAGAGGGAATTAAAAGCATTTTAACATATTTTCACTCCATTGCCAGCACATATCAAAGCATTTTGCCTGTGTTTTCAACGTCTGTAGTCTAAGTTGCTGGGTGAACTGAATTACATTTGAATTGCATTTCTGAGAATTGTGTGCCTCCCTTCCATTTCCTTGCATTGCATAAAAGGGGGGGTGAATTGTCCAAGAAAGTGATTACATTGTCTTTTGCTGAAATTCTATCAAGTTATTTTCTTTACTGCATTTCATTCCACATTGCATCCATTTGAAACCATAAAAGTATTGTTGCTATTTTATCCATTTCATGTCAACTCCTTAGTGATTATAAAGAAGTGTGCTAGTGCCAGATTCTCCGTTGTTAATCTTTATCATATCAGATTAAGTGTGATATTCAATTATTAATTTATTATAAAGCGTGATATATATATATCTATATTGTTTAAATTATCAAATAAACCTTTAACTTGCAAAACAGAATTACTTCTTGGCTCAGTGGGGTCAGGAGGATTCCAAGAGAGGGGTGTTATATAGGGGTAGTCATCCAGAACGCATGAACTGGACATAAAGATATACCAATAAGGGTTTTCATTCAGTATTCTAGACTAGGCGTTGACTTGGCTGTAGTGCTGAATTGAATCCTCTTACAACACCCGTTGTGTTAAAAAACATTCAATGGCTGGACATTGTTCATTTCGTGTGTATCCATTTAATTAATGACGGTGTACAGTGCCCACCTCCACACATTCCCTGTGTGCATGTCCACATGGACACAGTGTACAATGTGTCACTGACACATATCTATCAACGTCCCTGTGGGTCAGAAGTATTCGTCAATCAGTGATTGGCGTACTGCACGGCCATCCTGTGCATCACGTACTGGCAGGGGTGCTGCTTCCCCTCCATCTTCATGCTCATCATCCTCACCCGGTGCATGCATGTCAATGTCAGGTGGCAGTGATACATTTCTCCAGACGCACATGTTGTGCAGCATGACACAGGCCATGGTGATCTTTGCAACCTTTTCAGGCGCATAGAGGAGTGCTCCACCAGACCTGCTTAGGCAGCGGAACCGCGCCTTCAACAGGCCAAAGGTCTGCTCAATCACAACACGGGTATTTACCCGATTGTACTCCTCCTCATGGCTGTTCCATGGGTTCCGAACAGGGGTAAGTAGCCACGGCTTCAAGGCATATCCTCCATCACCTGCAAGCGAATACAGATAGGTCTAGGTGAGTCACTCTGAGCTGCAACCTTCAGGATACACATTCATGGCCGCAGCTATTTGCTGTCGACCTGCACATGTCCCTGTAGGTATGCACGAATATTGTTTAGATGCATTCTATACTGCAATATGGTGCGGTAGTCTGGATGGCGTTCTACAGATGATGCAGGGTGAAATCATGCATGCTGATGTGGATGTACTGTGGTTGTAGGACTATGTTTGCCTCCCATTTCTGCTGTGTATACTACACTGTGCATGGTCACACTAGCCACATTGGCACAGTTGCAATCCTGTTCAATCATGCATTGCTTGACATATCCATGGTGGCCAGGTTGTGCGTCTTACATGTTGTCATTGATATACGTAATGGGTCATATGTGTGCCAGTGATGTGTCATGTTGGGGTTGGGAGGTTCAGGTCAGGAGTGTTTAGCCCTGCACGCATTTTCCACTCACCGTCAATTCCCACTCAGGTGGAGTATGCATCCCCCCCTTTCCCACAAGTGGAGTATGCATTCCCCCCCTTTCCCACCCAGGTGGAGTATGCATCCCAACACATCTCTACCCCAAAGCACTGCCAATGGCCAGTCAGGCAACTCACCAAGCAGCCAGGCACGTGTTCCAGCATGTCGCTCCATGTGACGGGGTAGCGTGGAGTTACGCAGCACCATGGCATCATGTGTTGATCTGGGAAATCGGGCACAGCAATGTGTGAGGATCTTGCTGGAGTCACATACTATCTGCACATTGATGGAGTGGTATTGCTTGCGATTGCGGTACACTGCCTCTACGGCATGGGGGACTACCAATTCCACATGGGTGCAGTTCAGGGCACCAACACAATTGGGCATGCCTGCCAGTGCATGGAAGCCTACTTTGGTGTCGGCTATCTCCTGGCCAGTCCGTGGTATGGATATGTGGGTGCTAGCATGCTTCAGTAGGGCATCCAGCACTTGTTGCAGCATGCATGAAAATAGTGGTTGTGAAATGCCATGCAGCTGCCCCACTGTGTGCTTGTAGGTGCCTGTGGCCAGGAAGTGGAGCACAGACACCACCTTTAGTAGCGGGGGGATGGCAGTGCATATTCCTATGAGGCTGGCAATGTTGTTGCCTATCATGTCCACTATGGTGGTGATGGTGTCCCGATCCAACCGGTACAGGGTATGGATCTGGTCAGGGGTTGGATTGAATGGACTGGGTCTGATGCGAGGGATTGGTGGCTGCCTACAAGGTACTACTGCCTGCAATAGTGGTAAATGCTGGGCCTGTCTCACCCTCCTTCTCCTTCTGCGTCTCCTCTGTGCTGCCTGTTGTTGCAGCTGTAGTTGTTGTAGTTGCTGTTGTTGCTGTAGTTGTATCAGTATAGGCATGTCCTCCGGCGCCATGATTGCAACAGCTAGTGGTATCATTTTGGTGTAGGAAGGTGTGTGGTGTGCGGGTGTACTGGGCCAGGCTCCAATGACTCCACATGTGGTGACTGTGTGCACCTGTGGCAGTTGGCTTGATTGCTGATTGCTGTTTACGGGTGGTCTGCGATGCTTGTATGGCCGCCATCGTGCAGGCCCTAATTACCGCCTTCGGGATGCCGGTATTTGCATGCCCGCGTGGGTTGTGATGTCCTCCTATTACCGGCATCCCAGTATTTACTCCCTGAAGGGGCGAGTGTACGCGCCCGTGCCGGTATGAGGGAGCACGGTATGAGCGCTGCCGGTATTGGCGGGTTGTCAGTCGTAATACCCCGGACCCGTTAATGATGCCGGTATTACCATTCCGCCTTCCTTTTTTCATTACCTCCATTCTCATAATGAGGCCCACAGTCTTTATCATGGGGAAGGTGTGCACAGATCCAGCAGTCAGATAATTTTTTATTCTGCCATATGGTCTGGATAGATATAGATAGATAGATTACTTACAATTGATGTATGAACTCTGGGGTCTGGGGCTTCTGAAAAGTAGTGTTAAAAGTGCCTAAATTTAGCACTGGAAGCAGGAAAATGAGATGAAAAAAAGTCATATTGTATGATCAGCTTTGCTCAGTCTATGTTCATGTGTGCAGAACACAGATTCGACCACAGTTTGTTGACCAACACCAGTTCCTTACAGTTCTTTAAGGATTCTGCAATCAGTGTAAATCCCCACAAGCATGAAGACAAACAACTACCCACATGCTGAGGTAGTCATCAGGATGATCAAGTGATGAAGTGTACTATTTTAGTGTCTGAGTGCATTTCAGAAAATTCCACACATGCACCAGGATTGGAAATACTCTTATCATGAGGTTGTACAGAGGGATCTAGAAATAACGAGAACACAGGTGTTCTTTGCAGTTTCCTCTGCATCCCGTCATGCTCTCAGTCACCTACTGGACACACATATGGCGAGCAGTGGGAATATGTGGTGTCTGGTGCAACAAAAATGATTTGTTCAAATCAAAATATGTAAGCACATTTCAGTTCTCAGTAAGGGAAGAGCTTTTGCTTGTGTTAGGGTTTTGTCTCTGCACCTCAAACTACAGGGGTTCTCTTTCTTAAGCAATGCACACATTTACTGGAGATGAGTAAGAAGTATCAGTTGAAGTCAGAGCTGCTACTGTGAGCTGTACATTATTCATGATAGTCGACAAAGGAGAAGCTGTCACTTCTGCATCATTTGAGAAGTTCAATCCTGCTTTTTTATGGGTGAGGTAGTGTAGCCACACTAGCAGGAGTGGTTGGCAGTGAGGTGCATGGAGATGATGTCTGTATTTTGAGGCTTCTTGCAGCAGCAACATCTTCTTGAATGTGGAAGCAAGCGTTACCGATTGGTGTTCCAGACACTTGACAGCCACCTTGGTCATGAGAAGGATCTGATATGGGCAGACCACATGGTTCAAGCTCTCAATTTCTCTGGTGCGCGTGGGTGTAGATCCAGTCCCCTTCCTTAAGACAGCAGGATCGGTGAGGAACTTGTAGCAGAACCTGCTTCCCCTGAAAACATATGGAATTGAGAACCTTGACAAGGGATGTACTGTATTTCACAATCCTATCATCATCAAGATGGAGATTCGCCTTACACAGAGCTTGGGAAATGGTAGTGGCCATACACATAGGTTGACCTGTATTTCATGGGGTGACAACCCATGGTTACGGTTGGCATTATTGTGAATATGAATCTGAACAAGAGGCAATGCCACTAACCACTACAGGCTAGTCTGCGGCAGAATCTTTGATAGTCTCCTTTCTATGTCGCCCTCACAGCTTTCTACAATACTGCTGGACAGAGAGTGCTAGGCACAGTGTAAATGCCCGGTGATATTTCGAGCTTTGCAAATGTCTCCAATAAGCTAGCCCGTGAAGTGGGGCCTCCTAACACTGTTGTAAATAGGTGACCAACGTGGGTAATTAATTCAGTCAGTAACTTTTCATCACTGTGATAGTGGTAGTGTCTGACTTCTGCAGGAATAGGCCTCCACCCACCACGAAAACACATCCATCATTCCTGTTTCACTATATGGTTCGGAACTATGGGCATTTACTGACATCAAAGAAATTATAAGGATAGAGCGTAAATGCTAGAAGCAGCTACTAAATATTCTAATGTCAGTAGAAATCAAATGCATGGATGCAGAGTTAGGCCAAGCGACAGCATGACGAAATGTTGAGCATTGCATTTATACCTGAAAATATTAGATTCCTTTCAAGGCACACTGGCATCTATTATTGACGAGATAATATAACTTGGGGTAAAACAGTTGTAAGTGGCTATGTAAAAAGAAAATTGCAACATCAAAAAGGCAAATAAAAATGGATGCTCGGATGTTCAAATACTCACGTACATAGGCCTGAGATAAAGCTACATCTAAGGGATCTTTACAATTCCCAAAATATAGCCAATTGAATAGAACGTTGAACAAGTTGATCAAACTTTTTCCATCTCCTCGAGTAAAAGGTTATTACTTGTCACTGCGTTTTGGCATACTACCAACCATGTCTGTATGGGAAGAGTGGGAGAAGATATCTTAAGACAAGGGTCTGCAACTTCTGGCTCTCCGGATGTTTTGGACTACAAGTTCCATCAGCACTCTCCAGCATAGTCAATGGTGAGGGATCATGGGAGTTGTAGGCCAAAACAACTGCAGAGCCACAGGCTACAGACCCCTGCTTTCAGAGGACAGAATATGCCTACTATATCAATCCCGTAACCATGTCGAAACTCCAAAGCATCTAATGGGAATGTGTCCCGCATTTAAAAGGATGCATAGTAATTGTGCATGTTTTAACAATCTATATAGTGAAGAACAATGCGGGCAGCAGTGGGACAAACTGATGAAAGGTGAACAACAGAATGTTATATATTCTGCAACACGAATATGTAATAAGATTGAATATCACTGGCCCATAAATCATTTAGATATTTGAAAATATAAGAAATACAATGCACTGGATATAAAGTGTGAAATATAAAGCATGCATATATGGATATAGAAAACTTAGAAAGGTAGTAATATGTCTACAACATTTGGACAAACATTAGATGTGTAAAGGAAATTGATAAAATAGAAGGGTGATCAGACTCGGAAACATGCACCTATACTAATATTTCTTTTAATTTAAATGATTACAACTTCAACATGATATCCAAAGGTTTAATTGAAAATTGATTCATATTATGATGTGAAAAGTTTGTAATACACTATCACAAATAAATAAAACAACATTTCAAAAACTTTCCCCACTACCAAACAATATTCATAAGATAAACTCAATTTGGATATTCAGGAATCACCCTTCTGGTGTTGGGCCTGTGGGACGCAGAGTCTTAACAGCCTCACCAAAGTTATGTGCTAGGCAAATGCGACAGATTCTTCTATAACAGTGAGCTACACTGGGAAAGTAAGAAGCAAAACAGTGGTGGGTGTTAAGGGCAATCATGCTCGTCTTCCAGGTATGAGCTGTGGAGCGGGTCAGACGAGTGAGTTAGGGCAAGAGTGCTCTAGATGCTCCTCGGAGCCATTAGGACTGCGCCATAGAGTATCGCCACACAACTTGCCATTTCTGTGAGGTCAGTACGCCTTCTCTTGTCCAGACTAAAAAAGTGGTGATCAGGGACCTGTTTTCTGAAACATATAAACAGACATCAATAGGAGCCAAAGGGCCTCAGAGAGGCGCTGTCCTGACTGATTCATCAGCCAGAGTGTTGTCTTGAGCAACCTCAGTGATAGATGATTAATGTGACTTGCACTTGACTATTGAAAGGGCTGAAGAAACAATAGGTCATCTAATAAAGTGGCCCCTTACATATGCTGTACCAGCAGAGTTTAGCAAACCTTACTGTTTCCACAGTACAATGAAATCATGGGGGACACCATGGGCAAAGCAGTAATCAGTATGCATAGGAGAAGAGTTATCTCTTGCTATAATACCTGCACCTGTAAGGCAATGCGGGTGGAAAGGACAATGGGCAAGCAATACACTGCTAACACTTCACACTGCATGAAAACTGAACACCTTGCTGCATGCTTTCCCTGGGAATCCCTTAAGCAAGTCTCACTGACATAGGGAATCAATTCAGGGTTCCCTAATGGTCAATTGTAAGATGTAGTCTGTGGGTTAAAATGTGTTCTGTAAGAATTAGACAATTTAATGGCTCACCATCAGAAGGAGCAGCGAGCAAAGATGCTTAGTTTGGAATAAAACAATTATACGAAGTCACATTAACAGCACAACGTAGCAACTTTCATATTTTGTCAGCGAGGGTTAGAAATCTGCTGTGTTTCCTCTTTCAGGAGTAAAGAGGTAACAACAGGAGGCACTTCCAGAGTCACCGGGTGCCCTGAAACAAGACTATCTGCCTTTTCTACTAACCGAGAAATTGCAGCAGCATATGAAAGACAGGGTGGCTGGCCTGCTGCAGAAGGGTGCAGAGCTGAACTGTAGTAGCAGTAAAGCAGCGCTTGTCACCAGGCAATTGAGTCAGAACGTCATGTTCATTACTTAAAAGGGTAAAGGTTTTAAGTAATTGGGCAGAGACTGATGTTTGAATAAGGCTTGTTTGGGCTTGGTAAATGCCTTTTCTACTTCCGGGGACTGCAGAAGAGGCTTGGGAGTTGAAACAAGAGTAAGAGCCTGTATGTTTATTCGAATAAAGGCAAAACCCATAATCCATCTTTTTGAGGGTTACAGGTTTGGGAACTTGGAGGGTGACCTCAGTTCAGGAGTGTCAAAGCTATTTTTTTTCCGCAGTGATGTCATACCCCAAATAACAAACTCAAATTTAACACAGTAGGAGTTTTTCCTTGGAAACGTTATGCCCCTTCAGAGCAAGTGCAGTTAAGAGGTCAAGGGAATCCTGCTTGCAGGCTTCTAGTGATGGTTATGCCAGTAGCAGGTGATCCACATTCTGCACCGGAACAGACTCTCCTCTGACCACAAGAGAGTCTAGATCACTCTTTAAAGTGACAGAAAATAGTGTTAAACCCCCTACCAACCATTGCAGAAGCCTTGTTACAGTGTTCTGGCTTTGGGGGTATACAGGCACTGAGAAGAATGCTGAACACAGATCAACCACTGTGAAATGGGTTCCTTCTACAGTGATGCACACAAAATGACTGTGGAACAACAGGGAATGTGAACCCAACAGCTCCATTTATAGCACAGAGCTCATGAACACATTGATAAGTCTCCTTATCAGGTTCCTTATCGGGCAGGATTGGAGTATTGCAAAGTTCTGTACATTGATCCCTTGCTGAAGCAGAGATTTAATGCCAGACATTAATCCTTCTTCTACTACAGAAACGTGGTTTGTCTGGGTTCAGGGTGATGCTTTAAGGTTCTACATTCAATGTGCATCCTACCTCATTTGCATAAAGGCCCATAATTGCAGAGGAACTGTGACCAACCATCTATGTTGCAATGTGGGAGAGATGTGCTGCTTTCTGACCCTCAATGCAAAGGGGTCCTGTAACACAGCCAAAACCTCCAGCTCCCCACTTGCAAGGACTTCCTAATAAATATCACCAGGGAAACAATAAATAGTGCAACCCATTTCTACCCATTTTACATAGCAGACCTAATCCCAAAACATATTCAGGATTCGAAGGGCTCAGCAGAATATCATGATTTTTAGAGATGGGACCCAGAGTAATACTCAAAGGTTGTGAAACAGGCTGGGTTATAGGCTGACCAAAAATACTCACAGCATTTATAAATTAATCTGAACATGGAGCATGCAGAAATGTGGATGTTTTCTGTGTGGAGAAGGAAGCTCCAGTGTCCACTAGAAAAGATACATTTTTACCACTAATTGAACATTATAGTATTTTTTTTTGTTATTGAATTTAGCTGAACTAAATCAACTTTTCAATTTTATATAATACATCATAAACAAAATATCAAAATATCTTTACATAGCATTATTTACAACAAAGGAAGAAAGAAAAAGAAAAATGTACAAAAGAAAAATCAGAAATATTAATACAAATTTCCATAATCCAATTTAAAATCTCATGTATCACTAGTATCATTGTCCTTAGAAAAGAAAAAAGAATAGAGAGTCAACATTCATTTGTTTTCTTTTTCTTCAACCTGGAGCTTTAGAGCATTTAAAAATTGTATCACTGCAATCTGTAAAGGCACATGGGTTGTATCTGTAACATAATCCCAACACGATTTATTATCCAACAAACTCAAATAATGGGAATATTTCACAAAATGAGTCGATCTTAATTCTCTCAAGGCTAAACAGTTCACAACCAAATGCTCTGTAGTTTCTGGGATTTCACGATTCCCACAGAATCTGCAGAAATTATCTGACAAGGGTAACTGTTGTCATATGTATGCTAGATTTTTTGTGGGCCATAGATTACAGTGAAAACGAAGGATAGGCTGTCTATAAAGTTTGGACGGACATTTTAAAGATAATTTTCCACCACTCCCAATTTTTTGGGGCAGAATCTGCGAGTAGATGCATTCTTATTTTGCAGGCATGTTGTTGTATTGTCTATCCAATCCATGGTATACGACTTTTTCTTGGCCTTAACCGGGTCATTGATCAACATTGCAATATATATGTCTGCATTTATAAGGATGTTATATGTGGTTTTTAGCCACAACTGAACAAATGCATGAGGTGATGTTAAAAGATGAGTAGATAATATTTTAAGCATCACGTGCGTTTTAGTAGACACCAAGCATTTTTTTAGACAAGCACACAACCTCCATTGATACACAGCATTTAGTGATGTTATACCCAGTTCGTATCGCACCCATGAAATGGGGATGCATTGTGGTAGCTCAAGGGTTTGGCACCAGAATTTAGCCTCTAATTTAGTTAAGGCTTCAACATTTATCGGTGCCACCGTTTCAAGACCATATAATAAGCATGGAATTGTTTTTTGTTTCCAATATATGAAGACTGGCATTATGGAAAATTTCCCAAAACGATGCAATATAATTCTGGCTTGTGAGATACCTGTGGTTAATTTGTGTTGCATTTGAGAAAAAAGTCGTTTCGGGCTGCTCTTGTCTTCACAAATCATCCCCAAGTACGTGTAGATAGGGACGACCATTAATTTGATCTTATTGATTGACCATTGATATGAAGTATATTTTTGTTTCTTGGCAGTGCATTGGATGATTTGGGTCTTCCCGATGTTAATTTTCAATTCATTTAGATTAATATAGGCCTCAAAACCATCCAATAATCTGTGTAGACCAATCGATGTCTGTGATATTAAGACTAAGTCGTCAGCATACAACAAAGCTTTGATTTGGGTGTTATTAATCTTAGGGGAATCAGAAACAATGTGATCAAAAGTTGACTTGATGTTGTATATGAAGTAATTAAATACAGCTGAGGCCAGCAAGCAACCTTGTTTTAGGCCCCGAGCAGTCATAATTGGTGCTGTTAATCAGCCATTTAGGTCTAATCGGACACGTATAGATGTGTTCGAGTGAAAATTATAAAGTATATCTATAAGTGACAATGGACAATGATCTCTCTGTAGTTTTGACATAAGTAAAACCTGTGAAACCGAATCGAAAGCGGCATGTAGGTCGACAAACGCTAGATATAATGGTTGTTTTTTTGAGTGGCATTGTGATTTCAGGGCATTTAATGTAAACAAATTGATGGTCGTGCCCATGCCTGCCACAAATCCCGATTGAGAGGGGTCACGGTAATTGTTCTGCAAAGTCCAGACAATTTTCCCGGAATATCCAAGAGAGCTATGGGTCGATAGTTGGCCGGTTTTGATCTCTCTCCTTTTTTGAATATGGGCACTATAATTGATGTTTGCCATGATAATGGAAGAGCTTTAGTAATCAGCTCTTGTTGGAACATGTTGTTTAAGATTTTTGCCCATGCTTGAGGATTAGTTTTTAACATGATATTATTCAAACCGTCAGGACCCAGGGCTCTCGAACCACTAGCTTGTTTAATATAGGTCTCTATAATCTCAACTGAGCATTCTACTTGCCATTTCGATTCGGTTTGTAGGGTATTTTTAAAATTAGTAAAATCTTTATCTTCATATAATTGTGTGAAATGATTGACCCATTGCTCTTCTCGCACTCCATTAGCTTGCATATCGACTTGAGAAAAGGAAGAGCGGTTGTTAAGCAGAGTCCAAATATCAGCTGTATTTTTTCTTCTCAAAGCTTTTACCATTATTTCGCTATCATGTTGGTATAGCAAGGACTTGCAGGCTCAAATCCAGTTATTATATCTACACTTTGCTGATCTCAGAGCTGCTTGGTGCAGTGTCCTATCAGTACTCAGAATTTGTTTTCTTTCTTTGCGATAGGCTATACGTCTTGCCCGGACTTCTGGATCAAACATATCAGAATGTTTTACTGCATGGTGTTTAGAAATCATAATATTATCCTTGAATTGATTTAGTAAGGTCGTATATTGTTGTCTAGAGGAAGCAGCCCAATTCAGCTCAATGGCCTGATTTAAGGCTTGTAATTTGGGGATAGACCATATGAAACGAGATCTGGCATTGTTTACTATTAACGAAAAACCATACCAGTTTGTCTGAGGTTCATCGACAGGTTTATTCCAATCAAGTTCTAGAGCAAGGAGGTTATGTTCACTGAATTGTTGCAAGATAACTTTGAAGGAACAAACTTTCATAAATTAATTAGCATCAACATACATATAATCAATGATGCGATGATAATCATCCCTATGCCAAGTGGGTTCAGCTGGAATGTCAAGGTTTACAGCTCCATTGAGTAGATGGAATTTTCTTTCTGCCAAAAGGCTAGACCATCTCTGGCCCAGTAGGTGCGTAGAGCCGGAGTCAAGATGTCGATAATTTAAATTTAAAATCACCAGCTATGATCGTGGCGGTGATATCAGGTGTGGTAGCAATGGTGTCAATTAATTTTATAAATTCTTCATAAAAAGTCAGATCAGAAATAGCTTCCGGGTTGCGATATATATTTATTATTGCAATATTCCCAGAGGGCCTTACTAATTTAGTAAGTTGTAAGAAGATGTCATATGCTAACCATGGTTCAACACGAAAGCCAGAATTTCCGCCACTAGCAGGCCTGAAGATGGTCTACCTTTAGGACCTCTGACAGCAGGAAGCAAGGACATCTCATAATTATCCCATACTGGAGGCAGTAAAAACCATGTCTCTTGTAGTATTAGGATGTCAAAAGGGTGGTCAAAGTTGTTTAAAGATGTATGTAAATGGGTATGACCTCTTGTATTCCAGCATCCTACAGTCAAGGGGAACTGATTACTAATTGTTATTGGTTATGAAGTACTCTCATATTGTCTTACATTCTGCATGGTGACAACCTGCTGTGAATGATTGAAGGAAACATTTGGCTGCAGGTTCCTTGATTGGTATTCCCATCTCTGGGTTCGGTCGGGATCTTGAGCTATTAAAAAGCCCATTTTGAACGTCATTTTTGAATGCCACATGGCATTCATAACCAGCCCTGAGTGAATCCAAAGTCTCACAACGGTCATGTTTTTACCTGTGACAAACTCAACTAATTCTATATCACCCGATGTGATATCTTCTAATTCTATCACATCATTAAAGATATTCAGAATACTTTGTCTGTTTAAGTCATATGTAGCGAACGGCTCATCTCTGCATTTCATAATTAATGTGTGACATGAAGATTTTAGAGGTGGCAATCTGGCATTATTTTTTCGTTCGGGAGTCTGATTATCTTTCATAAGGTGATTTGGCTCAGGGACATACTGTCTTACATGACTATGAATTTCTTTCATACATGCTCGCAAAGATCGAACTTCCATATCGTAAGATTTTGGTTCATCATGACGTGGGTGTATAGGCGTGCATAGCATCTGTCTTGGATCTTCAGACTCTCTAGGAAAAGTGGACTTTAATTTGAAATAAACGTCACCAGTTGCTAATCTATTGGAGATATAATCGTCCACTGTTTTCTTAATTTGTTCTGTCGAGTTGATTGCAAACTGGTTTACTTAGTGTCTTGGTAGACTTACTTGTGATGTTAAAGTGCGGCTTGGACGCATTTTGCATGTCTATCAAGGTGTTATTGACGTTTGCGTCAGTAGTCCCAGTATCATTGACTGGTCTGGCCATTATTTGAGGGGCTTGGCCGCATGCCATCGACATATTTTACTTATTTGGATGTTCTAATAAATCTAGCAGTTTATTCAAAGGAGAATGATGCGGAACAACATGCTTAGGTATGGCTGGAGCGGTGATGATCGGAATTACTGGTCGCTCTTGGGATCCATGTGCGGGTAGTGGCTCATTTTTCAGAGCCATTTACTGATTCCCTTGTTCGCTAAGTACAGGCAAGCTGTCAGAAATAAGTGGTGTATTTATCTTTGCATCCGTACTTTTTTGAAAGATCACATCATCCTTTGAGGAGCGCCTAGATTCAATGGTGTGAGAAGTCACTGTGATCGCTTTGAAAAAAGAGGATAACGTGTTTCTGGACAATTTTGGTTGAACCATGCTTTTTGTCTTCTTAGTTGGTTTCAGCCTTGTAACATTTTTATTTAATGTTTTACGTTTCTGTGCTTCCATTGTGTTATTACTTTCAATGGGGGTATTCATTTTCACCTCCCCAGCTAAGGTCGAGTTTGCTAAATTGTGGGACTCGTTGAAGGGAATGCTCGTCCAAGAATCGTTTGCATGACTTTTCTTGGTATGGGGCTCCTTCTCCTCGACTTCTCATATGACGTGGTTAAAGGTAGGTATTATCGAGTTCTGAACTATGGGCATAACCTGTTGTAAGGCGGTCACTGCCTCTGACCTAAGGTCCTGGGGTATATCGCCTGGCAGTCTTGAAGCAATCATATGCATCTACTCAACAATAGAGTCTAATTTGTTCGATTGTTTGGATATTTTTTCATTAATTGTTTTGAACAATTTAAACAGACTCAAAATTGTTGTGTTAATTGCAGACAATGTAAGTTCAACTAGTGGTGTTTGTAATGATGTGGATGCTTGAGTGCAAGGTGTATCACGTGTTCGACATTGTCTCGGCGTGGGCATAACATAACAAGATGTATTTACTTGTGAATTAAGTGAAGCCTCACACGTAGATTTGCTGACATGCTCTCCGCGGATTGAGATCGGAGATTCACATTGACTCGCATGTCATTGAGCTCAATAGGCGCATTAGTATCAGTATTTATTGCAATATCAGAAGTTTTACCAACCTCAGCTGCGAGTAAGGTCATGTCTGATAATAGCTGGGGCATGGGATGTATAAAAACTGACCCAATGCGAGGGCGTGGGCAGGGTCGGTTATGTACAGCAATACATAGTCTTTGGCTAATGCTTGTAGATGCTTGGGTGAGACTAAAGATTGGGTATTTTTCGCTCAGTGTGACCATTTTATCCTGAACACACAGAGTGAGCACGATTGATTTGTGTGAAGAACACATTTTGGTAGCATTGTTAAATACATTATTGGATACAGACATGATTGAATTGCCAGGCATACAGGATTTCAACGATTAGCAATAATTCAGCATCCACTTATCCTGTATAATAAACAAACACCAATGCTGTGACCGCTTAATGACTCTATATAAAGATATTTCAATTAATAAACGGCACACTGGCACGCCGAGCTAAGTCGGGCTAAACAGGCCAAACAGTACTTTACAAGCGTACGCGTGCACGGCAAAAGTAAAAAAATAGGGAATACACAAAGTCCAGCCTCTCCGGTTCCCAGGACTTTGACAAAGTTCTGCACAATCCAATTACAATCCAATCACTGTCACAGCTGCCGTCACAAAAGGCTCAGAGCAGGCGGGAGAGCGGGCCAAGCAGTACTTTACGAGCGGTACTTTGCCGTAGATTATAGATCTTCATTAGGATGGTTTTAGTCTCAATCAATTTTTCGAAGTTGTGTTCTGTACTTAATTGCAGGTAATATGAAGTAAATGAAGCTGAGAGAGCACCAAGAACAATCAAAAAGTGATGTCTTCACAGGGAAGCGATTCAAGGGGTGATATCTTCAGAGTCAAGCAGGTCAAAGACAGGTCAAAGGCAGAAAGCCCACAGACCCCACCCAAACGAACCAATATCACCTTCCCCCACACACACTGTGGGTTCACTTTTCAGATCGCCTTCATATCTTAAAATATCCTATTTGTTTATAAAGTAGGAGCGGGCCAGGTGGCAATATACACCCAGCTAAGTGGGTCAAAGGCAGAACGCCCGCAGTCCCCACCTAACCAGTGTTACCTTACCAGTCGACCTAAAGTGCCTCACTAAACGCCAAGGCGAGTCTGTAGCCCTAAATGGCACAACTACCACAAAGCCCCCACCACAAAATGGAGACAACTAATTGGGTTTGGGACTGTGGTTGTGGGTGAGTTGGGCTGTTTGCCTCACTCTGCTTGGCTCGACCTGCCTATGCCTAGTCCACGGGGCTCCCGGTATGGCAAGCCGGGTCCCAAAAGCACAGAAGGACAAGAGAGCGCCTGATCAAGACCACGCTGCACACCACAATTTACCGTCACTTTTCACTGGCTGCAAGCCAGGTAAGCCAGTATCAAAGAGCACACTGCCCAGAGCGCAGAGCCCCCCTTCCGTGCCACTTATAATCAGCTTAGTTCAGGTCGAATCAGTTCAGCAGTTCAGCAGGGAGCACGGAAAACGGAGCCCGTGGCTTGAAGCTCGCCAGCCAGGTCAGCCTACAGCCTACAGCGTTCAATCATTCTCTCAGTCTCAGCGTATGGCATTCGGCGTTGTCTGAGGAAAGGACCTATGAACGTCAAACGCTCAGTGTCAAGCCGCATCCCAGAATGCACTGTAAACAGTGCAGAGGAAGCAACAGGATACAGAGGCCGCTTCTGACACTAGAGAGGTGTGAATATTGTCCCGTTCCACAGAAAAGCGTCCACAAAGTTAATAGTTGCTGATGGTCAAGCAGACGTAAAAGTGAAATGAAGATGCTATTGGGAATTGACGAAAGCAATGGGTGCAGGTGGAGGACATTATTGAGGAAAGGCTTGTGCTGTCTGTTTCCGACTTTCATTTACAATGGCCAAACCCCTTACAATAATTATACTGATATTGGTATGGATTGGGGCAGACACTTGTCTGTATGGAGCTCTCCTTGAATCAGAGCTGCCAAGTGTGCTCATTCTACTCGCCCTCCCAAAACTTCTCTGTGGCCGGCCTTGCTCTGCAACCTACTCTCTCTTCAGAGGGTTGGAGTTGCTGTTTCTGTAACACCATCAACATACTTTGCATTGACTCTTTCAGGCTCATTCCAGGTCTGCCGGTATCCCGCTAGTATTACTGGTGGGATACTGGCAAACTGTAGTACCGTTTCTGCCACTTGGTCTGCGGGAATTACAGGCTAGTTCCAAGTGACAGAAATGCTAGTAAATCCCCATTCCACAGAGTCCGATAGGACTCCACGAGGGGATTTCCCAGTACTAACGGTACCAGTATTACTGAGCCAGTAATACCCGCCGTTTTCGGAGGTAAATCCTCCACCCTAATGGCAAACTTATAGTCCCAAAAGTGCCTGTACACGTTATTTCCTTCACTTTATTTCAAGACCGGGCAACTTATAATGAGGCCTTTTATGTCCCTGCCTTTCCATGAAAATGCTGCACAGCCAATAAAACCTCAGTTAAATTCTTTCCTTCCCAACCTTTGAGTTCAATTTCCATGCCATCCGCAGTCATGGTCTGCAGTACCATTATGAATGTGGTCAGAGCAGCATGCTATTCAGTTTCACCTGCAAGGGGCTTCTCTGAGTATTGATCAAAACAGTATTTAAAACTTTGGAGGTAATGGTGAGGGGTAAGAAATGTGAGGCAGACAACTTTTAGATGATGTATTAAAGTTTGACATTTTATTAAATCATGTTTCAAGAAACGCTTTACTATCGCTACCCTGATGAGAATTTCCCTCCCTAAACCAAATTAAAGGAAACCCTCTAACAAAGAATATCTGGCCCTCACACTTGCACATACAATACACAAGAAAATATATGGCAATTTACAGCAACAATAAATGTATTTGTAATATGTTCACAGTCTCTCTTTATAACCTGGGTGAATTCCCATTCCCCAGGTGTTAAGTGAATTCAGTTCCAATGTTCAACAAAAAGAAACAAGGAAATCCAGTTTGATAACAAAGTTCTGACACAGTTCTTTGTACCTTTAACCTATCAAGAGAAACTGCTATTGATCCAATGTTCAACAAGAGAAGGATCTTCTTCTTCCTTGAACATTTCTATTCAGTCCTTCCAATAGCATCAAAAGTATTCTTGGTCAGGATGATTTACCACAACTTATACAGATAGGGTTCAAAGACAACAGCTTCTAAATGTCCGTTTTTCTCAGCTCTCCTTTTAACACCATAAATGACAGTTTTTTCCTGTGTTAGGATACCTTCACAGCACCTCCAATTCCACTGGTGGTACCAGGTTACTCTCATACCAGGTTCCCTTCTACAAGGATTCATCATGCGGCTCTACTCGCCTGCCCAATAGCTTCCCGCAATTCACAGTGCCTTTGAAGTTCTAAATCTACTGACAACCAAAAGTTCACAACTTTATCAGTGTGCAGTTTTATGATTTTCAACAACTTTTCAGAAAGGACAAGATTTGCATTAGTGCTCTTTAACACTCACATGCAAGTAAGGCACTCTTCCTCTGAACATTCTTCGTCCAGAGGGGTAGCCTCTTTGCCACTCTTGTCTGTCTGCCACCTCAGCTTCAGCAGTTTGACAATCTTATAACTTTCAACAACTTTACAGAAGAGACTAGATTCACATTAGTGTTTTTTCTAACACTACCATGCAACCAAGGCACTCTTTCTCTTAACATTCCTCTTCGAGCGGGGCAGCCTCCTTGGCACTCTTGTCTTTTTGAACCTTCAGAAACCAAAATACCCTTAAGGATGTAATTCTAACTTTCCTCCTTGTGGCTTTGACAATGTTAGTTTTTAAACCAGCTTCAACCTCATGGAACAATAACAGTCAACAAGCTTCACTCATTTAAAACATTTAATGTGCCCCTTCTCTGCCTGTTAGCCCCATTACCTTAATACCATGCCTTGTTGTTAGTCTCTTAGGCTCTAAGCAATGTTGGCACACCCTTTTGGCTTGGGTAATGTTTGTTTCACTTCTTGGCTTTGAGCAATGCTTACACCACTCTTGCCTTTGGGCAATGCTAATTTGTTCCCTGGAACTCACAGATTCAAGTTTAATCATTTAACTTCAAAGGTACAAAGTGCTCTGCTGCTTTACAAAGGTGATCCTTAAGTCAGCCTACACTTAGAATCACTTTTAGGCACACGCGACCCGTATTTAAGCTACTTTCTTCAATTGTATAACTCAATTAATACCTTTCAGGCAGTGCCACTCATATGCGAGTGCTACTTTTTTTGCAGCCATTGTTGGGCAGTGATCAATCGAGTTAACAGCAATTTCACTCACATTCGAGTGATTCTACTTTGCTACTGTTGCCTGCCTTTGTTCGCACAAGGGATCAGAATGCTCGGTAACCCTCACTGGCTTGTGTCTTCCATCCCTTTGCATGCTGCAGGACTTCCACTGCTTGCCTTTGTTACTGCCACGCAGTCAGGGGTGGACTGGGAACCAAAAGAGGCCCTGGAAATAATGTTCAAAGTGACACCATATTACACATTTTCAGCAAGCTCAACCCTTTTCCTATGGGAAAATTTGGAAATACCACACAAAAGAGGCTCACAGTGCACAGGCCGACTGGGAAATCTCCAGAGTACCTTATAGGCCAGTCCATCCCTGCACACAGAAACGGAACTCGCCTTGTTCCTGAGACCCTCCACTGCACATCAGCTTCTGGGCACGGTCTCCGGCATGCTTTCTGCTGCACAGTTTCTGCAATCAGGTTCACATGGGGGAAAGCCTTCTTTCTTAATGCTTCCCACTGCACAACCTCGCACTTCAGAATTAGGAGAAAAAGGGCCCTCTCAGGACCGGCAGCTAGAATCTGCTCCACAATGGTCCCGGCACCCCTTCTTCCCTCCAACATCTGTGAGTACTGACAACAGCATGCTCTTCTGCTGCGACTGGTACTGCTGCTGCTACATCTCCAGTTCCTTCTCTTACTAATGGCCTGAACCTGAGGGGGGAGTTTAAGCTTCTCTGCTTCCCTCAGGTGTGGGTCATTTGCCTTAACAAGTTGACCACTCCTGCTCTATAACTCCTGAGCCCTTTTCCTCAACCCAGTAGTTAGGGAATTATAGGACTTAAAGTCCCCAATAATAGAATTAGATTTTATAGTCAGCTTTCTGCTTTTAATCACAGGTTTATGTCTCTGAAGTGTATTTAAAGAAACATTATAAGGATTTGTTAGAAAAGGGGAAGGCAGTTCATTTAAGTCATTGGTAACAAATGTCTTGTCACTGTACATCTGGGAGTAGAGATGGTTCCTAACTGTATATGGTTCAGACAGACCTTTCTTTTTAGGATGTTTAGGGAGGTGGGAGTTTTATCCACATTAAGATGCTCATTTTGTGGATCAGACAAATCATAATGGCAGTTAGACATTACATGCTGCGGTACTTCTAAAAGGTTCTTCCCTTTTGGAAACAAATACTGTGTCTCCTCCCACGGGATCTCCTCACCACCCAGAGCCTTGTCTCCTCCCAGGTGATCCTCCCGCAGAGCACCACCCCCAAGGTCCAGATCAGGAATCTTCTGCCTTTCCTTTACCGTTTGGGAGGAGACTTTAGGCAGTGGTTTAGTGAGGGATCCTCAGGATTCATCACATAATCCAGTGGACGTTCTTAGTTATTTTGTTTACATTCAGCTATTTTAGGATACATTTCTAGAACAGCTTGAGGAAGTATATCACAGAATTCTATTTACACTTAAGGGTTCCTGCAAGGGCCCATTGCCAGAGGGGTCGCTAAGGAGGGACTTGGGTTGGGGGGAGGGCTATAGCACTGGTTCTTTTGGTTCTAGCCCCATATAGAAGCTCAGGGGCTACAACTAAAAGGCTAGCTAGCCCCAAATCCCGATAGTCCCAACATCAGCATAGCTCCAGATCTTTTCCAAACCTTGCAACAGCCCTGCCCATTGCACATTTGTCAGAGTAGAATAATGGTGCCGGGGAATAGCAGCTTAGGACAACTTGTTGAAATCAGAGCAAGGTGAGATATAAAAGTCTATTAACACCTGGAGTTACTCTTAACACCTGATGGAATTGTCTCACGTTTTTGGGAAATGTTGGACAATGTTAAACAGATATGTGGAGGTCCACGGGGCATGGACAGCCACTAGTGCATTTCCGGTGTCGGGTAATTATTGTAAGAGAAGTGTTAAGGTGCTGTTGGGAGGTGTGGGGTCAGTGAATGATTCAAAGGCAGACGACGGTCCAGCAGAAGTTGAGGTACCAAAATGTTTAAGATTGGCCATCACCCACATAATGAGCTGAAGACTGTGAGTAACTGTGTGGCAGGGTTTGCTGGCAATTATGTAGGGGAAGCTCAACTTTTGCTTGAGGTTCACTCATGGTAAAAGCTGGCTGTGAAACTCAACCTGTTTATTTGGCTTGTGAGGTGGAGAAGATTCCTTTGATGGTAGTTGATCGGGTGGTTGATTAGGTAGTGGGTTCAATATGGCTGGATTGAAGACCCAAAAATATCTTCGCCAGATTTCTTAGGTTGGGATAGCCCTTGAAGGGATGGACATAGCTGACAATAACCTTTCTTTTCTTAGTCTTTGGGGCAGTCCAATTTGCTCTTTTAATTCCTTTACTGAACTTACAGTTTTTCCCTAGACATCTTTCAGAGATCTAGTCTAAGTCCCAGTGTTTCTGATAGACTGTGCACCATGGAATTCCAAAGCTCCGTGTAAATAGGCAATTTTATCTAGATCGAATGTCCCTACCTCAAGGAATTGCTTAGTAATGTCAAATTGTGTGCTTAATCTAGGAACGTGCATGCTTTGGGCGAGTTACATATGTACATGTGATAAGTAGACACCCCTTGGGAGGGAGTGGCACTTGCATTAACTTAATTGTTCCCATTCTCACAGGAATAAAACAATGAAAAACTTATGCATGCTCTTCCACAATGTCCTCTGCTTACCATGCAAAGAAAAGGGTTTATACCCAACTTATGCAGGTGCCTGTGATGCTCTTCCACAATGTCCTCTGCTTACCATGCAAAGAAAAGGGTTTATACCCAATTTATGCAGGTGCCTATGATGCTCTTCCACAATGTCCTCTGCTTACCATGCAAAGAAAAGGGTTTATACCCAACTTATGCAGGTGCCTATGATGCTCTTCCACAATGTCCTCTGCTTACCATGCAAAGAAAAGGGTTTATACCCAACTTATGCAGGTGCCTATGATGCTCTTCCACAATGTCCTCTGCTTACCATGCAAAGAAAAGGGTTTATACCCAACTTATGCAGGTGCCTATGATGCTCTTCCACAATGTCCTCTGCTTACCATGCAAAGAAAAGGGTTTATACCCAATTTATGCAGGTGCCTATGATGCTCTTCCACAATGTCCTCTGCTTACCATGCAAAGAAAAGGGTTTATACCCAACTTATGCAGGTGCCTATGATGCTCTTCCACAATGTCCTCTGCTTACCATGCAAAGAAAAGGGTTTATACCCAACTTATGCAGGTGCCTATGATGCTCTTCCACAATGTCCTCTGCTTACCATGCAAAGAAAAGGGTTTATACCCAACTTATGCAGGTGCCTATGATGCTCTTCCACAATGTCCTCTGCTTACCATGCAAAGAAAAGGGTTTATACCCAACAATTGTTTTTAGCTTCTGTTTAATTACCATGTCCTATGCTAATGTACGGAGATGTGGATTATCCCAGACGGTGGTTATGTAGTGGGCATAAGGAAAGGAGGCAACGTTTCACACATATCTTCTTATATCACATGAAAACATCCAGTAAACGCCATGCTAACAACAATACATTACACCCGAGCACTTTACCATGTTATTCCTAGTAGTGATCTTTGCTTACCAGTGAAAGCGCAACTATTTGCTGACATCAAACACATGTTCAAAGACTTTGTTTGGTCATCTGTAGGTGGAATTAATACTGCCTGAAACAAGTTGTTTGGGGAAAGGTGTGCTTCCAAATTTCAAACAGTGTTTCCAAGCTTTTGTCTTTAGAGGTCAGAATCAATAAATACAAAAAGAGAGCAGTAAACCTCCAGTTAATTGGAATCTGAGAAATGTGCTGAAGCTCCAGCCAACTTTGAGCTGTTTTGTTCATGTAAATTCTCTCAGAGACCTTCATTATTGCTAGACTTAATTAGATGTTCCTGATCCATGATTAGTCAGACTCTGGAAGCCATGAGCTTAGAATGCTCACTGATTTCTCTTATTTGGGATAACCCAACGGTTAAGATATTGCCAAGACTTTACTCTCAGGCACTTGGATTCAGAGGCGCCACCAAGGGGAGGCCAAAGGGGCCACGGCCACCCTTATAAAAACGCTGCCCCCCCCAACCGGTCCAGCTGCACCTCATAGAGGTCAATGAATGTGCCACCCCAAGTGACCTCATCAGGCACCCCTATGAAGAATGTCTGGCGGCGCCACTGCTTGGATTCACACGGGCGCGGTTCAAGTCAAGCTTCTGATTGTGAATTCGAGAATGCCATCTTTAAGAGTCCTGCAAGCACATATTGCAGTCCAGCAAATGAGCTTCAGAGCCATTTACGGTAGCACAGCTGCATATGTCCATTTGCCATAACCAAATGTGTCTAAAATACTAAATCCTCTCACGTCACTACCTGTCTTTAACCTGCAAAATATGCTGCGAGGCTGCACAGAATTCCAGCCTTAACTCGGATACCCAGGATATTTTGCATCCCCTTCAACAAAAGCACAGTGCAATAAAGTGAGGACAGTGACTGCTTGAAATACAGGCACTCGGGGGCTAATATGTTGCACTGGAGGTACTCATGTCCTAAACCTACTTACTGGTGATGTAAAAGCGCCAAGTGCCTGTCCTGGATCCCGAAGAAAGAAGCAAGATTCACAGTCCTGTTAGTCCTGCTCAATAATCTCGCATTCTTGAAGACTATCACCAAACCTCAATTTCTGTGGTTTACGAAAGCTTCAAAGGTTGCAAAATAATAGTATTTCGATTCTGGGAAACTCTTTAACGTCCTATCCTGGATCTATGTTTGGCAGATATTGTAGACCTTGCCTCTTTGGAGGGTATATCTGTGTCTACATGACAGGAAACTCATAATAATAAAAATATAAGGACCCTTCTAGAAAGGCATAGTTAAATTAATGAGTCTGTGCACATTTTATTACTGCACAATGGGTGGCATTACCAGTTTGGCCATATCTCCCATGGAAATACGGCCAAACTGATATGCCATTACCACTACTCATACCTGTGGTAAATCCACAGGATTGTTACTGGTGAATTGGCAATGTTAATCCCCGTTCATGGAGTCCGTAAGGCTTTTGGAGCATTTACCGTGGATGGAAATCCATGATTGTTCTGCATTAATATGGAGGAAAAACTTCCAGCAATGCTGGACGTTTTTACCACACTTTCCTTCCAAAGTCAAAATTTGGTGGTGCAGTCAAAATGTAATTAATTCCGCTACTGCGACTTTTTTCAACTTTGCAAAACTCATTTTACTAAAATATTTGCTGCATGCTTTAACCTTTGCATATCAATATTTGGTTCAATTTTTGCCTGTGTGTCCCTCCAACAAGGATATGTTCACAAAGAAGCAGCCAGTATTACTGTGTTCTATTGTGCCCGTAACTGTGGATGAGTGAGGGTGTGGTCAAATGGGGAGAGATCGGGGTATGAGGTTGTGCATCCGACAAAAACGGATTACTGGTAGATATTTGAAGCAGAGAGGGTGTGCTGTCAGAAGCGTGTGCATCCCCACCTCCAAAGATTGGCAGACCTTCTGTTGGACTCATGGATAAAGGTTTGAGTAGAGGCCGTGCCTGCCAGCAGAAACATTTTCTGTAAAATATCTATTTTATTCCAAATGCTCTTCAGTAACCCAAATCAAACAAAGGGACATTATAGTTTACGTTCTCAGGTCTCCATTTTTACAAATAAATATGAACACTTAAAACTTTTTTTATATATATATATATATATATATATATATATATATATATATATATATATATATATATATATATATATATATTCGTTTAGAACAGCATGGAAAACGCTGTTCCCTCGAGCTGCACTCATCCAGTTCCAAACACGAGGTTTCAAATTACCTCATTGCAAAGCACGGGTTGAAAGAAGAAACTGCACCAAGTGCGTGCATTTAAACAGCCTTTAATATTTCATAGCAATTTCTTTAAAAAGGAATTTTCCCAATAATATCATTAGCCAGACGGCAGCCTGACGGGTTTCGCCACAACCTAGTGGCTTGCTCACAGTTAGTCCTCCCCCTTTGGGAGTTCGTTTTTGAACCCAGCACCACACCAAAGTGATAAGCATAGAAAAGGTGACTTGCAAACAGAATCAGTATATGGTTAGTAGCCATGTTGAATAGGGCTATCAGGGCCAAACCTACCCATATCACAAAGAAAAGAAAAGTTAGCTTAAAAAATAAAATATAAAAAAGCATAATTTCCAACGTTCATAATAAAACGTGCATGTTATTGTCATTATTACATAATAAGAAACACAGTAAAAAAATCATCGTCTTTTTCTACGTGAATTGGGCTTTGTTTGTTACGTTTCAAAGAGCTGTTGTGTCCCAGTGGTAGCATAACCTCAGAGTTGTGTAGTTGCAAAATGTGTCACTGTTTCTGAGGGTCATATTTAAAGTGCATGGTGCGTTTAAAAAGCTGTTACCTTGTCTGAAATATATGTACCCAAACCATGGAATTGTAATATAAGTATAGTACTCCTTGTTCAGCTAAAAGGTATATAACAGTGCTGGCACAATTTACCACAATATTTGACGAGCATGTGCATATAGAGCATAATGCTGTGTGTTGTGTCGCTGTTATTTTACCAGTGCAAGATTGCAAACTATAAAGTGCTAGTGCATTGTGCATTCTAATTCCCAGGAGAGCCATGGCTGGGTTCATAGAGACATATTTATACAGAGCGCGATACATTCCTATAATATATGAATGTGACCCATTCGTAAAACAGCATAGACAAGACATAAAGTGCATAGTGCCTTCCTATGATTAATGGTACATATATGACCCATATGGAAAAACCAAGGTATAAAATACTGCAACACATGCATTACTAAAATTATATCCTGCGGAATGTAAAAAAACTGCTGGAAAAATATTCTATACAACATCATATGAGTTATGCATCAGTTGATAAATGTCCAGATATTTTCCTGAATCCATGTGTTGCCCTTTTCAACAATTATACGTATACGTGGCCTCTGATCATGACCAGCAAGTGACCAAAAAAGTGAATAAAGATGAAAAAACATTAACCGAATTTGTGTTTAAAAAATGTTATAAACATTAGATAAGGGAGAAAAGAAAGAAAAAAAAGAAGAAAAAACCTTTAATAACAACCTAACATCAGGAATTATAATATGGAATCCTTTGGGTCTATGATGAGAGATATTTCTGGACATTCTGTTACTGAAATGCAACGATTAAGTCCCCAAAAAGGTATATAATTCCTCATCGATATTATGGCCAACAGGAGTCTTACTCTCAAAGTCGAGAATGAATTTGGTTTCTTCTTGTCGGAGTGTTTTCTCATTATCACCTCCTCTAGGGCTTGGAATAACCCTATATATACCAAAAAATGTAAGACTTGCTGGGTCTCCATTGTGGAATTCTGAAAAGTGCTTGGCCATGGGATATGTGCAGTCTTTATTTATGATGGCTCTGACGTGTTGTAGGATACGTACCTTTAATTTACATTTGGTACTTCCTACATACCATTTAAGGCACGGGCATACCAAAACATACACCACCAGCTCAGATTCACAAGTGATTTTGCTTTTTATATAAACCAAATGTTTCAGAATGGGATGTGTATACCTTTTGCAATTTTTAGCATAGTTGCAAATCTTACATCTGGTGCATTTCATGAAGCCACTTCCGGATGCGGAAAGCCAGTTGGTGCCAACATCACTCTTTTCTACAGCGATATAGCTGTTTACCACTAGATCTCTAATGGAAGTACTCTTTCTAAAGGTGATATCCGGGTGCTCGTTTAGTAGGCTGCCAATATCTTTATCTGCTTTCAGCACCTTCCAATATTTTTTAATTATCCGTCTGATAATTGGCGCGTGGCTTCCAAATGTCAAAATCAATCTGGTGGTGTTTTTGTCATCTTTCTTGGTTTGGTCCGACTTAGATGTTATTAGCATATCATGTCTGCTCATTTCTCGGACTTTAAGGTATGCCCTTTCGATGATCTTCTTAGGGTACTGTTGTTGCAGAAAATTCTGGGCAGTTACTTTGCTTGCTAAATCGAAATCGATTATATTGCTGCAGTTTCGCCTAATACGGATGAATTCTCCATGAGGGATGCTCCATAGTAGGGTCTTGGGATTTGCACTGTTTGCGTGTAGCGGAATATTGGCACCTGTAATTTTTCTATACAGTTCAGACTCCATTTTTTGTGCTACAATCTTCACTCGCACATCCAAAAAAACAATTGATTCTCTACAGTGGTGTTCAGTAAATTTAAGATTCAAATTGTTGGTGTTAAGCAATTTGACAAACTCACGCCACAGCTCCACCGTGCCATCCCAGATAATGAATAAGTCATCAATGTAGCGAAGCCACAGTACTATTTTTTCTGTGAATTTTTCATGTGCATCTGCCCACACTGTAGTTTTCTCCCAGTGCTCCATCATCAGATTCGCACATGACGGTGCAAAGATCGTACCCATCGCAGTGCATTGGGTTTGGCGGAACGTTTCATTGTTGAAAATGAAGATGTTATTTTCCAGGCATAGTTGAATCATTTCGAGGATCATTTGAGAATGTTGTAAATGATTAAGTGATTGCATGTTGAGGAAGCTTTGATAAGCAAGTATACCATCCTTATGCTTGATTGACGTGTACAAAGACACTACGTCCATGGTTGCTAATAAGTAGGTGGATTCCCATGGAAGTTTGTCGATTTTTAACAAGAAATCAGTAGTGTCTCTCACATATGATGGTAATGTAGATACGAATGTGCAAAGAACCTCATCCACAAACTTTGACATGTTTTCCAATAATGACCCACACAAGGTCACAATGGGTCTCCCTGGTGGTTTGAGGGGATTCTTATGGACTTTAGGGAGGAAGTAGATTGTAGGAGTGACGGTATTCTTTGAAAATACAAATTTCACCATTTCTTCCTCTAAGATGTCTGCTTTTTGCCACTTAGTTAGGAAGGTAAATACTTCCTGTTCCAACTGTTTGATGGGATTATTACTGAGTCTTTCGTAACAGTTTGCATCATTAAGTTGTTTATACGCTTCAGCAATGTAATCAGATCTGTTCATTATGACTATGGTACAACCCTTGTCTGCCGGTTTTGTTATATATTTGTCCAATTTTGCGATGTCAGATAGCACTTGTTGTTTTTTGGACAAGTTGCTTTTGGGTTGCCTCCGAGTTCTTCTTCTCTCATCCTTTAAGTCATCAATTATTAAATTGGAGAATGCTTCTATGTGGCTATTTTGGGCACTTAGCGGATTAAATTTTGATTTGCACCTTAATTTGTGGGTAGATGGCCAGTCTGTACTAATGCCTAATCTTTCCAGATTGGTAGAAAACCACTGCTCGCCGTGTCACTTTCTTGTTCTAGATCATCAAGGGTAATCAAGGTGTCCATTTCTGAAATAGTAATTGTCGTTCGTCCTTCCAAAGCCTCTTTTGGCTTCTTTTTATATGTCGAGGTGGCAAAGAATTTCTTTAGTCGTAATTTGCGAATAAACCTGTCCAAATCTATCCTCGTTTGTACATAATCAAAACTGGCAAGCGGACAGAAATTCAACCCTAGTTTCAATATCTTAGCCTCTTCTGTGGTAAGAATGTGGTCGGATAGATTTATAATTTGCTGTTTATTCATAGCCTCTGTGACATAATCAGTAATATCCCCGAGCGCAGTGACATTGGCGGCAATGAGTTGTTTGAATTTGTTGCCCCTCTGCCCCCTCCTCGTTTTTTTCTCCCCCCTCTTCCTTGTCCTCTTGTTTTTGAAGCTCCTCCTCGAGTTTTTTTGTTGTTTGCTCGCCCATCTTGACACAATAGTCTCATTTCCTCTAAAAAATTGAGGCGTATGGTTGGTTCTTCCTCCTCGCCTTCAGTAATATCCGATTCAGAGGTAGAGGCTGCTGATTCCTAGTGAGTCTCATTCTGGGCTTCATGGGCTCTTTGTGTTTCTTTGGCTTTTTGTCTCATGTGGTCAAATCGGTAGGCAAACGTATACACACGGCCTTGTTCATAGTCGTCCTTGTCCCTGAGAAATTTGCGTTGCTATCTTAGTTTGATATCTTCCTCGAATGCTTGTAATCCAGATTCAATACTGGCCTGTAAATTCTTTCCTTCTTCTGTTTCTTTAACCATTTTCATTTTTTCTTCCAAGCCCTCTATTTGTTGTAGGGTTATTGTGCGGTCATTACCAGCATACTTCACTAGCAACCGTAAGAAAGTTTTCAAACAGTTGTCAGTTGCTTCACCCCATTCACATAGCATTGGGGGATCTTGCTCCTCAAATGACGGGATTGTAAGAATCCTTAGCCCACGTGGTATTCTTCCCATGTCGAGGTAATTCTGCAAGGAATGTTCCTCCCAGCATTTGCTGATTTCCCTTTTCCGAACCTTTTCAAGTTCTTTTAATAGTGTTATTTCATTATTGTCCTTTGATTTATCCACTTTAGGAGTGTCCTTTTCTTTGGTCGTAGGTAAGGTTTCATTAAACAGGGAACTTGTCTGTTCCTTTCTTGCTGCCTCTCTGCTGGCCTGGGATGCCATAATTGCACAAATTGAAATTCAACTCTGCTTATTATCAATGTCCGTGATATAAAACGTTTTTTTCACCAAAAAAGCATTTTATTATTTTCTTCTTGGTCATGGAACGTTAAATACTCCTCAAGTAGGATTGGTGGTCGTGATATGGCACTACTTAGTTTGTGTACTACGACGCAGTTAATTTAATGAGGGAATCTCGCATTTCCAGCATCCAAACATAGAGTGTGTATTCAGTAAGTAAAACAGTTCGGCAAGGGTACTTACTGATGCAGCCTTCGCTTCCTGCGCCCTCCGCCACTGGTAGTTTATGCTGCAAACGGTGTTCTCCCTCCGACTGCTACTTAGAACGGATACAATGGGCAATCCTTTTGTGAGTTCCCTGCAGCTTTGGGAGACATTTGATCCAGAAGGCACCACATCCAAAATGTCCCCAAGCGCTATTATCCAAAGTGAAAAATGCTGGTGCAGCTCCACGCTGTAATGTGCTCAGCGTGAGAATATTTTCGTTTAGAACAGCATGGAAAACGCTGTTCCTTCGAGCTGCACTCCTCACCATCCAATTCCAAACATGAAGTTTCAAATTACCTCATTGCAAAGCACGGGTTGAAAGAAGAAACTGCACCAAGTGCGAGCATTTAAACAGCCTTTAATATTTCATTGCAATTTCTTTAAAAAGGAATTTTCCCAATAATATCATTAGCCAGACGGCAGCGTGACGCGTTTCGCCACAACCTAGTGGCTTGCTCACAGTTACTCCTCCCCCTTTGGGAGTTCGTTTTTGAACCCAGCACCACACCAAAGTGATAAGCATAGAAAAGCTGACTTGCAAGCAGAATCAGTATATGGTTAGTAGCCATGTTGAATAGGGCTATCAGGGCCAAACCTACCCATATCACAAAGAACGAAGAAAAGTTAGCTTAAAAAATAAAATAGAAAAAAGCATCATTTCCAACGTTCATAATAAAACGTGCATGTTATTGTCATTATTACATAATAAGAAACACAGTAAAAAAATCATCGTCTTTATATATATCTTGATTGTTGGGTCCAGATAGGGAGTTCTGGGGTTGACATGGGTAGGGAGGATTTGTCGTGAATATTAAAATCTTACCTAACACCTAAATGTAGACTAGGGGGCAGACGTCATGCAGGATTTAGATATATTTTCCGGGAAACAAAATGTGTTGCACCCAAATGTATTTTGGGAGCAGGAAATGTGTTAGAAATAGACATATTGGGAAGAGTAGCAATGTGTCTCACTTGGATAGATCTATGAACATCAGCCGTGAATCACATTTAAATATAATTGTGACGATTAGTCATGTGTCACATTTAGATAGAATTATGAAGAATAGCCATACGTCACATTTAGATAGATTTGTGAAGATTATCCTTGCCTTATATTTAGATAGAATTGTGAAGATTAGCAATGTGTCACATTGGATTTGTGAAGATTAGCCATCCATCACATTTAGATATAATTGTGAAGAATAGCCATAAGTCACATTTAGATAAAATGGTGAAGATTAGCCATGATTCACATTTATATTTGGGAAGATTAGCCGTGCATCACATTTAGATAGATTTGTGAAGATTAGCAATTTAGAATACCCAATGTACTAACCAAACCACTCCTGCTCCCCCCTACACACATCCCTTGTACTATACATGCCCATGGGCTAGCCAAACTACACACAAACACACAACCAACATTATTAACACTCGCATACAACAACAACCCCCCCAAACACTGGACCTTACCCCTACAGGAACAACAAGACAGTGCGCACAACTATAACCTTAAACACCAGTCAATGTACACATAAAACACACAAAAACACACCCAACATAACAGACATTCATGACCTCAAACTACTAGCCTCACTGAGAACCGGCTCCATGACGTTGCCTCTCCATTGCTGTTACACCCAAATATGCCATTCTCTGCAATTACCGGATTGCACAGAAAGGTGGCTGGTTTCTCTGATATACAAAGACACCCTTCCCATCAGCGACCTAGCCTCCGAACTCCTCCCTTATTTCCAGCTGCTCTCAGTCAAGCCACTAATTGCACCGACGCAAATAGCACCAACCGCCATGATCACAATGCACATCGTCTACCGCTCTCTACTTTTGAAGATGACTTCACTCAACTACTCATGAGCAATCTAAAAACCAATTCCGAAGTCATTGCACTAGGAGATCTTGACCTTGGATACACTGACTCCCTAGACAAAGATGCCAAATCCCTGGACAGCGCCACCGCCACCCTTAACGTCATTCAAACAATTGTGAAACCCTTGCACACACACTGTTGCGCACTGGAATGGACACTTGATCACAACTGTAGCATAACTATCCTCTCCAACACCTCATATGTATGGACTGATTATTACTTCATGACTTTCACCATCTCACCCATAGACCAGGCCTGCCCACTCCCTTCTGCCTCCTACCTGTCTACCCTTGCTGCACCCGCAACTTCACCAGCGATACTCTCTGGCCACTGCTCGAAAAAGCACCCCTCGCCCCAAACGGTCTTGGCGTTGACAGCTTAGTCAACCACTACAACTCTACCCTCAACACAGCCATTGACAAACGTTATCCTCTGACAAAACGTACCCCTAAACATGCCATATGAACCAACTCCTGGTTCACCCCTGATCTCCTCGCCGTGTGGGCAGAAAATCATTCCAGCGAACGCACATGGCACCTATGCCACAGCTATCACCTGTGGAGTTCCACAAGTATCCTGTATCTCCCCCACCATCTAAAATATCTATGCCAAACCCCTCTTTGACTGCTTTGACTCTCTCAATATCAAATAGACAAATTACGCTGACAATACCCAGATCCTCATCCCCCTCACTGGTGATCACAGCCTGGACTCCCAAAAAATCAATAGCCTTTACAAAACCATCTAAGGTTGGATGGCCTCACACCGTTCATGTCTGGCCGATGAGAAAACGGAACTCCTACTTGTCAGCAACCCATCACACCTTACCAAGCTCACCCCAGACTGGCAGCTGTTTTCCATTGACAATCACCCCATCCACATCTTGTCATCTGTCAAAATCCTTATCTTTCATCTAGACGCCCACTCACACTATCCTGGCATGTCCACGACACTGCCTCCTCGGTTGCATATGTGACCAAACTTATCAAAGCGAGCTGTCCCTTTCTGTCAACTGTTTGAACATTGATATGGCCATAATTGGCACAAAACTAGATTAATGCAATGCAAACTATCCAGAACAGTGCCATGAGAGCCGCACTGGGGCTAAATAAACACAACTTCATCTTCGAAGCCAGAAGAGTAGCGCACTGGCTCCCAGTGCAAGAACAGATCAAATTTAAGATCCTCGCCATCACACACCACTGCCTCAAAAACACTGCCCCGAGATACCTGTCTTAGAGAGAGTCCAAACCACAGCCAAGCCCAATCTGTCTGCTTATGCCAACTGCTTATGTACTCTTAGATTCAAGCGGGCCAAAGCTGGAGGCTCCAGCTTCTCTGTTTCTGCGACAAAGCTGTGGAATACCCTTTCCCCTGCCATGAGAATGGAACCCTCCCACACTGTATTCTGTAAGAAACAAAAAACCTTCCTATTTCATTAGCAGCACCTATCCTGCTAACTGTCTGTAACATACTAAGCTGTAAACAGCCCCTAGTTGCCCAAAGGTTAAGTGCCCTATACAACTGTATAAATAAATAAATAAGTATATACAACAAACAACCCAGACATTGGGCGTAACCATTACAGATACACAAGACAGTGCGCACAACCACAACCTTAAATGCCAGTCAATTTACACATAAAACACACAAACACACACCCAACATAATAGACATTCACATACAACAAACAACCCAGGCATTGGGCCTCACCCTTACAGATACAACAAGCCAGTGCACGCAAACAACCCATCTGCAACCCAACACACACTGATGCAAGTTTCTCCGGTTCTGGACCTGTCCTATCCCTCTACCCTCACCAACCAACCCCATCCTCTTTTTTGCACCCCTCCCTTATTTCCAGCTGCTCACAGTCAAACCACTAATAGCACCAACCGCCATGATCACAATGCACATCGTCTACTGCTCTCTAGTTTTGAAGATGACTTCACTCAACTACTCATGAGCAATCTAAAAACCAATTCCGAAGTCATTGCACTAGGAGATCTTGACCTTGGTTGCACCGACTCCCTAGACAAAGATGCCAAATCCCTGGACAGCGCCACGGCCACCCTTAACGTCACTCAAAAAATTGCGAAACCCTTGCACACACACTGTCGCGCACTGGAATGGACACTTGATCACAACTGTAGCATAACTATCCTCTCCAACACCTCATATGTATGGACTGATTATTACTTCATGACTTTCACCATCTCACCCATGGACCAGGCCTGCCCACTCCCTTCTGCCTCCTACCTGTCTACCCTTGCTGCACCCGCAACTTCACCAGCGACAATCTCTGGCCACTGCTCGAAAAAGCACCCCTCGCCCCAAACGGTCTAGGCGTTGACAGCGTAGTCAACCACTGCAACTCTACCCTCAACACAGCCATTGACAAACGTGATCCTCTTAAATAACATACCCCTAAATATGCCATATGAACCAACTCCTGGTTTACCCCTGATCTCCTCACCCTGTGGGCAGAAAATCATTCCAGCGAACGCACATGGCACCTATGCCCAGCGTACTCAAACAAATTTTGCTTCACCATACCTGCAGAAACCTACAAAAGTCCAAAGCATCCTCTTACAGTACCCGGATTGCCAATGCCAAGTGCCAAGTCCAACACCTGTGAACTGTTCACCATCATATGTGAATTTAAGGGTCTCAAACCCTCCAGATGTAAAGCAGACATCTGCCCGGAGCCCCTTATCAAAGAGTGTACAGACCACCCAGTGCTGCAAATTACAAACATCATTAATGCCTCATTTTCCTCCTGCTTGGTCCTGTATTTGCTAAAAGAATAATGGATTTCACCCCTCCTCAAGAAGCCTTCTCTCGAGCCCTCCATCCCCACCAACTACCGGCCCATCACCAAAGTTCCCTTCCTCCTGAAGATCATAGACCGGGATGCCTACCTCCAAATTCAACAACACCTTGAACAACACTACATCCTAAGCCCAGTGAACCAGGCTTCCGCCCCATGCCATGGAACCGAGTCAGCAACCCTTGACCTCAAAAATCAGTTGGAGGATGCCAGAGACACTGGTAACCTCATGCTTTTGGACCTATCCACAGCTCTTGACTAGTGTATCCCTTCATCCTCTGTCACCATCTAACTGCCACCGCCTCCTTGTCTCCAGACACTGCCAAAGGGGCTGCATCCTTACTGTCTAACCACACGTCACAAGTCTTTTCAGATAACCACTCCTCCACCACCACAGCTATCACCTGTGGAGTTCTGCAAGGATCCTGTATCTCCCCGACCCTCTACAATATCTATACCAAACCCCTCTTTGACCTCTTTGACTCTCTCAATATCAAATAGACAAATTACGCTGACAATACCCAGATCCTCATCCCCCTCACAGGTGATCACAGCCTGGACTACCAAAAAATCAATACCCTTTGCAAAACCATCCAAGGTTGGATGGCCTCACACCGCTCATGTCTGGCCGATGAGAAAACGGAACTCCTACTTGTCAGCAACCCATCACACCTCGCCAAGCTCACCCCAGACTGCCAGCTGTTTTCCATTGACAATCACCCCATCCACATCTTGTCATCTGTCAAAATCCATATCTTCCATCTAGACGCCCACTCACACTATCTTGGCATCTCAACGACACTGCCTCCTCGGCTGCATATGTGACCAAACTTATCAAAGCGAGCTGTCCCTTTCTGTCAACTGTTTAAACATTGATATGGCCATAATTTGTGCAAAACTGGATTATTGCAATGCAAACTATCCAGAACAGTGCCCTGAGAGCCGCACTGGGGCTAAATAAACACAACTTCATCTTCGAAGCCAGCAGAGTAGCACACTGGCTCCCAGTGCAAGAACAGATCAAATTTAAGATCCTCGCCATCACACACCGCTGCCTCAACAACACTGCCCCGAGATACCTGTCTTAGAGACAGTACAAACCACAGCCAGGCCCACTCTGTCTAATTATGCCAACCGCTTATGTACTCTTAGAATCAAGTGGGCCAAAGCTGGAGGCTCCAGCTTCTCTGTCTCTGCGACAATGCTGTGGAATGCCCTTCCCCCTGCCATGAGAATGGAACCCTCCCACACTGTATTCTGTAAGAAACAAAAAACCTTCCTATTTCATTAGTAGCACCTATCCTGCTAACTGTCTGCAACATACTAAACTGTAACCAGCCCCTAGCTGCCCAAGGGTTAAGTGCCCTATACAACTGTATAAATAAATAAGTATATACAACAAACAACCCAGACATTGGGCATAACCATTAAGGATACACAAGACAGTGCGCACAACCACAACCTTAAATGCCAAAAGATTTACACATAAAACACACAAACACACACCCAACATAACAAACATTCACATACAACAAACAACCCAGGCATTGGGCCTCACCCTTACAGATACAACAAGCCAGTGCACGCAAACAACCCATCTGCAACCCAACACACACTGATACCATTTTCTCCTGCTTCTGGACCTATCCTATCCCTCTACCCTCACTAACCAACCCCATCCTCCTTTTCGCAGAGCCACACGAGCGCCTGGAGACTGCCCTTGGGTCGTAGCAGTGCATGGTATAAGTCAACAGAACATAACATATAGATATAATCTTATCTCACATCTTTCTTTAATATTTGTCTTTCTTACCTCTTTCTTCAACCACCTTCTTCCTTAAACATGCTTCGATCTTCCAATTCTTAAAGAACCTTCTGCTGACCTTTCCCTTGCTTCTAATTTCCATCCTTTTTCTCTCCTACCATACCTTGCTAAATTACTTGAATGTCTTGTTCAAGTCTCCTCATTTGTGTCAAATAGCTCTATTCTTCCTCAATCTTGTTTTCGTCCTATGCACTCAGCCGAAACCGCCCTTCTGTCAGTCTTAAATTCCTTGCTTACAGAACGCTACTCTAAGCACTCTTCCTTCCTTATTTTAGTAGATCTTTCTGCAGCATTTGATATTGTTGATCACTCACTCTTACTAGCCTCCCTTTCATCATTTGTTTTTTCAGGCTCTGTTCTTTCTTGCTTTAGATCCTATCTGTCACAGTGGACATTCTCTGTCTCATGGGGAGGTACAACCTTGGACTCCTTCTCCCTTGTCCATGGTGTCCCGCAAACATTTGGCCCTTTTCTATTCTCGATCTACACTTACCCCTTAGCTTAAGTTATTCTGTCCTATGGCTTATACCATCATTTATTTGCTGATGATTGCAATAATGAAAGCACTGTAGTCATCTTGGGTAGGTTCCACAAATAAACTTTATTCCAGTTACATTAAAATGGTAGACATGAACCACTGGGTCCCATCACCCAGGCTGGGGCTATCCTACTGACATACTGTGGAACCTTCACAACAGGCATTCCTACAATCACATCCAAACATTCTCTCAGGCACACCAACATTCTCGCATGCATTCCCAAGTACCTGCCTTCATGCCAAGCACAATACACCAGTGATACTCAACTTTTCCTTTCCTTCTCCTCTTTTTCAGCTGATATACACGATCAACTATCCTCTTGCTTACTGGCTATTAAATCCTGGAGGTCCTCTCACTAACTTACACTTAACACCAGAAAAACCTGAAGTACTATTTTTTTCCTTCTAATACTATTCCCCCCTTTTCTACATCATTTCCTCCCTCTCAGCTCCCTATCTTATCTACCGCCCATAATATGGGACTTCACTTTGATTCTGCTCTATCCTTCAAACATCACATCTCCATTTCCTCTTGCGCCTGTCGCTACCATCTATTTGACATTTGAAAAGTTTGTACCTTCTTGACGTTGGATGCAACCAAAGTATTAATATCTTCCTTAATTTTCTCACGCCTATTCTTTGTTCTACTATGCTCTTTGGTCTTCCTATTTCCCGACTCGCCCCACTGAAATTTATTTTCAATGTGGCCATTTGTGTACTTCTCTGCGTGATTCTATTTCTTCTGCTCTTCTCACTCTTGTCTGGCTTTCCTTCCAAGCTCAACTCAAATAACATTTTTAATGTCTTTAAAGCACTTTATGGCCTTGCTCCTGACTATCTCTCCTCGCTACTATCATTCTCTACCCCTTCCCGTTCTCTTCGTTCAAGCTCTCAGTTTCGTCCTGTAGCACCAGTTCCCCCTGTACACAGTCAGGTTTTCGCACATTCTCTCATCTTGCCCCCCTGCACTGGAATGCTCTTCCGCTCTCTTTACGCTCCATAACTGTCTACTTTATGTTTCGAGCATCGCTAAAATCTCACCTAATCCAGCAAGGTTGATCTCAGGCAATCTATGTCATAGCTTCATACCAATGTGCCGTTTTTATGCTGATGTTATGTACAGCGCTATGATTTAAGGCACCATATAAGTCTCACTTAAATACAAATGCAAAATACAAATATATATTTATATAAACTCTGTTATTTGGAAAAATTGGAAAAAGCACAAATGCATGTGCATCTCTTTGGGTTGTCAGTTATGCTTCACTGTGCAAAATATCAAAATATAAAAACTAAAAAAAGAGTTATATTTCCCTTTGAAATAGTTTAATGGGTGACAGCGATGTTTATCATGTCAGAATTAGGAGCAACTGTTTGTTTTTAAGACGAAAATGGATCTTGGCTTGATGTGCAAGAAACTGTCTCTATGAGCTTCCCATTGCAGGTATCAAAGCACTACATTTTGTGAATAGAGGAACTATAAATGCAGATAAATACCTCTAAATCAGGAGTCTTAATGATATTGCTCAGAAATAAAAGCACATGTTCCGCATAGCAGGTTTTGCTATGCATAAATGTAACAGCTCATTAAAGCAGTCATTCGTATAAAGACTGAACATACATGTTCGATTAGAAAATGCAACCCTGACCATTGTCAAAAACGCACAATACTAATTACAGCGCATTTCATCTCAATGCACTCAATTGAACACATCTTTGAATATCTGAAGGGCTGATTCTTGAACTTGCAGGAGTGATATCTTCTCTGCGGACCTGGCAATGTGTGCTGTATTCTCATCTGTTGCCTGCATATTGTAGTGAGAAGTGTTCTGTATGCTACTGGCAAAGTGTGCTTTATTATCTTGTATCTGCATGTTGCAGGTGAATATCTTCTGAATGCTCTTGGCAAGGTGTGCTTTCTTATCTTAGGGTAATTCATAGAAATTCGCACAAAAGTGGCGCACGCGGCTGGCGCACAGCGTGCTCGTGCGAATGTCTGCGCCAGCCGCGTGCGCTAAAATCGATTTTCGCGCACAGCATATTCATGGATTTTCGCATCCAAAACCAGCCGTGGCGCAGCGTGGCGCAGCGACCCTGCAGCAGCGCCAGTTACGCCCCCAAGAACGCCCTCGCGCAAGGAAAATCCTTCAAAATCCCCAAATAATCGCAAAGGGCTGCGCTAACCCTTGACCAGTTCACAGGGCTGGCAAACAGCAAACGCCAAGCGGGGAACGTGTATTTCAGTGGGTCGCGGGAAGTTCCACACGCGGTTGTCCTGTGTACGTGTGCATCAGGGGTGCGTGGAAAGTAACACACGCAAAAGCAGCAGGGTACGTGTATTTCAGGGGTGCGAGGGAAGTATCACACGCAAAAGCAGCAGGGTACGTGTATTTCAGGGGTGCGCGGGAAGTATCACACGCAAAAGCAGCAGGGTACGTGTATCTCAGGGGTGCGCGGGAAGTATCACACGCAATTCCATCAGGGTACGTGTATTCCAGCGGTGCGCGGGAAGTATCACACGAAAAAACAGCAGGGTACGTGTATTTCAGGGGTGCGCGGGAAGTATCACACGCAAAAGCAGAAGGATACGTGTATCTCAGGGGTGCACGGGAAGTATCACACGCAAAAGCAGCAGGGTACGTGTATCTCAGGGGTGCGCGGGAAGTATCACATGCGATTCCATCAGGGTATGTGTATTACAGGGGTGCACGGGGAGCACCACACGTGAATTGCACGTGTGGGTCCTCCCAGGTGTTCCCTCTACACCCTCCACGGCCCCTGCAGGTGGCCCACACCACAGAGGCCTACCCTGCACATGTCCTGCAGGCACCCCATCCACCATGGCCATGCCCCCCAGCCAACCCACATGTCACCTTGCACTACTGCCCACCAACGCATGTCCCCCTGCACCCCCAGCCACCAGGGGCAGCCTCCACCAGGCCCCCACCCATGTCTCCCATCACCCCCACCCCCCAGCCACCAGGGGCAGCCTCCACCAGGCCCCCACTCATGTCTACCACCACCCCCACCCCCCAGCAGTGCAGGGGCAGCCTCCACCAGGCCCCCACTCATGTCTCCCACCACCCCCACCCCCCAGCCACCAGGGGCAGCCTCCACCAGGCCCCCACCCATGTCTCAACACCCCCACCCCCCAGCCACCAGGGGCAGCCTCCACCAGGCCCCCACTCATGTCCCCTATCACCCCCACCCCCCAGCAGTGCAGGGGCAGCCTCCACCAGGCCCCCACTAATGTCTCCCACCACCCCACCCCCCGGCAGTGCAGGGGCAGCCTCCACCAGGCCCCCACTCATGTCTCCCACCACCCCACCCCCCAGCAGTGCAGGGGCAGCCTCCACCAGGCCCCCACTCATGTCCCCTATCACCCCCACCCCCCAGCAGTGCAGGGGCAGCCTCCACCAGGCCCCCATTCATGTCTCCCACCACCCCCAACCCCCAACCCCCAGCAGTGCAGGGGCCGCCTCGACCAGGCCCCCACTCATGTCTCCCACCACCCCCACCCCCCAGCAGTGCAGGGGCAGCCTCCACCAGGCCCCCACCCAATTCTACCACCACCCCCACCCCCCAGCAGTGCAGGGGCAGCCTCCACAAGGCCCCCACTCATGTCTCCCACCACCCCCACCCCCCAGCCACCAGGGGCAGCCTCCACCAGGCCCCCACCCATGTCTCCCAACACCCCCACCCCCCAGCCACCAGGGGCAGCCTCCACCAGGCCCCCACTCATGTCCCCTATCACCCACACCCCCCAGCAGTGCAGGGGCAGCCTCCACCAGGCCCCCACTCATGTCTCCCACCACCCCCACCCCCCGGCAGTGCAGGGGCAGCCTCCACCAGGCCCCCACTCATGTCTCCCACCACCCCACACCCCAGCAGTGCAGGGGCAGCCTCCACCAGGCCCCCACTCATGTCCCCTGTCACCCTCACCCCCCAGCAGTGCAAGGGCAGCCTCCACCAGGCCCCCATTCATGTCTCCCACCACCCCCAACCCCCAGCAGTGCAGGGGCAGCCTCCACCAGGCCCCCACTCATGTCTCCCACCACCCCCACCCCCCACCCACCAGGGGCAGCCTCCACCAGGCCCCCACACATGTCCCCTATCACCCCCACCCCCCAGCAGTGCAGGGGCAGCCTCCACCAGGCCCCCATTCATGTCTCCCACCACCCCCAACCCCCAGCAGTGCAGGGGCAGCCTCCACCAGGCCCCCACTCATGTCTCCCACCACCCCCACCCCCCACCCACCAGGGGCAGCCTCCACCAGGCCCCCACACATGTCCTCTATCACCCCCACCCCCCAGCAGTGCAGGGGCAGCCTCCACCGGCCCCCACTCATGTCCCCTATCACCCCCACCCCCCAGCAGTGCAGGGGCAGCCTCCACCAGGCCCCCATTCATGTCTCCCACCACCCCCAACCCCCAGCAGTGCAGGGGCAGCCTCCACCAGGCCCCCACTCATGTCTCCCACCACCCCCAACCCCCAGCAGTGCAGGGGCAGCCTCCACCAGGCCCCCACCCATGTCTCCCATCACCCCCACCCCCCAGCCACCAGGGGCAGCCTCCACCAGGCCCCCACTCATGTCTACCACCACCCCCACCCCCCAGCAGTGCAGGGGCAGCCTCCACAAGGCCCCCACTCATGTCTCCCACCACCCCCACCCCCCAGCCACCAGGGGCAGCCTCCACCAGGCCCCCACCCATGTCTCCCAACACCCCCACCCCCAGCCACCAGGGGCAGCCTCCACCAGGCCCCCACTCATGTCCCCTATCACCCACACCCCCCAGCAGTGCAGGGGCAGCCTCAACCAGGCCCCCACTCATGTCTCCCACCACCCCACCCCCCGGCAGTGCAGGGGCAGCCTCCACCAGGCCCCCACTCATGTCTCCCACCACCCCACCCCCCAGCAGTGCAGGGGCAGCCTCCACCAGGCCCACACTCATGTCTCCCACCACCCCCACCCCCAGCAGTGCAGGGGCAGCCTCCACCAGGCCCCCACTCATGTCTCCCACCACCCCCACCCCCCAGCCACCAGGGGCAGCCTCCACCAGGCCCCCACCCATGTCTCCCATCACCCTCACCCCCCAGCCACCAGGGGCAGCCTCCACCAGGCCCCCACTCATTTCCCCTATCACCCCCACCCCTCAGCAGTGCAGGGGCAGCCTCCACCAGGCCCACACTCATGTCTCCCACCACCCCCACCCCCAGCAGTGCAGGGGCAGCCTCCACCAGGCCCCCAATCATGTCCCCTATCACCCCCACCCCCCAGCCACCAGGGGCAGCCTCCACCAGGCCCCCACTCATGTCTCCTATCACCCCCACCCCCAGCCACCAGGGGCAGCCTCCACCAGGCCCCCACGCATGTCTACCACCACCCCCACCCCACAGCAGTGCAGGGGCAGCCTCCACCAGGCCCCCACTCATGTCCAACTCATGTCTCCCTGCACCCTCACCCCCCCAGCCACCAGGGGCAGCCTCCACCAGGCCCCCACCCATGTCTCCCATCACCCCCACCCCCTAGCCACCAGAGGCAGCCTCCACCAGGCCCCCACTCATGTCCAACTCATGTCTCCCACCACCCCCAGCCACCAGGGGCCTCCACCAGGCCCCCACCCATGTCTACCACCACCCCCACCCCCCAGCAGTGCAGGGGCAGCCTCCAACAGGCACCCACCCATGTCTCCCATCACCCCCACCCCCCAGCCACCAGAGGCAGCCTCCACCAGGCCCCCACTGATGTCCCCTATCACCCCCACCCCCTAGCAGTGCAGGGGCAGTCTCCACCAGGCCCCCACTCATGTCTCCCACCACCCCCACCCCCAGCAGTGCAGGGGCAGCCTCCACCAGGCCCCCACTCATGTCCCCCAGCCAACATGTCACCACAATGTAGATCCCTGGCCTTATGGTCAGCCTCCAAATGCCAAACACCCACCCGAGTATTGCATCCACCCACTTAGAAATGGCAAAAACATGACAGAAGCCCAATTGCAAGTTTGGAAATGAACACATGTCCCTCACATACACCCAATGGGTGTCAGTGAATGTCAAAACCCATATCATGATATGCATGAAACCAATGAAATGATACTACACATTGAACTTTGAAGAAAAAATATGTATTAAAAGCAACATAAATTGAATCAAAAATAAACAAACAATAATAGAAATAAAAAAAAAAACAAACAGCAGGTCCGTGAAATAATGCAAAACCACAAATCATAATGCAAAGGAAAGGTGTCCAAAGTCACAGTCCACAAAAGTAAATCCAATGGAAAATTTAAATCGAAAACCATTGCTCCATGGCGAAATCATAATAAAAATTGAAAATCCAAAAGTCAACTATGTACAGATGAACAATCCAGGGTCCATGATCCCAACCGAAGAAATGAAACCTATCTAATAACACTACCTAAAAAAAATAACTATATACAAAAATGTGGCCCATTGTCCAAAAGGTCCAAAAAAAATGCTAAACCAAAGGAAACCTAACACTAACTATAGAACTATTTACAAGGGCAGCGGGCTAGTCCGACGGCTCACTTCGCGATGTTCCGGGCCAGGGCATCATCGAACTCCTGCTCAATGTCCCGGAGGCGCTCCTCCTCCATGGCCCCGAGGGTCCGCAGGGCCGTCCACATGTTCCCCCCAAACTCCCTGCGGATTGCCTCGAGGCACTCGGCACGCCTCAGGGCCCTCCGCTTGGAGTTCTCCGCCCTGACCATCGTGAGCCGTGCCTCTTCCGCCCACTGCCGCTCTGCATCTATGGCGTGGCCCAACCGCTGCCACACGGAAGACACTTCCCGTCCTGGGTCCTCCTGCCCTCCGGCCGATGCCTGCCCCTCCGATGTGGAAGGCCCCGAGCCATCATGGCTCCCACCACGTTGCTGCTGCTGCTGCTGCGCCTCTGCCCGTGCACTGCCTCCTGCTGCCTGCACATCCTCCGCTGGCTGGGATGCAGTCATTGATGTGGCCACCCCTGCTGGACGTCCGACTCCCGACTGTGGCAGGGATGCCTCCTCCACCAGCCTGGCCGCACCATCAGAGGCAGCTCCACAGGGCACCCAGGTGACTGATGGGTGGGAAGATGGCACGGAGGACGACTGGCGCATAGGGGGTTCAGTTGAGGAGGGGGTCGTAGCAAGCCCCATCAAACGGAGGAATCCGGCCTAGGTGACCTGTCCCAGTAGGCCGACGCGGTCAACGAGCCATTCGAGATGACGTGCAGTCTCCTCATGAAAAGACTGCAGGTCACCTAGCATGGCCCGTTGATGCAACGCCACACCAGTCAGGACAGGCTCAACCCGGACCCGGATAGCCACGTCCGCAGGCAGAGGAAGGCCAGTTGTCGTGAGCTCATCCCCTGCCTGAAAACGGGTCTGGACGTAGGCATCCCTGCTGGTGCAAGATGATGCAGTGACAGGATCAGGGACAGGATTGCACACAGGCACCTCCGCGGCGACCTGTGCTGCCTCCTGTCCCTGGTCCTGCACTGCACCACTAGCACCAGTGGAATCCCCACCTCCAGACCCCGTCTCTGTTGCTTGCACAGCCTCCTCCTCCACCAAACCCCCCACCAACCTAGATGACTCCGTGCCATCTCCCCCCGTTGCACCCTGTGGGGTCCCAGCTGCCCCTTCTGCTGCCGAGGAGTCCAACTCCGACCTCCGCCTCTTGGACCTCCCCCCGGCAGCTGCGGCCTGGGACGCGGCACCGGACTCCTCACTCCCCGACGAGATCACAACCTGGGAGGGGAGTCGGGCCTTGCGTCTCCGGCTGGCGGTGCGATCCCCGCCGCTGTGCTCCACAGCACCTTCTCCGCCCTCTTCATCAGTTGACGCTGCAGACAGGGAGAAATAAAACACAGGCATCAGGGCACTGTACAATGGACACATACACACATGACAGTTGCACATGAGTGGCATTGGCAAACCTCAGACATGGCATCACAATCGGCAACACACATGTCATTTCAACTTGCACACATGAGCCATACCACAGCCACATCCCAACTACCAGCACCATCCATACACATACAACAGCATGAGCAGGCAAAGGTGAGCCAGACATCACATGCAACACAGGGAGTGCACTACACATGCACACACACCACCACACTTGCATGCATGTGTACACCTCAGCCAACTGTCGCAGTGTTCCGATGGGCATCCATGTCACATCTGCCAATCAGGCTTCCACATCCCGCTGTCACATGCATCCATGTTGCATCACTGTTGCACCCTTGTCAAATACACACACATGCACGTGTACACAGTGCTGATACATGCAGCTGAAAACAACATACATGCGTGACATCACGAACATGCCCACTTACATACACATTCATCCAAACATGTGTGCCCACACAACTGCATTTGGCATGCAAGCCTACACACACAAGCACCATCCATGTCTCACACATGACAGCCCTTGCATGTGTTAGCCTCACGGTCCTGTACATCCCCACCCATACTCGGCCCCATACAAACAGATGTGCAACCGGCACACTACTGGCACATCACCACACGCACAGCTTACAATCATGATGCATGTACACTTACCGCTCGACTCCAGACGGGTCTGCCTCTCAAGGACCTGGATGTGGAGTGCTGGGGATATGCGTTCCAGGACCCTCATCTGATCTTCCGACAAGTGGCCCCGGCGCCCCTTAGCATCTGCTGCCTTCAAGAGGCGCCGGGCCTTGTTCAGGGTCCTGGACCTGAAGTCCTCCCAGCGCTTCTTGACATGTTGGAAGTTGCGGACTGCCACCCCCTCCGCGTTGATGGCAGTCACGATGTCCGTCCAGATCCGAGTCCGTCCTTCCTTGTCGGCGCGCAAACTTCCGTAGAGGGCATCATACTGCCCCAGGACTTGCTCCACCAGGACACCAACTTCCCTGGCACTGAAGCTGGTGCCCCTCTGCCTCTCTGGCCGGGGGTTGTCAGTGGTTCCAGATGTTGCAGTGCCCGACATGACAACCCCAGAGGCAGGAGTAGGTGGGCAACTGGGTCCTGGGGCTGAGCTGTGGAGCGATGGAATCCCAGTCGGGAGTCTTCGGTTCCAGCAGGGGTGGTCACAGCACCAGCACCCCTGGCTGATGTGCAGGCAGCAAATGGCAGGGCACGTGGGCAGCAGGCAGTCAGGCAGCAGCAGATGGCAGGTGGGAGCGTGCTCAGGGCTCTGGGGGGCAGTAATTCGGCCTTGTGGGCAGGAGCGTGGTCTTCCTCCTCCACCAGCCTGGCCGCACCATCAGAGGCAGCTCCACAGGGCACCCAGGTGACTGATGGGTGGGAAGATGGCACGGAGGACGACTGGCACATAGGGGGTTCAGTTGAGGAGGGGGTCGTAGCAAGCCCCATCAAACGGAGGAATCCGGCCTAGGTGACCTGTCCCAGTAGGCCGACGCGGTCAACGAGCCATTCGAGATGACGTGCAGTCTCCTCATGAAAAGACTGCAGGTCACCTAGCATGGCCCGTTGATGCAACGCCACACCAGTCAGGACAGGCTCAACCCGGACCCGGATAGCCACGTCCGCAGGCAGAGGAAGGCCAGTTGTCGTGAGCTCATCCCCTGCCTGAAAACGGGTCTGGACGTAGGCATCCCTGCTGGTGCAAGATGATGCAGTGACAGGATCAGGGACACGTGGGCAGCAGGCAGTCAGGCAGCAGCAGATGGCAGGTGGGAGCGTGCTCGGGGCTCTGGGGGGCAGTAATTCGGCCTTGTGGGCAGGAGCGTGGTCTTCCGTGTGCTTACGTGTGGCCAGCTTGATACGGAGTGATTTGGCACGTGAAAATCCTGCACGTCTGCGTGTAAATCGAGGAAAGGCCCTTAGCGCATATGCACGTCAGCACGCATATGCGATTTCATTGGACCAAAGGCCCTTAGCGCGTAAGCGCGTCTGTGACGTGACGCACGCGGGTGTTTCCCTCATTACACGTGATGACAGAGCACACGTGGATTTCCACCAATCGCATGTGGAACTTCCTGCGCACCGCAGAAATACACGTACCCAGGCCAATCGCGTGTGGAACCTCCTGCGCACCCCGTAGAACACGTACCCAGGCCGATCGCGTGTGGAACTTCCCGCGCACCCCGAAGTACACGTACTCAGGCCAATCGCGTGCGGAACCTCCCGCGCACCCCGAAGTACACGTACCCAGGCGAATCGCACAGCTGGGGGGTGGGGGTGATGGGAGACATGAGTGGGGGCCTGGTGGAGGCTGCCCCTGGTGGCTGGGGGGTGGTGGTAGACATGGGTGGGGGCCTGGTGGAGGCTGCCCCTGCACTGCTGGGGGGTGGGGGTGATGGGAGACATGAGTGGGGGCCTGGTGGAGGCTGCCCCTGGTGGCTGGGGGGTGGGGGTGCAGGGGGACATGTGTGGGAGCCTGGTGGAGGCTGCCCCTGCACTGCTGGGGGGTGGGGGTGATGGGAGACATGAGTGGGGGCCTGGTGGAGGCTGCCCCTGGTGGCTGGGGGGTGGGGGTGGTGGTAGCATGGGTGGGGACCTGGTGGAGGCTGCCCTTGCACTGCTGGGAGGTGGGGGTGATGGGAGACATGAGTGGGGGCCTGGTGGAGGCTGCCCCTGGTGGCTGGGGGGTGGGGGTGCAGGGGGACATGTGTGGGAGCCTGGTGGAGGCTGCCCCTGGTGGCTGGGGGGTGTGGGTGATGGGAGACATGAGTTGGGGCCTGGTGGAGGCTGCCCCTGCACTGCTGGGGGGTGGGGTGCAGGGGGACATGTGTGGGAGCCTGGTGGAGGCTGCCCCTGCACTGCTGGGGGGTGCGGGTGATGGGAGACATGAGTGGGGGCCTGGTGGAGGCTGCCCCTGCACTGCTGGGGGGTGGGGGTGCAGGGGGACATGGGTGGGAGCCTGGTGGAGGCTGCCCCTGCACTGCTGGGGGTGGGGGTGATGGGAGACATGAGTGGGGGCCTGGTGGAGGCTGCCCCTGCACTGCTGGGGGGTGGGGGTGATGGGAGACATGTGTTGGTGATCAGTAGTGCAAGGTGACATGTGGGTTGGCTGGTGGGCATGGCCATGGTGGATGGGTTGCCTGTGGGACATGAGCAGGGGTGCAGGGTAGTACCCTGTGGTGTGGGCTGCCTGCAGGGGCCGTGGAGGGTGTAGAGGGAACACCTGGGAGGACCCACATGGCCAAATCATGTGTAGCATTCCCCGGCACCACCGAAATACACGTACCCTGCTGAATTCGCGTGTGAATCTTCCCGCGCACCTCGGAATACACGTACCCAGGCCAATCGCGTGTGGAACTTCCCGCGCACCCCGAAGTACACGTACCCAGGCCAATCGCGTGTGGAACTTCCCGCGCACCCCGAAGTACACCTACCCAGGCCAATCGCATGTGGAACTTCCCGCGCACCCCGTAGTACACGTACCCAGGCTAATCACGTGTGGAACTTCCCACGCACCCCAAAGTACACGTACCCAGGCCAATCGCGTGTGGAACTTCCCGCGCACCCAGGAACACGCGCACACGCTATTTTTCACACAGCGGGTGTCCGTGTTTGTTGGTGCCCCTTTGCACCTCATTTGTCCTAGAGGGCCACTGTATGGCCCATTCACCATGGCTGTATATGGGTGCTTTTTGTTAGCGCACATTTTGGCGCACATTTTTTTCAGTCGCAGGGGCGCTACTGCCTGCTTTCTTGTGGCGTACTTGTTTGGCCCTGTGTGCGTCTTTGACCGTGCGCTGGTTTACCCTATTCGATTCCATGAATACGGGTTGTAGGCGAGCGTGTGGGCGTTCCGCGCACTTGCCTCCTGTACTTCCCCCGTGACGCCCATATTTTCACGCGTTGTTCCCCATTCCGAGTGTTACGCCCCGTGCTCCGCCTACTTTTGTGATGTGCACCGCGCTATGTGCGATTTCACAGTGGCCGTGGCGCACGCTGTTGGATGACCTGTGCGCCGGCGTGCGCGGCGCACATTTTTAGTGCACATCCAATGTTTTTCTCACGCACGGACTTCCATGAATCGATGTGCGCTCGTTTCCCTGCGATTTTCGCACTTGCACTGCGATTTTCGCACTTTTACTGCGATTCGCACGTTTTGGCACCTCTGCACGGGAATTTTCAGCGCACATTATTTCCATGAATCGACCCCTATGTCTGCACGGTGCCGATATATATCTTCTGTGCCCTTCTGGCAACGTGTGCTGTATTAGCATCTTTTGCCTGCATATTGCAGGGAGAGGTTTTCTGTATGCTCCTAGCAACGTGTGCTTTATTAACTTGTATCTGCATGGTGCAGAGAGATATCTTCTGTATACTCTTGGCAAGGTGTGCTGCATTATTATGTTTTGTCTGCATGTTGCATATGGATATCTTCCATGTGCTCCTGGCAAAATGTGCTTTATTTATTGGATCTGCATGTTTCAGGTAGATATCTTCTGTATGCTCCTGCCAAGCTGTGCTGTATTATCATCTTATGTCTGCATATTGCAGCCTAACATTTTCTGTAAGCTTCTGACAAAATGTACTATCTTATCATCTTTCACTTGCATGTTGCAGGTGGATATATTGTGTACGCTCCTGGCAAGGTGAGCTGTATTATCACCTTGGGCTTGCATGTTGTTGGTGGATGTCTTCGTTGTTCTTATGGAATCTTGTGCCTGTGTTTTGCAGGTGGATATCTTCTGTGGGCTCCCGGCAAAATGTGCTTTATTAAGTTGTATGTGCATGTTGCAAGTGAATACCTCCTGTACGCTCCTGCAAAGATGTGCTTTATTATCTTGCATCTGCATGGTGGGGGTACATATCATGTGTGCTCTTGGCAAAGTGTGCCTTATTACCATCTTGTGCCTGCAGGTTGCATGTGAATATCCTCTGTATGCTCCAGGCAAAGTGTGGGGTATTACACATCTTCTGCTGCCTGGCTCTTTGGGGAAAGGGACTAGATCCACTGGATCCCTTGGCGGAAGATGCTGATGACACACTGGCAGCAGAGAAAGATGTCTGAGAAAGATGCACCCTGCGGGGAAATGTCATTGTATGTTTTTTCACATAAGGACGACATTACTGAACTCTAGAAACAGCTGACATCACATGTTTCCAAGACCAGACACAACAAGAATGCACAAGTGATAACTTTGGTGTGCATTATTTTGTGTTTAGGGCATGTCATGAACATTTAAATTGTTAACAGATCACCACTCTGACGAATATTTGTAGCTTTGCATTTGTAGCAGCTGTATAGAGGAGAATATTAACGTAATGAAATAAACATGAGCATCAAGAAAATGGGTCTGGTAACATAAGCAAGAATTTGCGTTGGCCAATATGACAATGCTTCCTAGGGGATCTTTGCTTTGTCAAAGCCTGCCTTCCGTCCCCCAGATATTGTCGGGGTGGATCTGGCATAGTGTGGATTGCGCTGGCACCCCATGTGGGGTTAGCCATTGCAACCTCTTGGCTGGATTCTGAATCTTCGCTGGTGAAGAGCGGCTGGCTTCCGGATCATCATGCCCTCCATTAGGCCATCGTATTCTTCCTCCTGTTCTTGCAGTGGTGCAGTGAGTGTAGTACAGCAATCAGCGCTAGACTACACAGCAGCACATACATTACTGCATCAGTTTACTCTGCACAAGCACTTGATGCTCGCATGTTTCATCTAGAGCTTCAGCAAGGCTATCATCCAACTCTAGCAATTTAGGAAGGGTCGAACTAAAGACGAATTCTGCCCACTGTGAACAGTCAATCTGGGGTGTCCACAGTTCCTCCTTTCTTTAAATGATGGTGTGTGTCCTTCTAGTTGGTTGAGCCCGGCACTATCTAGCTGCAGAAAACAAGACGCTGCTGGCCTTCTTCTATGCCCACCAGATGTGGGCATCTATCAGGCTGTGGCACATGCACATTTGTTTGCTGTGAGCGTAGACACAATCACCTACTCCTGCCTGAAACTATTACCCTCACTATCCTCACCCACAGCTACTGTACCGAAGGCCCTTGGACTTCCTCTGGCATCAGTAGTCGATGCGCAATATGATCCTCTTGTGCATCGGGAACAAGAGTTGCCATTGGACACAACCTCTTCTTCCTTGACCCCGAGGGATGGCTCTTGCTGCATCACATTTCAATGTTCAAGCTGAACACCTAAGAAAAGAGCATTTACTATGAATTCCGATCAGACACATCAAGATGAAAAAGAATATCAAGCTCATGAATTGGGTGACCGGTGGATGATTTATCTTCTGCGTGCTTCTTGACTCCTTTTAGGCTACCCTTATCCAATATGGCCGACACCTCCAGTGCCAAAGACATTGCATATGGTTAATAAGGGGAACTGACGCGCTGTGGCCTAAGCTTGTTCTCTGCCCTGTAGACATCACTCGTCACACTCCTCCTGATGTCATTCTTGCCTCTTTAGGGTGTCACGGATGAAACACAGCTGTGCTGACGATGGCTGCCACGTATACTTCTTCTCCTAGGCAATTGGGGCATAGTGTGGTCGTGCCCTAAAAACACGGACTCGTCCACAAGGGCTGCCAAGTCATCCCTTCAGATTTTGCCTTGCAATTCCTGCCATCTATAGAGCTGCCCATTTTGGTACAGTTTCGATATGAAGCAAATGCAGGTGTCACTGGCAAAACATGTGCATTCAGGAGTGCACCTAGGATAACATTTTGGGCGGGTGTAACCCTTCAAATGTTGGAAGAGGCGCTAACTTCAGAAACTGTGGCAGAGGGGCAGACCTACTTTTGTGGGGGCATCTAACTTCTTAACACATTCTATTGAGACTCTTCTGGTGAAGCTTTAATGTTACACGAGGTTAACTTTCTTCTTCACGTCTGAAACCAGACAAGTAAGGACTCGTGTTAGAATGAGCTGCCCCGTGCCCCCCTGCTCTTCCAGTCACTCCCCTGACATGCAAGTACTAACCCCCATCATGATTTCAGGGGCCTAAAAATGTATGCATAAGAATGCAGGTGCTAACAATAAAAGGTTTTACATTAGTAATTGCCGGGCCTTTGTTAACGGTGCAGTCAAAGGCACTGCCTGTGTCCCATCCAATCATTTCTCCGTAGGTCAACTAGGCCAAGTCAACAAAGCCCAACATTTTGGGGGCTGGGGGCTAAAGGGCTATCTGCCAAATTAGTTGTGCCACTGTGTGCGTTGAACATTTGCACAGTGATTGATTTGATATTTTAGAAATGCTCAGTGGCACATTTAGCAGTTTTAAAATGGTTGGTAGTAAACTCTGTATTTTACTAAGGCTCGGTGGCGCTTTCCTTGTTTATGGAATATGTTGGTAGCTAAATTATTTGCGGTGACACACTCGTGGATCACATATCACATTTTCAAACCATTCTTTTCTTTTTGGACACTTGAATTGCAGGCACAATGCAACATCCTGCATCAAAAAAGCCTTGCCCCAATCAATCTAGGGACGCAAACATGCATCTACAAATGTTTACGATTACCAATTATGGTCTAAAACACACTTATATTGCCTCATTCTGAGTTGACTGGTCCAGAAATAAAGTGCCGGTAACAACATATGCCGGCACCTTTTCCGGACTGGTCAAATCCGAATCTGCTGGTAGGGGCTCTGATCTACCGGCAGACCTGACCTGCAGGTAGATCAGGCGCCTACCGGCTGATGAATACCTGAATCACCGGCACTGTTACTAACGGTGCCTGTAATTCAGGCCAGCCCATCCCACGAAGTCCTATTATCCGGCCGGAATTACTGGCGGGATACTGGGGAACTCAGAATGAGCCCCATAGAGTTTAAGAGATGTTTTAAAAAAAGATAAGGTCATCAGAATGGCAACTTTGTGTATCTTTGATTTTGCTATTGACAAAGATTGGATTGGATTTTATTTCCCCTCTCAGCCAGGACCCTTCTTGATTGTAGCTGCTCCTTACTAGTTGAGCTTGTAATGGTTCTCAATGCAACTTGTTTTTAAACCAACTCCAAAATGTGCACGATTTATTATTTACACATGGAGGTCATTATTTACTGCCTTTGAGCCAATCAGAATGTTTGGAATGCAGTCAATAACTTCTGGTTTACTGGACTTCCCAGTGAGGGTCTCATCTGCCTTCTTGGTCCTTCACCTTAATGGTGATATTGACAATTACTTGACTTTCTTCCTGCCAATGTTCCATTCCTTTAGCCTTCTACTGGTGGTCTGGCTCATATACTTTACTATTGAGTTTTACTATTTCTGCTATCTGATAGGATCGTGCCATTGGGCAAACAATGTATTCTCCCAAGTTGATAATTGTACCAAGACCTGAGCTCCAACATTAAAACTTTGTAAGTGCTGCATATTGTCATATAGATTTTTTGTTTTCATGTGCCTTCTCCATATTTTTTTTAACAAGGTTCCTCACCAGTCCCATTTGTTCCTGGCTCCCTCAAGCAAACTAAGCTAGATTTGAGTTGTTGTTTTCTTACTCCTCCCAAGCTGCTCTCATCATGTTTAATATGTTGCAGGTGTTCCACCTACTGAACTGCTCGAATAGCAAAGCCCCTGTAGATGCCTGATCTGCCTTTTGAATGGAGAACGTAACGCATTGCAGATACATCCATCCCGGTCCAGCGGAGTCACTGTCTTTAACAGATGCTCCCGGTTCTTTTTAATATTTCCACCCGACTGTCCATCAGGGGATGAAAAATGGAAGTCCCCAGGTTTTTCATGAGCAATGTTGTCTTCATCTCCTCCATCAGTTTGGACATGAATGGCATGCTATGGTCAGTTAGTACAGTTCTAGGGAGCCCCACCCTCAAGAAGAAGGGCACTAACACTTTGAGAATGTATTTGGTGGTGTTTGGCCTTAGGCAATTCTTTAAAATACCAAGTCGTATAGTGTGTTATTAATAGAATGTAGCAGAATCTGATATTTGATATTTGATTGATCCAGTGGGCCGAGTAATCCATCCCATTCATTCAAAGGTAATGTCAATTATTCGGACTCGTTATAATGGCACCTTAGAAATATCAAGACTGCCAGTCTTCTGCCATATGTGATATGATTGACAGTACCTCTTTATACTACCACATATCCCATGTCGGTAAAATTGACTTCAAATATGTACTAGTCTTTTAGCATTTCCTGACTTGGCCGTCGGCAGGTAGGCATGGGCCAAATCCATAACCTTTTTCAAAATTGTTTGAGTACCAGAAATGTAAACCGTGGTGTCCATCCCCTTTTAGGACTCACTCTACCCGATAAAGCAGTCTTGCATCATCCTTAAAAAGACTCCATTGTTTTGCATTTCTTCTTCTAACGTATTGCTTCCAACAAATGCATGTTTCTACAACTGATCATTCAGCGGGGCTGAGGCAGGCGTAGTGGAGAGAGGGAGACATCTCCGATGGTTCATGGGTGTGCGTGAGAAGCACTAGAAATGCTGTAGGTTGCTATTGACTGCGTTTGAGTCCTTAGGGTTGATAGCTCGAAAACATAGTCAATTGGTTTCAAAACTATCAAATTCCTTCAACCCTCTGAGACAAAGGTGTTCCTAAATTATTTAAGCCTCTTTATCTCTTCTTTTAATCATAAAGGGGCTCTTCCCAGCACTGACATTTCCCCTCTACTATTTGTCTATTACTCTGGCCCATATATCAATAAAGATCGGTGGACACCCATTCACAGAACCCAGGGCGGATGGCTATTGGCACACAAGTCAGCATTAGGGCTCTTACTTGACTGTGGGTTGTATACGCATAGACAATATACAAATTAAATCCAGTGGCTTGAAGTATCCTTGGGTAGGAGCACGACAAGTATTTTTTGTAAATCTTTGCTGACATTTATCCTGGCTTATTTTGATATGAGTTAGTCTTTATGATCAGGTCCTGTGAAATCCTCTTGTGACGATCACGCAATGATGGTCTAAACCAGTCTAACAGTGTTCAAAATCTATTATTAAAAACAAGGTTGTCAGAATGATAACTTTGTGGATGTAGGCTCTTGGGTCTTGATATTACCAACGTTCTGATTGTTTTTTGTTTCACCTGTTAGCAATAAGCATTCTTTTATTGTTTTATGGTTTCTTAATAGGTTTATGCACTATAGATTACAACATGTACAGTTCTCAAATTCAATCCTTGCAGCTCACTGGTTCTAGCAACCCTTTTTGTTCTCAATGTCTCTAAACCTTGTTTTTATTCCAACTCCCAGAACACACAATTTCTTATTCATAATGTTTTTTATAGTTGGCTTTCACAACAACCCTGTGAACGAAAGTTGTATCAGTCTTAATATTTCTGTAGTTTATTTTGGCAACAATTCCCAACGGGTACTTTTTTATTCCCAATGTCTCCGTAGTTATTATTCACTATAACCTTCAGGGTGCTATATATATTCATTTCAATATATCTGTAATTCTTTTTAATAGATTTCCCAGCTTACATAATTGCTCATTCTCAATGTCTCTATAGTGTGTTTATACTACAACTTTCAACATTAAAGATTTCTTTTTCTCAATGTCTTTGTTTGTACTATTGTGAGGAATGGCCATCTGGAAAGGGTGTGGAAGCCCTCATTTTTCATTTCTTTTTAACTGATAAAATGATGTGGGTAATTCTATCTCTGAGAGGGTCATCTGTTGATCATATTCCCCTTTCATAAACTCCATGCCAAAAGCATAGTGTGATCTGTGTCTTGCTGCATCAGTATCCTGATTTGCAGCACCTGCTCTACCAGTGGCACAGAGCAGGTTCAGAGGCCACAGTTGCTCATTTTACAGCTGCGGTGACAGCCAAGTTTCTGAAGTGCAGGATCTGCATTTAAGACATGCACCCCTGAACCAAAACTATGATGATCATATGTAGCCCCAGTTGATGGCAGTATAAACTCTCAAAATAAGCTATGCCTGAGTTAAGGCATGGTGCATGGCACTACTTATTACAGCCACATCAAATTTGACCTCACACAAGTGGCAGCTCCTGTGAACCAGCTCAGCTTTGGAAGTTGCTGGGTATTCTTGCCAGACAGGCTAAGCCTGCCAAAATGACACGACAGGAACCTGAATGGCCATGGCTCTTCATTGATCTCTTTGTGAGGGTGGGTAACACCCTCTGCCAGAGACAGCCACACACAGGCAGATGTCTTGGGCTTGGGCATCAAATGAGCACACCCATTAAGGGAGTAGCCTCACAGCAGGTTGTTGTATTACTGAAGGCCTATGATTCTAGTGAGAAGGGAAGGGTGGGGTTTGAGTAGACAGGAGGGCTGTGTACAGTGGAGAAAGATGTCCACCAGTGTGTTTCTCTCTGCCTCTCTCTCTTCTTCTGGTCCCCTTCACCTCCTCTAGAGCAAAGCACTTTAGGTGTGATGTTAGAAAATCAAAGTCCACTCTTTTATCTTAAAAATAAGGGTCTACCACCACTTCTTTGAATCATCATTTGCACTCCATCCCTTGAAGGGAATTTCATCTGGGCCCTGCTGGGAGAGCAGTCCTTTCCAGAGTCCTGCAGTTGTGAGCTGAAGGCAGGTGTTCTAAGGCAGAGTTGAATTTGGTCCCCTAACCATCTCCAGGGACCATTGGAGGTGCACCTGTTGCTGGAACAAGACTGGCCTATCTGCCAGCCACAGTGGTACTGTCAGTAGTCAGTCTGGATAGCACAGGACAAAGGCTATACCTCAGAGTATGCACTGTAGATTAGGGGAGATTCCAGAGGTAATCATAGCATATAACAGAAACAGGGTACATAACAATCTGATCTGAGTTGAAATAGGTATTCACTAAAACTACAGAAGCAGAAGCTGGCTGTAAGCAAAGAGAGACAGGAAGCAAAGGCAAGCAAATATAATGGGCAACACGGATTGATCAAAATAAAGGCTTTACTGGAATATGATAAGCAGTCTCCAGGGATTAGGGGAAACCCTTGGGATTGGTACCAGCAGATTACCCTTAACAACTGTCATACTGCAGTGTCATAATTTAGTACTCAGTGTAAGGGTAAAACTGGAGACCATAGACTGAGGCAGGTAAAGCTCCAATGGACTAGACAAAAGCAACAGAAGTCTTTCCATGATCTGATATAAATAGAGACCAACCCAAGGGTCACACTGTAAATGGACACAGACCAGAGGCACAACAGTGGACCAAGATGTAATGCAGGCGGAAAGCAGCATTGAAAGAAATAACCAGGGACACGACAGCTAGAGAAACCAAGTACAAAGCAGAGACGGTAATATCAGGACATACAAAGCACAAGGTTCAGACAAGACAGGTTGCTGCCAACTCAGCAAATACGAGGGGGCAGGAAACTCACAGGGTAATTCATAGAATTTCGCAGAAAAGTGTCGCAAGCGGCTGGCGCAGAGTGTCCGCGTGCGATTGTTTGCGCCAAGCACGTGCGCTTAAACCGATTTCCGCGCACAGCGTATTCATGGATTTTAGGCTCCCAAACCAGCCGTGGTGCAGAGTATCGCAGCGACCCTGCAGCAGCGCCAGTAACGCCCCCAAGAACGCCCTCGCGCAAGGAAAAGCCATCAAAATCGCTAAATCATCGCAAAGGGCTGCGCTAACCCTGGACCAGTCTACAAGGCTGCCAAACAAGGAACGCAAAGCGGGTAACGTGCATATCAGGGGTACGAGTGAAGTTATACACGCGATTAGCCAGGGTACGTGTATTACAGGGGTACGCGTGAAGTTTTACACGCGATTAGCCAGGGCACGTGTATCACAGGGGTACGCAGGAATTATCACACACGATTTGGCTGGGTACGTGTATTACAGGGGTACACGGGAAGTTCTACACGCGATTCGGATGGGTACGTGTATTACAGGGGTGCGCGGGAATTCTCACATGCGATTTGGCTTGGTACGTGTATTACAGGGGTGCGTGGGAAGTTCTACACGCGATTGGCCAGGGTACGTGTATTACAGGGGTATGTGGGAATTATCACACGCGATTTGGCTGGGTACGTGTATTACAGGGGTACACGGGAAGTTCTACACGCGATTCGGCTGGGTACGTGTATTACAGGGGTGCGCGGGAATTCTCACATGGGATTTGGCCAGGTACGTGTATTACAGGGGTGTGCGGGAATTATCACACGCAATTAGGCTGGGTGGGTCCTCACAGGTGTTCCCTGTACACCCTCCACGGCCCCTGCAGGCAGCCCACAAAACAGGGGACTACTCTGCACACCTGCTCATGTCCCCCTGCACCCCCACCTCCCAGCAGTGCAGGGGCAGCCTCCACCAGGCCCCCACCCATGTCTCCCACCACCCCCACCCCCCAGCATCCAGGGGCACCCTCCACCAGGCCCCCACCCATGTCTCCCACCACCCCCACCCCCCAGCATCCAGGGGCACCCTCCACCAGGCTCGCACCCATGTCTCCCACCACCCCCACCCCCCAGCCACCAGGGGCACCCTCCACCAGGCCCCCACTCATGTCTCCCACCACCCCCATCCCCCAGCATCCAGGGGCACCCTCCACCAGGCCCCCACCCATGTCTCCCACCACCCCCACCCCCCAGCCACCAGGGGCACCCTCCACCAGGCCCCCACTCATGTCTCCCACCACCCCCACCCCCCAGCAGTGCAGGGGCAGCCTCCACCAGGACCCCACTCATGTCCCCTATCACCCCCACCCCCCCGCCACCAGGGGCACCCTCCACCAGGCCCCCATCCATGTCTCCCACCACCCCCACCCCCCAGCAGTGCAGGGGCACCCTCCACCAGGCCCCCACTCATGTCCCCTATCACCCCCACCCCCCGCCACTAGGGGCACCCTCCACCAGGCCCCCATCCATGTCTCCCACCACCCCCACCCCCCAGCAGTGCAGGGGCACCCTCCACCAGGCCCCCACTCATGTCCCCTATCACCCCCACCCCCCTGCCACCAGGGGCACCCTCCACCAGGCCCCCATCCATGTCTCCCACCACCTCCACCCCCCAGCAGTGCAGGGGCACTCTCCACCAAGCCCCCACTCATGTCCCCTATCACCCCCACCCCCCCGCCACCAGGGACACCCTCCACCAGGCCCCCACTCATGTCTCCCACCACCCCCACCCCCCAGCATCCAGGGGCACCCTCCACCAGGCCCCCACCCATGTCTCCCACCACCCCCACCCCCCAGCCACCAGGGGCACCCTCCACCAGGCCCCCACTCATGTCTCCCACCACCCCCACCATCCAGGGGCACCCTCCACCAGGCCCCCACTCATGTCCCCTATCACCCCCACCCCCCCGCCACCAGGGGCACCCTTCACAAGGCCCCCATCCATGTCTCCCACCACCCCCACCCCCCAGCCACCAGGGGCACCCTCCACCAGGCCCCCATCCATGTCTCCCACCACCCCCACCCCCCAGCAGTGCAGGGGCACCCTCCACCAGGCCCCCACCCATGTCCCCTATCACCCCCACCCCCCAGCAGTGCAGGGGCACCCTCCACCAGGCCCCCACTCATGTCCCCTATCACCCCCACCCCCCAGCCACCAGGGGCACCCTCCACCAGGCCCCCACTCATGTCTCCCACCACCACCACCCCCCAGCATCCAGGGGCACCCTCCACCAGGCCCCCACCCATGTCTCCCACCACCCCCAGCCACCAGGGGCACCCTCCACCAGGCCCCCACTCATGTCTCCCACCACCCCCACCCCCCAGCAGTGCAGGGGCAGCCTCCACCACGCCCCCACTCATGTCCCCTATCACCCCCACGCCACCGCCACCAGGGGCACCCTCCACCAGGCCCCCATCCATGTCTCCCACCACCCCCACCCCCCAGCAGTGCAGGGGCACCCTCCACCAGGCCCCCAACCATGTCCCCTATCACCCCCACCCCCCTCGCCACCAGGGGCACCCTCCACCAGGCCCCCATCCATGTCTCCCACCACCCCCACCCCCCAGCCACCAGGGGCACCCTCCACCAGGCCCCCATCCATGTCTCCCACCACCCCCACCCCCCAGCAGTGCAGGGGCACCCTCCACCAGGCCCCCACCCATGTCCCCTATCACCCCCACCCCCCAGCAGTGCAGGGGCACCCTCCACCAGGCCCCCACTCATGTCCCCTATCACCCCCACCCCCCAGCCACCAGGGGCACCCTCCACCAGGCCCCCACTCATGTTTCCCACCACCACCACCCCCCAGCATCCAGGGGCACCCTCCAGCAGGCCCCCACCCATGTCTCCCACCACCCCCACCCCCCAGCCACCAGGGGCACCCTCCACCAGGCCCCCACTCATGTCTCCCACCACCCCCACCCCCCAGCAGTGCAGGGGCAGCCTCCACCACGCCCCCACTCATGACACCTATCACCCCCACCCCCCCCCGCCACCAGGGGCACCCTCCACCAGGCCCCCATCCATGTCTCCCACCACCCCCACCCCCCAGCAGTGCAGGGGCACCCTCCACCAGGCCCCCACTCATGTCCCCTATCACCCCCACTCCCCCGCCACCAGGGGCACCCTCCACCAGGCCCCCATCCATGTCTCCCACCACCCCCACCCCCCAGCAGTGCAGGGGCACCCTCCACCAGGCCCCCACTCATGTCCCCTATAACCCCCACCCCCCCGCCACCAGGGGCACCCTCCACCAGGCCCCCATCCATGTCTCCCACCACCCACACCCCCCAGCAGTGCAGGGGCACCCTCCACCAGGCCCCCACTCATGTCCCCTATCACCCCCACCCCCCGCCACCAGTGGCACCCTCCACCAGGCCCCCATCCATGTCTCCCACCACCCCCACCCCCCAGCAGTGCAGGGGCACCCTCCACCAGGACACCAACTTCCCTGGCACTGAAGCTGGTGCCCCTCTGCCTCCTTGGCCGGGGGTTGCCACTGGTGCCAGATGTTGTAGTGCCCGACATGGCAACCCCAGAGGCAGGAGTGGGTGGGCAACTGGGTCCTGGGGCTGGGCTGTGGGGCGACGGAAAAGCAGTCGGGAGCCTTTGGTTCCAGCAGGGGTGGTCACAGCAACAGCACCCCTGGCTGATGTGCAGGCAGCAAATGGCAGGGCACGTGGGCAGCAGGCAGTCAGGCAGCAGCAGATGGCAGGTGGGAGCGTGCTCAGGGCTCTGGGGGGCAGTAATTTGGCCTCCTGGGCAGGAGCGTGGTCTTTCGTGTGTGAGCTCGTGGACAGCTTGATACGTAGTGAGTGATTTTGCACATGAAAATCCCACACGTCTGCGTGTAAATCGATGAAAGGCCCTTAGCACGTAAACGCGTATGCGCGTCTATGAAGTCACGTGCACGCGTAGAAAAAAGTTGCGTGACACGTCCGAGTGTCAAAGCGTGTTATTGGTGGAAATAGCCCTACACGCAGAAGTGTCAAAGCGTGTAATTGGTGCAAATGGACCTACACGCAGAAGTGTCAAAGCGTGTAATTGGTGCAAATGGACATACACGCATAAGTGACAAAGCGTGTAATTGGTGCAAATGGACCTACACGCAGAAGTGACAAAGCGTGTAATTGGTGGGAATGGGCCTAGCACGTACACGCCGCGTAAGTGACGCTGTACGTGTGGGCCTGCATATAAGGTACGTGTAGAACACCAATTCCTTGTACTGCTTTTCGTGGAGAGCGAGTGGGTGAATTCTGTACTTCTTGTCGTTTCACACGCGATTTACTTCACGGCGTTTCAAGTTCGTACTCCCTGTTGCCTCTGACAGCTTTTTCTACTTTTTCTCTTGTACTGGTTTACCTGGGCCTGTTCCCTCAAACAGTGTTCCCTTCTACTGTTGTCCTGTCTCCTGAGACAGCGTACATAGCTTCTTTTGGCGGGGGTGTTGCCAACCAAACGCGCTCATTTTTCACGCTCTTTTACCTGGCAGACGGTGAGTCACGCACGTATCTAACATCTGTGCTTGCCCCGTGTGTAGCCTACCCCTTCAGAGGTCATTCTAGGCTGCGTGTGACACGGATACGTTCATTCTTGTGTTACTGGGTGCCACAGCGTAGTGCAGGTTTTTCTTTCTGCACACGTGGTCTAGGAGGGGTTGCGTGCACGTCATCTCCCTTTTTTGGGCCTCCTGTGCGTTGCGTGACCCGTCATCTTTCCCCAGGGGTTACATTCAGCCTTGCTAGAGCACTAGGGTACAATTACCATCTGGTACCCAACCCCTTTGACCCCCAATTGCCCAGGACAATAGTCTACATCCACTCCCATACGCACATTAACATCAGTGCCATGGCTGGGAGGCGAGGATTCCGTAAGGGTGGCAAAGGTGGAAGAGCCACAAGTGGTGGCCGTGGTGGATCCGGTAGGGGACGTGGTCGTAACTTGCAGGGTGAGCCTGTCCCCCCATGTGTGGAGGACCAGTCACGGGCACCCATAATCCCCCCCCCCTCCCGTTGAGGCTGATGTGGCTGACACCATCCATGCTCAGCCCTTGTTGGACCAGCCCATTGTGGCACCAGACCTGGCTGACTCCATGGCTGACTTCCAGGTCAGCAGGGCTACGACACGTGCGCTGGTGCACGTTGATGCCATCATGCCACGTGGATCTGGGGCAGCAAGGTCATCTGCTGCACCAAGGAGGCAGGGCGGAGAGGCTGCAGGGGCAGCTGCGGCTCCATCCACCCCAGCCCTCACACACCCAGCCAGGACAGTGTCGGTCCTAGACGATGCTGCTGACATTCCCCCTGACACCATCACACTAGAGCCAATGCCTGCACCAACTCCCATGCTGAGTGTGCAATCCCACACTCCTGATACAGAGTCCACCAGGGCTCCTGCCCCTAGTGTCCAGAGCGGCGCAGGACACTCAGGATCACCACCACCTTCCAAGCGGAAGAGGAAGAGTGCTCGTCCGGCACAGGCTGATGCCCCAGACACGGCTACACAGTCCGGCCCGTCCAGGAAGCCCAGCTTCACGGATGACGAACTGAATGCACTTGTCGAGTATGTGTCCGGACATGACAACGAGATGGTCATTGTTGCAGGATCCAAGACCACACCTGCACAACGCCAGGCACACTGGCAGACCGTTGCGGACATCGTAAGTGCCCTTGGAATCGTGAGGCGCACAGCCAATGATTGCTATAAGCGCTGGAATGACCTAAAGCGCAGGGCAAAGAGTAAGCTGGCCTCAAGTCATGCCGCAACTCTAGTGACTGGAGGTGGGTCTCCAGTAGTAGACATGGAACTCACTCCACATGAGTCAGTCGCTGGGACCTACGTCACGGAGGAACAGATCCAAGGCGTGGGAGATCTGGCTGATTACGAGGCATTGTCCGGTGAGTGCACATGCATGTGTGTGTCATCCATGTGCATGGTGTGTGTGTGAGGGCTTCTGTTTGTGTGCCAGGTGAGAGTGTGTGCGCCTGAGTCGTATGGGTCAGCCATGTGCTTCATGCAATACTTCCTGCGCAGCTGCATTTGGCCATAGCAGTATCCCTTCTGCCAACAGTAGACATCTAGCCCAACTGCACGCCAGTTGCCCTTGAAGTGTCACCTTGCCACAACATTGTTGCTTATTTTTCACTGTTCATTCAGTCAGATTGTTTGCATTCCCCCACTTTTACTAGCCATGTCGCTGTCCACTAGTCACATGTCTGACATGGCTATGGTGAAGTGGAGTGACTTTGTTACCTGGATATCATTTGTACACCCATGTCCCTGTGCAATTGGACCATTTCAGACTGGCAGCTCCAGGTGAAAAATCTGACCTGTTAGAATTAGAAAAGCAATTACATGCGGGAACTGGACTGAATGAATAGGTGCTGCCCTCCTCTCCATCTTCACTCAATAGCAATGGTACATGCCATCTGTGTGATGGCATGTGTGTTTCACCTGGCAATCACAGGCCAATGTGTGATGCCACTGCCAGGCAGCATGCAGAAAATGTGTTCATCTTCCATCTTGGTGTCATCAGTGTGTGCCATTTGCCTGCACTTCATACGCAGTGAGGGTGCATGCATGGGAGGGTTTTAGTCATGTGGGACATGTGTCAATCAAGTACTGGTTCTCTTGCTTCTCAGCCCTCATTGTGTGCCATGGTGCTAATGCCTGTTTCCATTTCTTTGTTTTTATGTCTTTGCAGGGGAAGACGCACCTGATACTGCTGGGGTTGTGGAGATGGTGCAGACCCAGGAGGGGTCCGAGGGCCGACCAACCACCAGTGAGGGACGTGGTGTGGTGGTGGGGGAGAACCCACAAGTGCTGCAGGTCGTGCTCTCAAGGGGTGTCTCTGGCTGCACCTCCCCCGAGCTGTACTCAGGTGTTGATTCGGATGAGACCTACGTGCCGTCGCAGGTGCGTGTTCCAGGGAGGGATTCTGTTCTGTCTCACCCACCTGCACCAGGGTCAGAACCCTCCATGGGGATGTCAGTGTTGGCAGCTACGCCTTTGGTGGTTACGGATGCAGGGTCACACTCCGCGACATCTGATCCTGTTCCTGGGCCAGCAGATCAGAGGGGGAATGCAGTCCTGCAGCCTCAGGCAGTGCCGGCACAGCAAGGCGCAGTTCGCCTTGCCCCAGACAGGTGTGGTGCCCGCCGACGTGGTGGCCGTACGCCACCTGGCAATACCGCATGGGAGCAATCCATTTACGGTATGGCAACCCAACAGGCTGCATCATCCGAGATGATGGCTCAGGCCATGGATAGGGTGGCCACTTCCATTGTCCCCCCAGAAAGGCTGATGGAGCGGCTAGAGCAGGCAACCGACTCCATCTGCCAGTCACACAGGGAGGACATGTTGGGGTCCAACAGGGACAGGCGGGCGGCACTGGCGACTCTGCAGGAGGCCATCTCCATTGAGTCCCAGGGCCACAGGGAAGCCCTGAGGCAGGAGCTCCTTCACCTCAGGACGACTCTTGTTGAGCTTGAGGCTTCAACACACCAAAGGACAGAACAGCAGCTGGAGCGTCTCACCCGTACGCTCTCAGCTGAGATGCAGGCAACGAGGGCGGAGGTCCGGGCATCCCGTGAGTTGTTGCATGGGGACCTCCGCACACTCATCCTCCAGAACCAGACCTACCACACCCGCATGCTTGCAGCCATGGAGGAGCAGACTAGGGCCTTGCGTGGGCTGCCTCCCATAGTGCAACCACCTCCGGATGCAGCTGCACAGGGTGATAATAGCGACAGCAGTGATACTCCCACAACAGGGTAGCCGTGTGGGCCATGAGCCCATGGAGGTGTTTTATTTTCCCAGGATCCACGCAGGTGGGTTCTGGTGTGCATCCTGTCCTCGGACCTCCTGGGTGGCCTCCCCAACCCCCCCCGGGCCCATCAATGGCCATTTTTGATTGTTTCTTATTTTTATTTTTATTTTTATTTATTTTATTCCCTATTTTTTTGGGACGATTTGTTGGCTTCCGTGGTTCCTGTGGGCATACGCTGCATTGTGGCTGGGCACATTCAGGCTTGTAATGTATTTGGTTCAGATGCTTGGGTTTGAGTCACACACACCCCTCCTGCTTCCCGTTTCCATGGGCTTGCAAAGGGTGTGCCCAAGTGACAGTGAATTACACAGTGACGTTGGACTCCCATGAGCTGTGTGGGCAGTCTGTAGTCAATACTGTGTATACATTCCTAGTGCATATTGCTGTTGTGTTGTACACTGCATGTTGCATTGATGTGTAACTCATCTTCTGTGTCTACCTCCCAATTTGCAGGTCCCTTCCTCATGTCTACACAAGGACCTCTAGTCTGGAGATGGGGTCCATGTTGGCAGCAGTGCACCTACAACTCTACATGGCGCCAACACTGCACAGTTGGTAGTGGTAGGAGTGCAGGCATTTCCAGGTGGTGAGACTACTAATATGTAAAATTTGTGATGTCATGTTAATGGTAGTACGTGCTCAAGTATGTTGTTGGTCCGGCATTGCTGTGAGCATTTCAGGTGTTGCAGGTTTCTAATAGGGACACTGTACATAGTGACACTAGTGTCATGTTGTGGGGATTACTTTGTTTACCTGCAAATAGCATGACATGGCACGGTGTGTCGTGTGGCGGTGCTGGGGTTGGGTTGGCTGACATGGCACTGTCCTCTTGTTGCATTTTGCAAGTGGGTATTCTTTTTAGCTGCTTGAATGTGTAACTCCACAAAACTGCATTGGTGGTGTCTGTGTGGGTAGGGATGCACACATTGTGACACTTCCAGGTGAACAATCTCAGGCTGATATGGTATTCACGGTTCATTCTCCAGACATTCAGGATCAGTGTCAGGTTGAGTCATCATTGATTGTCAGATGGAATGTGCCAGGGCAGTGTGCACTCCACAGGGGTGTGATTTCTATGTGAAGTAATTAGCCACTAGCTGTGTACGGGCTGCCTCCCCACGTGCCCTTTCCCCTCCCATGCGCAGCGGCTGTGCATGTGGTTGGGGATGTGGGGCCACCACCATGTCCACGGCCAGGCCCCGGCATGTTGCAACGTTCTGCAGGACACATGCTGCCACTATGATCCTGCACACTACTGGGGGAGCGTATAACAGCTGGCCGCCAGAACGGTCAAGTGAGCGAAAGCATGACTTTAGCACTCCGAATGTGCGCTCCACTATGCCCCGGGTCGTAATGTGGGCTGTGTTATATCTTACCTCGGGTGGCGTGGTGGGGTTCCGAATTGGCGTCATCATGTGGGGGCTGAGAGGGTAGGCACTGTCCCCTGTGGAGGTGGTGATTGGTATCATTGGTGGGGTTGTGACCTTGCTCAGTATCCAACATGCATGCATGTGCAGTGGCATACATACTCACCAAGCAGCCATGTATCGCCATGCCGCCCAGCTTCTAGGTCCCGGCTTAGGGTGGACATTCGGTAAATGAAGTTGTCGTGGGTGGACCCGGGATAGTTGGCATATACTGAGGTGATGATTCCCTTGGCATTACATGCTACCTGCACGTTGATGGAATGCCAGTGCTTGCGGTTCCTATAGATGTGCTCAGATGCCCTGGGGGGACGTAGAGCCACATGGGTGCAGTCGATGGCACCTAGCACTTTGGGGAATCGTGCCACACCGTAAAAATCCAGGGCGGCAGCATGCCTTTCTGCAGGGGTTCTGGGCAGGTATATGTGCCTGCGGACTGATGGGCGTGCAGTGATGATGTTCAAGACCTGGTGTAGGCAGCGTGACTGGGTGGCCTGTGACACCCCACCCACTATGGCACTTGTCCGCTGAAATGATCCAGTGGCTAAGAAGTGCAGTACATTGAGGACCTTCTCCAGGGGGCTGAGTGCTTGGGAGCACAGGGTGGGTGATGTGAGGTCATCCTCCCACTCACTCACCAGGTCCAGTATTATGTGTGGTGGAAACCTGTACCTCCCATACACCTGGTCATCAGGCATCCCGAAAAGGCTGGTTCTGGGTGTGAATATTCTGGCCCTGACTATCCTCCTCCTCCTCCTTTGGTAGCCCACTGCCACTGCTGCTAGGAACGGTATGTTCATCCTGGCGTCTGAGCTTGTTATTGTCAAAGTGCGCAAATTTATGCTTTGCGCGTGTTCTAGGCGAGCGTGTGACCCGCGCACCCCTGGAACCCAGTTCCCAGTCCAATAGCGTGTGGAAATTCCCACGCACCACGGGATACAGGTGCGCTGACGTACTTGCGTGTGTAAGTGCCCGCGCACCCATGAAATACACGTACATAGGCCAATCGCGTGTACGTGCACTTTTGTCCAATTACACGCTGACTTGCAGTATTTCCACGTGTGCTCCGTCATCACGTGCTGAGTGGGGAACACCCGTGCGGGTCACGTCACAGACGCGCTTACGCGCTGAGGGACTCTGGTCCAATAGAATCGCGTATGCGTGCTGACGCGCTTACGCGCTAAGGGCCTTTCCTCGGATTTCACGCTGACGTGCAGGATTTTCACGTGCCAAATCACTCTGTATCAAGCTGGCCACGCGAAAACACACGGAAGACCACGCTCCTGCCCAGAAGGCCGAGTTACTGCCCCCCCAGTGCCCCGAGCAGCCTCCCACGTGCCATCTGCTGCTGCCTGCCTGCCTGCCTGCTGCCACCGTGCCCTGCCATTTGGTGCCTGCACATCAGCCATCTGCAGGGGTCCAGTTGCTGTGTCCACCCCTGCTGGAACTGAAGACTCCCGAATGGGATAACATCGCTCCACAGCCCAGCCCCAGGACCCAGTTGCCCACCCACACCTGCCTCTGTGGTTGCCATGTCGGGCACTTCCACATCTGGCACCAGTGGCAACCCCAGGGCAGAGGGGCAGAGGGGCACCAGCTTCACTGCCACCGAAGTTGGTGTCCTGGTGGAGCATGTCCTGGGGCAGTATGATGCCCTCTTTGGATCGTCCCGCGCCAGCAAGGAAGGACGGGAGAGGATCTGGGTCGACTGTGTGGTTGCCATCAACGCGGAGGGGGTGGCAACCCGCAACGTCCTGAAGATCAAGAAGCGCTGGGAGGACTTGAGGTCCAGGACCCTTGTGAAGGCCCGGCGCCTCGTGGAGGGGGGCCGCGGCCGCATGAGTTCCATCCAGATGAGGGTCCTGGAACGCGTACGCCCAGCGCTCCACGCCCAGATCCTTGAGAGGGAGGCCCGTCTGGAGTTGAGCGGTAAGTGTCCAAGCATTACTGTGTGAGACAGGGAATGTTGCGGTGTGCTGGTTCTATGATACTTGCCTGTATGTGTGCCATAGGCCATGTATGCATGTATGTGTGCAGGGACATCATAGTAATGCATGTGCGACCAGTGATGTGTGACCCACATGGTTGTTGCATGTGTTCAAATGCCGCATGGGGAGCCCTATGCAGATTTTGAACATGAGAGCATGCCAGTCTCTGTACCTGGACATGGGTGGGGGTGAGGGATGGGTGCTGATGCCAGGTACATATATGGTAGCCATGTCTGTGTGCCTGACCTGCGTGTCTGTGACTTGTGCATGCCATGGATGCATGACACATGTGTGTGACAATGCACAGATTCAGTGAAGCAGCCAAATTACCCTTGTATCCGCTGTGTTTGGTGTGTTTGGGGCCAGATGGATGTGACTGAGGTGAAGTGTGTGCATGTGATTGGCATGAGCCATGATGCATGTGAGTTCCATATCATTTAATGTTTCAAGAGTCCATTGGACATGCATGGAAATGTCCATGGCATACACCATGCCTGTTACTGTGTGTGTTTTGCCAGGACTGACCCATGTGTTGTGGAGGGACATGATGGAAGTGTACTTTGACAGTGGTGCTCATCTGCTATTGCTTCCTGTCTAGGGGACCATTGTACAATACCCTGATGCTTGTGTTCTTTGTCTCCCTCTACGCAGCGGCTAGTGAAGAAGAGGGCGGAGACGGCGCTGTGGAGCAAGGCGGCGGGGATGCCACCACGGCTGCAGCGGAAGGGGTAGGTGAGCCCCCACAGGGGCCTGCTACGGTGGGAGACGGTGAGGAGCCATCCAGGTTGGTGGTTTGCACAGAGGAGGAGGAGGCCGCCACTGGGGCACACATGGGGCCTGGTGGGGGCATCCCTGCTGGTGCAAGTGGTGCAGTCCAGGGCCAGGGGCAGGAGGCAGCACAGGTCACCGTGGAGGGGCCTGTGCATGTCGCTGTCCCTGACCCTGTGAGTGCACCACCATGCACCAGCAGGGATGCCCCGTCCCAGGCCCGTCCGCAGGTAGAGGGGATGTCCATGTCACCTGACTCCCCTCCACCTGCGGACGTGGGAACCCCTGGCCGTGCGGAGAAGGTCCTGATTGGGGTCGCGATGCGCACGGCTGTGATTCGTGATGCCGTGCATGCTTCCCGGGAGGAGCACGCACGTCATCACGAAGTGCACCGTGCCGACGTGGCCCAATTGGGATCGGCCATGTTCGGGGGTTTGCTGCATGTGTTGGCCAATCTGGCGGCCCTCTCCTCCTCTGTGCAGGCTATACACCAGTCGTTCTCATTGCCGTCTTCCTGACCAGATGCCACCAGGGCCCCCTGTGGACCTGCCCCGACCAATGCAGCCAGCTCGGTGGGGATCCCATCCCTGCCACAGTTGGGAGTCGGAGGTCCAGCAGGGGTGGACAACACAGCAACTGGACCCCAGCAGATGTAAGATGTGACAGCATCATCGGGCAGGGCACGTGCACGACGGCGTCGGTGGTTTCCATCAGCCTGGATGCCGTCGTGCTGGCAGAGGCAGTGGCGTCGGAGGCAGCAGCAGGCTCGACGTGGGAGGCATCATGGCTCGGGGCCATCAAGATCAGAGGGGCAGGCATCGGCCGGAGGGCAGGGCAACCCTGGGATGGTGGTGTCTTCCGTGTGGGAGCAGTTGGTCCAGCGGATAGGTGCGGATCGGCAGCGGGCGGAAGAGGAGCTGCTCACCATGGTCAGGGCGGAGTTCTCCATGCGTCGGGCATTGAGGAGGGCTGAGTGCCTCGAGGAAGCTCGCAGGGAGTTTGAGCTGAACATGGGGTTATCCCTGCGAGACCTCGGGGCCAGGACAGAGTCCCGCCTCCAGGACATCGACATGGAGTTCGATGATGCCCTGGCCAGCAACATCACGGAGTGAGCCGCAGGACTTGCCCGCTGCCTTTGTATATAGTTATTTAGTTAGTTAGTGTTAGGTTTCCTTTCTTTATTTTTATTTTTTTGGACCGCTCGGACAATGGCCACTTTTTTGTATATATTGTTTTCATTAGGTAGTAGTAGGTTTCATTTATGGTGTTGGGCTCATGGACCCTGGAACATTCGTGTATATAGTTTGCTTTTTGAAGAAACATTTTTTTTATTGATTATTGTGTTCACCATGAGGAAATGGTTTTTCATTATTTTCCTTCCACATGACATTGCTTTGGACGACATTTGTTTTTGGATTACTTTGTTTTTTTTATTTTTACATTTGTTCTCGGACATGGACCATTTATTTAGTTATCCCCATTGTTGTATGTTTGATTTGTTTACTTATTTTTCACCTTTAATACATGTTTTTTTAACTTTCACTTGTGGTATTTTCTCATTGGTTTCAACATGTCATGATATGGGTTTTGACATTCACTTGCACCCGTTGTGTATGTGTGTGTGACGGACATGTGTTCATTTACATACTTGCCATTGGGGTTGTATCATATAATTGCATTCACTATGTGGCTGGATGCAATCCTTTCCTGGGTGTTTGTACTGGGTATGCTGCCCATTACTGCCATGATTGAGTATCGTCAGGACCTGGGGGCAGGGGGACATGTTTGGGTGCCTGGTGGAAGATGCCCCTGCACTGCTGGGGGGTGGGGGTGGTGGGAGACATGGGTGGGGGCCTGGTGGAGGGTGCCCCTGCACTGCTGGGGGGTGGGGGTGGTGGGAGACATGAGTGGGGGCCTGGTGGAGGGTGCCCCTGGTGACTGGGGGGGTGGGGGTGGTGGGAGACATGAGTGGGGGCCTGGTGGAGGGTGCCCATGGTGGCAGGGGGGTGGGGGTGGTGAGAGACATGAGTGGGGGCCTGGTGGAGGGTGCCCCTGGTGACTGGGGGGGTGGGGGTGGTGGGAGACATGGATGGGGGCCTGGTGGAGGGTGCCCCTGGTGGCTGGGGGGTGGGGGTGGTGGGAGACATGGATGGGGGCCTGGTGGAGGATGCCCCTGGTGACTGGGGGGGTGGGGGTGGTGGGAGACATGAGTGGGGGCCTGGTGGAGGGTGCCCATGGTGGCAGGGGGGTGGGGGTGGTGGGAGACATGAGTGGGGGCCTGGTGGGGGCTGCCCCTGCACTGCTGGGGGGTGGGGGTGGTGGGAGACATGAGTGGGGGCCTGGTGGAGGGTGCCCCTGGTGACTGGGGGGGTGGGGGTGGTGGAAGACAGGAGTGGGGGCCTGGTGGAGGGTGCCCCTGGTGACTGGGGGGGGTGGGGGTGGTGGGAGACATGAGTGGGGGCCTGGTGGAGGGTGCCCATGGTGGCAGGGGGGTGGGGGTGGTGGGAGACATGAGTGGGGGCCTGGTGGAGGGTGCCCATAGTGGCAGGGGGTGGGGGTGGTGGGAGACATGAGTGGGGGCCTGGTGGGGGCTGCCCCTGCACTGCTGGGGGGTGGGGGTGGTGGGAGACATGAGTGGGGGCCTGGTGGAGGGTGCCCCTGGTGACTGGGGGGGGGTGGGGGTGGTGGGAGACATGAGTAGGGGCCTGGTGGAGGGTGCCCCTGGTGACTGGGGGGGTGGGGGTGGTGGGAGACATGAGTGGGGGCCTGGTGGAGGGTGCCCATGGTGGCAGGGGGGTGGGGGTGGTGGGAGACATGAGTGGGGGCCTGGTGGAGGGTGCCCCTGGTGACTGGGGGGGTGGGGGTGGTGGGAGACATGAGTGGGGGCCTGGTGGAGGGTGCCCATGGTGGCAGGGGGGTGGGGGTGGTGGGAGACATGAGTGGGGGCCTGGTGGAGGGTGCCCCTGGATGGTGGGGGGTGGGGGTGGTGGGAGACATGAGTGGGGGCCTGGTGGAGGGTGCCCCTGGTGACTGGGGGGGTGGGGGTGGTGGGAGACATGGATGGGGGCCTGGTGGAGGGTGCCCCTGGTGGCTGGGGGGGTGGTGGGAGACATGGATGGGGGCCTGGTGGAGGATGCCCCTGGTGACTGGGGGGGTGGGGGTGGTGGGAGACATGAGTGGGGGCCTGGTGGGGGCTGCCCCTGCACTGCTGGGGGGTGGGGGTGGTGGGAGACATGAGTGGGGGCCTGGTGGAGGGTGCCCCTGGTGACTGGGGGGGTGGGGGTGGTGGGAGACATGAGTGGGGGCCTGGTGGAGGGTGCCCCTGGTGACTGGGGGGGTGGGGGTGGTGGGAGACATGAGTGGGGGCCTGGTGGAGGGTGCCCATGGTGGCAGGGGGGTGGGGGTGGTGGGAGACATGAGTGGGGGCCTGGTGGAGGGTGCCCATGGTGGCAGGGGGGTGGGGGTGGTGGGAGACATGAGTGGGGGCCTGGTGGGGGCTTCCCCTGCACTGCTGGGGGGTGGGGGTGGTGGGAGACATGAGTGGGGGCCTGGTGGAGGGTGCCCCTGGTGACTGGGGGGGTGGGGGTGGTGGGAGACATGAGTGGGGGCCTGGTGGAGGGTGCCCCTGGTGACTGGGGGGGTGGGGGTGGTGGGATACATGAGTGGGGGCCTGGTGGAGGGTGCTCATGGTGGCAGGGGGGTGGGGGTGGTGGGAGACATGAGTGGGGGCCTGGTGGAGGGTGCCCATGGTGGCAGGGGGGTGGGGGTGGTGGGAGACATGAGTGGGGGCCTGGTGGGGGCTGCCCCTGCACTGCTGGGGGGTGGGGGTGGTGGGAGACATGAGTGGGGGCCTGGTGGAGGGTGCCCCTGGTGACTAGGGGGGTGGGGGTGGTGGGAGACATGAGTGGGGGCCTGGTGGAGGGTGCCCCTGGTGACTGGGGGGGTGGGGGTGGTGGGAGACATGAGTGGGGGCCTGGTGGAGGGTGCCCATGGTGGCAGGGGGGTGGGGGTGGTGGGAGACATGAGTGGGGGCCTGGTGGAGGGTGCCCCTGTTGACTAGGGGGCTGGGGGTGGTGGGAGACATGAGTGGGGGCCTGGTGGAGGGTGCCCATGGTGGCAGTGGGGTGGGGGTGGTGGGAGACATGAGTGGGGGCCTGGTGGAGGGTGCCCCTGGTGACTGGGGGGGTGGGGGTGGTGGGAGACATGAGTGGGGGCCTGGTGGAGGGTGCCCATGGTGGCAGGGGGGTGGGGGTGGTGGGAGACATGAGTGGGGGCCTGGTGGAGGGTGCCCCTGGATGGTGGGGGGTGGGGGTGGTGGGAGACATGAGTGGGGGCCTGGTGGAGGGGGCCCCTGGTGACTGGGGGGGTGGGGGTGGTGGGAGACATGAGTGGGGGCCTGGTGGGGGCTGCCCCTGCCCTGCTGGGGGGTGGGGGTGGTGGGAGACATGAGTGGGGGCCTGGTGGAGGGTGCCCCTGGTGACTGGGGGGGTGGGGGTGGTGGGAGACATGAGTGGGGGCCTGGTGGAGGCTGCCCCTGCGCTGCTGGGGGGTGGTGGGAGACATGAGTGGGGGCCTGGTGGAGGGTGCCCCTGGATGGTGGGGGGTGGGGGTGGTGGGAGACATGAGCAGGTGTGCAGGGTAGTCCCCTGTTTTGTGGGCTGCCTGCAGGGGCCGTGGAGGGTGTACAGGGAACACCTGTGAGGACCCACCCAGCCTAATCGCGTGTGTAACTTCCCACGCACCCCTGTAATACACGTACCAAGCCAAATCGCGTGTGATAATTCCCGCGCACCCCTGAAATACACGCGCCCAAGCTATTCGCGTGTGGATTTCCCGCGCACCCCTGAAATACACGTACCCTGCTGAAATCGCGTGTTAAACTTCCCGCGCACCCCTGAAATACACGCGCCCAGGCTATTCGCGTGTGGAACTTCCCGCGCACCCCTGAAATACACACGCACAGGCTATTCGCGTGTGGAACTTCCCGCGCACCCCTGAAATACACGCGCCCAGGCTATTCGCGTGTGGAACTTCCCGCGCACCCCTGAAATACACGCGCCCAGGCTATTCGCGTGTGGAACTTCCCGCGCACCCCTGAAATACACGTACCCTGCTGTAATCGCGTGTGGGACTTCCCACGCACCCCTGAAATACACGCGCCCAGGCTATTCGCGTGTGGAACTTCCCGCGCACCCCTGAAATACACGCGCCCAGGCTATTCGCGTGTGGAACTTCCCGCGCACCCCTGAAATACACATACCCTGCTGTAATCGCGTGTGGAACTTCCGCGCACCCCTGAAATACACGCGCCCAGGCTATTCGCGTGTGGAACTTCCCGCGCACACCTGAAATACACGTACCCTGCTGTAATCGCATGTGGGACTTCCCGCGCACCCCTGAAATACACGCGCCCAGGCTATTCGCGTGTGGAACTTCCCGCGCACCCCTGAAATACACGCGCCCTGCTGTAATCGCGTGTGGGACTTCCCGCGCACCCCTGAAATACACGTACCCTGATGGAATCGCATGTGGGACTTCCCGCGCACCCCTGAAATACACGTACCCTGATGGAATCGCGTGTGGAACTTCCCGCGCACCCCTGAAATACACCTACCCGGCCAAATCGCGTGTGAGACTTCCCGCGCACCCCCGGTATACACGCACACGTATTTTTTGTCAGCGTGTCCGTGTTTGTGGGTACCCCTTTGCACGTCATTTGTCCTGGAGAGCCACAGTATAGGACATTCATCATGGCAGTATATCGGTGCTATTTGTTGGCGCACCTTTTGGCGCACATTTCTTACAGCCGCAGAGACGCTACCGCCTGCTTTCTTGTGGCGGTCATGTTTGTGTCTGTGCGCTGGTTTGAGCGTGCGCTTTTTTGCCCTATTCTATTCCATGAATACGTGTTGTAGGCGAGCGTGTGGGCGTTCCGCGCACTTGTGCCCTGTACTTCCCCCGTGACGCCCACGTTTTTGCAAGTTGTTCCCCATTCCGAGTGTTACGCCCGTGTTCCGCCTACTTTTGTTGCGTGCGCCGCGCTATGTGCGAATTTCGCTGTGGCCTGTGCGATTTTCGCTGTGACCTGGCGCACGCTGTTAGATGGCCTGTGCGCCAACGTGCGCGGCACACTTTTTATCGCACATCCGCTGGTTTTCTCGCGCACGGACTTCCATGAATCGACGTGCGCTGCTTTTCGTGCGATTTTCGCACTTGCACTGCGATTTTCGCTATTCCACTGCGATTCGCACGTTTTTGCCCACTTGCGCCGCGCTAATTATTCCATGAATCGGCCTGTCAGTGCACATAAGAGCAGGCACTTAAACTATGGACTGGAGTCTAGAAACTAGGTAGGCAAGAACCAAACAGGAAAGCTTAATACTCAAGGTTGCTGCTAGCTGAGCACATTCATGGCATTGAATAACAGGAGCAAGTGACAGTGAAGCAAGAGACTGGGATTGCAGAGAGAAACAGCATAGGCAGAAACAGGACAAGTCTGTGAAGCAGAAATGCTCAAAGAAACAGGGTGTTTGTAGAAAGTCAGAAAGGCAGCAAAGATATCGGTATAGAACTGGATGTCATTAAAAGCAAAAAGGACAGGAGTTCTAACAAAGCATCTACGTCAGGCAGGGTTCAAAAGTCAAAAGCAGGATTTCATGGAAAGGTTAAAAAAGCAGGCAGGATGTAACAGCTGACTGGAAAAGGCTCTGCACAGTGACTACAACAAACAGGATTCAGAAGCCAAAAGCAGGATATTCAGAAATTGTTCAAAACTAGACACTGAAGCAAAAAAGGATGAACTCCTAGTGTAAGCAGTTGATAGAACAACTGCTGCTGTTCAAAGTGAGCTTAATGCATCCCTTCAAGCCCACAACCCAACAAGGTGGAGCAGATTGCAGTATCAGGCAACTGTTAATCAAGTCTAATGTTGTCTTTACTAGACTGCAGCAGTGGATTGTAATTCAGTTCTCTCCAGCTCTTGGCAGCCTAGACATCAGTAGCTTGGAACAGGTGAATGCAATCAGGGCCTCACCAGCACCTAGTAGCTTGCTGCAGACACATGTATTTAATATGCCTCCTCCAGCCCTCTGCCATTTGGACAGAATACATATATCAGAAATGCAGAGGCAGTTTGTAGGTTTTTATGTCGCAATTATGCAATAAACAGAGACTCTGAATGTGTGAATTTACTGGTGCTCGATGGCAGGTGGGTGGGACCCCTTCAGGTACGCTGGACCTCACTGTGCTGAGGCACCCCTACAGTTATATGCCAGCCTACCTGTGTTTGAAACCCCAGAAACAAGGACCCATCTTGTCCTGAGTTCCAGGAGTGGGACTTACTGCTGCTGGAGGAAGACCCACCTCTCTGACAGCCACAGCAGTACCCAGGACCTCATGGTGTTGAAGTATGCCTGCAGTTGTGTGCCATGTTTGGAAGCATGAGAAAGGGACTCATCTTGTCCCTGAGCCCCTGGATTCTGACTCAAAGCAGCCTGAGAACCAAGATAGCTGTAATGCCTGTGAATTTCACTGTTGAACTGCTTGGACCTGTGTTTCATGAATGGTTCGAGACATTTGAGCCATCAGGACCCTCTGTTACTGCCCTTTGCACTCTACCGATCTTCACACAAGCGTCAAGAAGTGTGGTTTGGTACTGCGGCACCACCAAGAACTGCAAAAATGTACTATTGACTGCTAACTGCCCCCTTGGTCAATGTTTGGGCCCTCAATCAGTCTAGGCCATTTTAATCCCTTTTTGCAAGATCAAGACATATTCTTTTTGAACATTGTGGTCTTTTGATTGCCCTTTCACCCCTTGTCTCATTACCCAGAGTGTTTTCTATTATTGTGTTTGATTAAAATATGTATGTTTATAGAACCATGGTTCAACATTCCTTTATTGTGGTGTGTTATTAATTATTTAATCTTTTATATTGCGCTTAATACTGGAGACCAGTCTCTTTGCACGGGACCGGGATGCAAACCCGTCGTGTTCTGCACTGTCTTGCTTCCAAGGCAAACGTGCTGCCCCTGAGCTATCTTCTCATCCTATGGTTATACTTCGCTGTTTGTTTTGCTACTGAACAAACATTCACACCCCTCTTGAGACTTCCCTCTGCACACGTTACCACAAAAGGTGAAGGAGGTATATCTCTTAACTGTGCCTGTTTTACCTTTATGCTTGTGTTGGCTTGTGGATTGTACAAATGTGAAGGTGAGTGGGTGCTTTACTCTCCACTCACCCTGGTACTCATGGAGAGCAGTAGACATTTTGTCACAAATATCAAAATCATGTATTTTGAAACAGGTCATTCACATGTGCAACAAACAGTTTCATCCTACTGCTATTCCCCTCAACTTATCTTCAGTGCATCAAAACAGTAAATTTGAAAGCATGTATTTATTTATTTATTTATTTATTATTACATTTGTATTGCGTGCCTAACCCTCAGGCAACTGGGCGCATTGGCTTAAGAATAGGGTTACAGGTACAAGCATGGCATTCAAAGTTGCGACAGATCCCTCTAATTGCTTTTCTCATCAATACTCCTCCGGCGATATAAAAACTGTGGGTTTGACAGCACGGCATTCAAACTTCCAGCAGTTTTCTCTTGCTCCATTACTCCCCAGTGTTTCTTCAGCGGTATCACAACTGGCATTTTGACAACGTTGCATTCAGACTTGCAACATTTTCCTCTAAGCACTGTGTACTTCTCATCCACTTCCTTCCTCTCACTCCAACCGCCTCTTCCGACCAACGTTCCCTTTGCTCCTCCCTCAGGTTGGCTCTGCTCCATACATTAGAGTTCCTCAACTTCACCGTTCTCTGCAGTTCGGAATTCTCCTTTCATCAGCGTCTGCGGAGCTGCCCTCGGATCCACAAACTCCATCACCAGGCGGCCTACACTCAGGTGATAACGCCTCTGTATGAACATTCTCGGTGGCATTCTCAAACTTCTTGTCAGGTGTCTCAACTCCTTCTCCAGTCACTTTTCGCTGGTGATTCCACATTCACCGAGCAGCTTGGTTGTCTGGTTTTCTGCTCATAATTGTTTTCAGTCGGCCTGCCTTTTGGATTAATCTGACACCAAGTTACTCGCTCCTCCTCGCAGCTCCCCAGAGGTTTCATCCGGGACGTGTGAAGTCCAACTCTTTGGCATGGCTCGTGGGCAAAAACTCTCGCAGCATCGTCTTCAATTTGTGAGTGCGGTGTCTTCAGACTGGGTCATCTGACCATGGAAAGGGAAAACAGACTTAATGTGCAGTGACTTCGGCACCACACACCTGAGTAGATAATGCAATTCTGCAGCCACGCTCTCCCAAACGCCATCACCATTGAAATGGGTTTCCTGTGTTAACATTTGAGATACTTGGCTAGCCAGTATTTTGCATGTGGGAATGGAAGTGGAGCACTAACAAATAGGTGGGGGAGCTTTTGCAAATTCTGCAGCCTTTTAAATTGTATTACTCGAAAAATGCATAACAAATGATGATTTGAAGGACACAACATTTGAACAAAAAATGTTCCAGCAGTTTTCCTGCTTAATTTAGTGCCAATTAGAGCCTGTAGCATCTGGGTAAATTAGATTACTCTGCGTGCTCTCCTTTCTCTCCGATCTGCATGCGACTTCAATATTCCAATGTCATGTTGCTTCCAGGGACTATTACACGGCTCAGAAAAATGAACCCTGTCGAGAGCAATTGTTATCACATTGTAGAGCTTAAAATGTACTTCTTTCCATGCGTGCAAATTGCCTCATGCCAATTAAAGGCCCTCCATTTCTCTAATCAAAGTTTCCCTTAACTCTCTGGTGCTGGAAGAATGTTATGAGGATAATCCGGCTCAGTCATTTGCTCCAACCTCCTTGAATTTTTCAGCTTTCCATATTGCCGCTTGACACTTTTATTTTTCCGTTCCTCCATCCTCCCATCCCTGCACACATATCCTGATTCCCTTCATGCAGTGCGTATACATTGCTCAGCGGCGCAGTCTCTGCATGGAAACTGATCAAAGGATGACATCCTGGTTCAGCCGTGCATCCCTGCACAGCAAGCGAAATGCATGCTCACGTCTTGTCAGTTTCAGGATCACATCTAAGACTTTTGACCATAGCTTTCCTGGAAAAATGAGATTGCAGAATAATTAGGCCCCAGGATTCACACATCTGCGTAAAGCTGTTAAATTGGCTGCCTGGATGGCCACGGTGCTGCTACACGTTATGGGCGTGTTAGACCGGTGGCTCATGACACCTTCTAAACACTCTGTCATGTCCTGTTGCGCCATGTTATGTTGCTAATGGGTGCAAAGATTGAAACAGACAAGTTTGTAATTGCCGAGTTTGAAGATGAAAATGCGAAAATGTAAGTTTCAAATGGAGGAATTTCCCATTCTTACTGCAGCATCAGAAACGTAAGATCAAATGTTTTGAATGTCCTATTCTTGCGTATTTACTGTTTTGCAGCTGCTTCTAATTCTTCTTAATGCCTTTCCTCTGAATCTTTCATCTTCCTATAGAGTTCATCTTTGCACTTCCTATTCTAATATGTATTTGCATTATTGTTTTGCTGGCACAGCTAGTGTAGTGTCTTTGTGTTGGCTATTGGGTGGCTAAAAGTGCCACCTGTAAGCCTACACTATTGCCATGGAGTACAGCTCTGAGAGAGATGACATGCGAGGAGGGGTATAGAGCATATGGGTGTTGTTTGGCTATTTACCCACCCACTTACTGCCCATGGCCATGCTAATCCCTTTGGCGATTCCAGCCTGCCCTCCCAAACACATCTTCCTGGAATCTGTTTGGGCTAGCTCTATCAAGCAGTAACATCAACATTTGGCCTGCCAGTGTTATTTCAAAGCAGTCTGCCTAGAGTTCATGGCTTGATTGCAGCTGAAAATATGCCACTAGTGTAATAAAAATGTCACAGGCAAGTGTAGCTTCAGCCACTTCATTTTTGTCTTTTCCGTGTACTGAAGTCCTGTTAAAATCAATCATTTCAAAGGTCAGCATTGTTGGCATGTGTACAGTTATTAGATAACCACTTGTCAGACATTGGTGCTATATCCCCAGGTAATCACACAATTGTCCAGCACTTGCCATGTTATGGCAATGTAGTACCTTCATGGCAGTGAAAGGAAAATGCCTATCACATTCCTGCACAATTGTGTAACACATTGGCTATGCCAATGCTTGTTGTTAGTACCTTTTTCTCTTGAAAGGGATATACCCCCACTATCCTCGCCCTTTCCCCTCCTTTTCCCTCCATCTTGTATTTTACTTTACACTGATGGTATTTGGTACGTTATTTTTTAATTGTAGCACAATTTTGCGGCTGTTTCATGGAAATATTTGCTCCGAAAAACGGGGATTTGTGTGCCATTCTGCCTGCAAATCCCTGTTCAACAAATGGGGATTTGCGGGCAGAATGGCGCACAAATCCCTGTTTTTCGGCGCAAATAATTCCATGAATCAGCGCCTTTGTATCTTGATTTTTCAAACTCTTGATTTTCAAAAATTTCTTTTCAAACCCATACCTCTAAGACAATTATTTTTCAAACTGAGAACCTGATACAGTTCTGTTAGTGGCTTGCATAGCGCTTTCCCCACCATTTCATTACCTCATTGCCCCAAGTGTGAACAGAGGAGGGGAACTGAGCGGGAGGGACTTATATCTGTATTTGGAATGATTGGTGAAAGTGCATGGTATTTTGCTAACATAACCCTTAAAGTAGTTCCCAATATAGGTCAGAGAAATCCCATGTATTTGTAGTAGGTTGCATTCCAGTCAGTGAGGGGCAGTCGCAATGGAACTGTGATGAATCAACTCCCGGGCACCAGTGGTCCAGGGATGAATATTGGTTTTGAAACCATCAATCAGCCCCACACCTCTAGTACATCAGAAGGGATTCGAACAGATCGGAAACACAAGCAAATTATAAACCTCCATGTCCAATTTTGGTAATGTGGACAGAACGGCAGGCTTATCTCCGCAAGGTCGTGGATCGTTGGTTAGTTGCAGCACAGCGAAAATACAATTATTACCCAATGATAAAAGGGACTGTACAGTCAAAGTTGTATACAAATATCTACTTTATTATTATCACAACAGACAGTTCTAGCACACTACAAAAAACAACCCACCATGTAAAGGAATGCAGAGGACAGACAGTTTCAAGAAGGAAAAGGGATGCACTCTGGATACTGACAGGAGGGTAGTTGATAAAGTATTTAATCGCAAGGATACTTGGTTTCAACACAAAGGGAGCAATGGGTCGTAAAATGTAACTAGGGGCCTTCGAAGAAGGACCAGGGGGACAGAGCCACAATGTACCTTGTGATTGTAGAAGTTGTTTGTGCTCAACAGGGTTGAATCTGTTTCAGGGCACTTTGCAGCTCCTGTGACAGAGTTCAAGCTGGGAGACAGCTGCGGGTATCAAGTGGCAGGCAGTTCAGCGAGCAAGGCTGGACGATGGCTGCAGGCTGACGCAAACAGTGGCTGGGGTCAGGAATCGTCTCAGTGCTTGTTGGTGGGTCTAAAGCACTGGTCAAGGCGTCTCGGATTGCGTGAGCAACTGCGGCATAACAACAGCGGTGCAGTACGTTGCAGCTCGAGGGGCTGGACTGGCTCGAAAATGTACTTTAAGGTGGATGCTGGTAGATACTTATTGATGCACTGCTCCTAGCTTCTTCACTGGGCTTGTATCATCCTTTAAAGTGGACGGCCCAAAGCTGAGGAGAGTGTTGCAGTTAACAGCCTTGTATTTGGCTTGGTTCAGAGATTCTCTGGCACTTCCCACCTAGGAAGCTTGTTTGCAAAGCCTAGCAGGGCATGCTGTGTATTGGTTGGGTACTGGTTCTGGTGCTGCTGGAGGGTCCTCTGGATTCAGTATCTCCCTCTATTCCCTGGGAGATGATTAGGGGAGGGATCTTGCTTCCCTTTTTTTGGGAAATCATGGCCTTCCTTCACTGGTGGAAGCTGTAATGCAGACTGTACCTTCAGCCGGGGTCCAAATTAGTTCTTCTTGTTACTCCTTGCAAACTCTTCAGATGATCTCCTAAAAAGAGGGCTGAGCCCTCTTTTAAAGCCGAATGGGCCACAGTGATTGGTGTCGGCTAAGCCTACCTTACTGAACCAATACTGGCTCCTCAAAAATAATCTCCTGTATGCATGAGGTCATAACCAGAGTGCTTTGCAACAGAAAAGGTAAAGGGGTGAAAACATGTAATACTAAGTCCCACCCTTCTTCTTGTCTGTTGTGAATCAAAGGGTCTCTATAGTTAATGGGACTCTCTGCGGTTCCTGATTAAAGTGTCAGGTCTCCCTTGAAGCTGCGGCGAGAACAGACTTTCTATCTCCTGCAAACCACATTCGTGTACCTTCTGTATCGGTGTCCCGCTGTGGGGGTTGTCTACTGTAAGCATAAAGTCCCAGACATGACAGGGCACTGTCCTTGATACTGAGAGGCGGGAGCTGGCTTAAGGTTGACACAGTGCATCTCAAAGGTTGTTGGTGTTTCCTGTCTCCTTTGTTAAACCTCTGCAGCCAGGCCCATTGTGGGCCTGTTTGAGGTATACTCTATTAGTATGTTAATTATGTTAATTTCTGCCGCCACCTGCAGAGGGTAAACAAACGGACAGGGTGGATCCATAGGTCCTTTGATAGTTAATTAGGCAGGCCATGGCAGGAGGAAGGTGTTTGCCCTCCCCCTTCTGAGATGCATCATGTACTCCACCTGTCAGATCCCAAATAAATATGACAGGGAAGACTGCGCCTGTAGGCTTTGTCTACCCAGAGTGCACGCGTCTATGTGTATATCGTGCAGTAAACATAGGAATATGTGTGCGGATTAGCCCCACACATTTTCTATATGTTGATCTACCATCTTTCAATTTCATATAAAATTTCAAAAAAGCGCAGGTGAGCGCACACCCACTGTGCGGATTGTCGAATTCCTCACAGCGACAGACAATGGGAACAATACAGACATACATACTCGCAATATACAGAAAATATACATAGGATTGCCCTTACACTTTGTTTAGCATTATGTACAGATGGGCATGGGATGCAGATCAAGGCGAGGGGTAATGAGATGGGCCTCCGGGAAGACAAGGGTTCATGGGCAGGTTTGAATGCAGGAATGGCGGTGGTGTTCTTGATGTTGGGCGGAGGAGCTGAATGTACAAGTGGTAAGTGCACTTTGAAGCACTTCACCTGTGTATAAGTGCTACATAAATACACAATAAATAAATAAATAAATAGCAAGAAGGGTAAAGAAGTGGAAGAGAGAGACAGGGTGGGGGCTGACCATGCACGATGCAAGGTGTGGAACGGCTGGAAATAGAGTTAGAGAGAGAAGGTAACGAGCCCATAGATAGATTAAAGATGAGTACGAGAAACCCGAAACGAGGTCGGAGATGTACAGAGAGCTGGACGGAGGTGGGAGAGAAGCAAGGGGGGGTTATACAGAGTGCAAGTTGCAAAGTTGAGAATTTTGTTTTGTGGGCAAAGGAAAAGAAAGTGTTGTCCCAGAGGAGGCCGGCACTGTAATCAAGTCTGCTGAGTACAAGACTAGAGATGAGTGTTTAAGGGGAGTGGTCAGTGAGGAAGGGGTTCAGTCTTGCAGCTGTGGCAGCAGAGGTACTTCATTTGTGATCCATGGTCAAAGAGAACTTGCGAGATAGCCTTGAGGCGGTCAGGGGGAATGGATATAGGGCCGGCATGGAGAGTGGGGCGTTAGAGTCAAGGGAAATGTTCTCAGTCTTGGAGGGGTTTGTATGTTGCATCGGAATGCCAACCAGTGGCAGAGGGCAGGTAGTGAATTAGAAATGTTTAGTGTTAGCTCTGGGGTGAAGGATGGAAAGGAGATGCAGATCTGAGGGTCTTATGCTATTTTAGGAGATCCCAAAGGTTTTCCAAGAGTGGAGTTATAGACTGTAAAGAGTAGTGAGTCAAGCGTAGAGTTATGAGGGGCTCACGCTGGCAGAGGGGTGGCACTGGAGGTGGCCCTTGCCCATGCTATAGAGAAGGAACAGTCTAAATTGGGTGAGACTGGAACAAGAGATGAATGCTGCAGGGGAGTAGGTGGGAGGGAACTTGAGGATATGTTATGTTAGTTGCTTGTTTAGTGCCATTGCCAGCCCAAGACTGCCTCAAAATGACTATAGGCCTGATTAAGAGTTTGGCGGTACTACCTCTGGTAATACCACCAAACTCAGTTACCATTACTACATGCTGTAACATACCAGTAAGCGCAAGGGCCTGAAGGATTCCAAGTCAAGCTGACCCTTCTGTTAGTCCCCATTTTGGAGTCCCATGGGATTGTATGGGGGTTTGTAATCACTGCCTGCGGTAATTACCACATAGGGTAATGCTTTTGCATGGAGGTAATTACTTCAACACAAAAGCAGCCGTAAAACAAGTGTTTCGGTAATTAAATTGGTCGCTTGGTGGAGTAGTAGAACATATTGTGTTCTATCCAGTGTTCGAAGTGTACGCAAGACGTAGTGGAACTATGTTCCCTGCTGGCCTGTCTCCGCTCCCTACAAATCCCATCGCCACACACCATCCCACGCGCCACAAACAAATTTAAGGGAACGTTCACTGAAGTGCAAATTCCAACTTCTTTCTACACTTTTATTTTTAAACTAAAACTTTTGGGACTGGTTTCTATTTAACATAAATGTATAGGAAAAGTCAAACTTATTTTTTCAAGTATAGGAGCACCGCTCTCAACCACTCCCACCCTCTTCGACCAGTAGTTCTATTTGAGTTGTATGCTTTTAGTGCTGACACAATTTAGATAGTTTATTTGCTAAGGAGAGGGCCGCTTCGGCCAATTTTCAGATTGAGTAGAAAAGCTGTTTACCAGCAAATGAAGGCAGCTCTATCCACTGGAGGGGTGTTGCCAAACCCACTTTTGAAACTCTACATGCAAGATAAATGAGATTGAGTCGATGTCTGAATGGTCATCTGTCACTGTTACGGAGTAAGTAGTCAAGGTCCCCGGCGTTCGGGGCCCTCTAAAGGGGGTGCCAAGCAACAGAGATCTTGCAATGCTGGCCTGCATGGGTGTTATTTCAAACAGATCGATTTCCAATCTTCTTCATTTATTATTGCTGCACAGAAGAAAAAGTACATTGCAAATACAAAAAAATGTGTTCCTTTCAATGTAGCGTTTTGAGTGTGTCTTGTTCAAGCCGTGGAATTCGATGGGAAGCCGTTCAAGTCAAAATGACACCTTTGTGAATGTGACATATGGAAATGAATACAACATGCAGTGAAATGAGTAAAGCATACACTGAGATGACTATCATACGTATCGAAATGAGTATGACATACACTGAAATTCAATGAATAAGACATGCATTGACATGTGGTATGGGTGGACCACAGATGATATGATTTTAGAAGATTTGAGAGGGCTGAGCCAGGGAATGTTTTCTTCTTTAACTTCTAGTAAGATCCATCAACACCAAGCCTCCTTGCTGTTTTTTATTACATTTTTCTAAAGTATCCACTGAGACCCTGGTAGTTCTCCCTGGTAATCCAATGCATTCTCCCATGCTTACATTTCACTGACCGTAGCCCACCGAACTGCCCTGCCCGCGTGTCTCCCGCCCTCCACCGATAATGCTGCAGCTTGGTATAGCAACTTAATATGATTATGCAGATACAGGAAATGGGCACAACGTATACAATGTTTCTGTGCACGCCATCTGGCCCAGTAGTGACAACGTGGAGCAGCAAAAATTAACTTAAAAATGTCAGTTTTTCTGGAATGGCTTTTTTTGGCTTGCTCACAACATTGTCGCCTTTTGTTCTGAACAAGACTGCCCATGGCAGTGTTGTCCAACTCCAGGACTTGAGAACAGGAATCCTGATGGGTTTTCAAGATATCGCTCATTAATATTCATGAGAAAATTAAATGCATATATTTAGAATCATTTTATGCAAATGGATCTTGAGAATATTAATGAGGGTTATGATATGACATGATGTGATACAGTATTTATAACGCGCTTATACACAAGTGTTTCAAGGCGCAACGAGGCAAGGGAGGGGAAACAGAGGGAAGATAGACAACGATCCTACTAGGCCAGGTGACATTGAGATCGCACAAGTCAAGTGCAAGGGAGGTGGGAAGGGGAAAAGTGCAGGGGCAAGGGCAGGGAGCAGTGCAGTACATAGGATAACAGTATAAAATTAAGAAAATAAATAAAAGTGCAGCCAGCTGGTAGCAAGTGTAAGGGTAAGTGCAGACATCAGGGATCACATGCTATTAGGTGCTCTAGGGATACAGAAACAGTCCCTGAGTGCAAGGGTTGCCAGGTAGGCAGGTCAAGTGTGCAACTGGCAGGGAGGGGACCTGGGCCCGAGATCAGAGAGTAGCCAGGTAACCAGTGCAGTTTCAGATTCAGCCAGGAGATCAGCAGGGGAGAGGAGGAGAGAAAGCAGTAGCAAAGAGGAAGGTCTTGAGGTGCTTCCGGAACTGGAGATGGTTCTCCTCAAGTTTCAGAGAGGCAGGGAGGCTGTTCCAGAGGGAGGCCCCAGCCGAAGAAAGATATCTACCACCAACTCGCTGCTTGGAAGCGACTGACCCTGGGGTAGTTTGTGGTGGATGAGCAAAGACCTCGAGAAGGAAGATGTTTAGGAAGAGAGAGTTGAAAGTATTGAGGTCCCAGGCGCCAGAAGGCCTTGTGGACAATGCTGAGGGTTTTAATCTTCGCAGCCACTGGGAGCCAGTGCAGAGATTTCAGTCCTGGAGAGATACGATCCCTGGACTGGAGGCAAAGAACAAGTCTCGCAGTCCTGTTTTGAATGAGTTGCAGAGGACGGAGAGTATAGGCAGGCAGATTTAGAAAGAGGCTGTTGCAGTAGTCCAGCCTAGAAAGAACCAGAGCTCTGGAGACATTGAGCTTCTGGGGGAAGGAGAGGAAAGGACGAATACCTCTGAGGAGGTGCAGCTGGTAGTGTGACTTCTTAGAGACGTCAGAGATGTGAGGAGTGAAGGAAAGTGTGGAGTCGAAGATGACCCTGAGGTTTTTAGCCTCACAGGTGGGAGAAGGAAGAGGGCCAAGAGAGGCCGGCCAGAGAGTGACAGGAAAGGAGGGACCAGGTGTGCAGATGAGGAGAATCTTGGTCTTACTGGCATTAAGGCCGAGATCATTGGGGGCACACCACTTCTGGATGGCGGACAGTCAGAGAGAAGGAGAAGAGGTGGTGGAAGGGAGCCTGAAAATTAGTTGAGTGTCATCCTGAAAATGTGACACATTTCCGGCCGTGAGGCTTGGAGTTGGACAGCCCATGCCTATGTGATCTCGCTCTTTCATGTTGGTCGGACCAAGTGGGAATTTATTTATTTGTTTAACCTGTCCTATTAGGGTTCTCCAAAATGGAATCTGTGTGGGTAATATATACTCACCAGCAATGGTTATAGGTCAAAACCATTAAATAAAAATATTGTACCATGGAAATATCATGCATTCTTTATTTTTGCGTGTACGGCCAACAGCATTTACGTGGAAATCGTCAGATACAAGAAAGGGTGTACACAGGCCAAGATACACACATGTAAAGGGCCAGACAAAGCAGGAATACATAGAGAAAGGCCAAATAGAAAAGTGCAGGCTCTCAACAGCACAGAAAAAGTGCAAGACTTAAAGTGCAGCTGAATTTACTGGAAATAACCTGGAAAGTTCTACCAATGCAGACGAGGAAGCAGAGGCTGCCGAGTCCTGGTATAAAACCCTTGGTCTAATGAGCACAGCACCATCTAAGGCTGTATCTGCTGCCCACTGGCACACAGTGATACCGCAAAGGAAGAATAGTATGCTGAAAATCACCATGGCTGCTATCACCATCTACAATCTGGCCTGAAAGATCACAGGACACATGTGCCGAGCTTTGTGCCCGAAACAAGGTGGATGCCACGGCATCTCAGATGCCGTGTATGGTGCTAGTTCATGAGTAGTTTATCCTGGTTTCATAGACAAGCAAAAGGAAAACCGCATATGAATCGTGGACAAATGATATAAAGTGCTAAGTTGATCATCAAGGGGGAAAACCCCTGGATGTACCCACATAGAAACCCCAGTTTTGAACACTGTGTGTACTTGGGCATCCATATTCAGAGAACAATCAAAGAGGACACCGAGGGTGCAGACCAGGGGAGATGAGTGGACCCATTCCAGGAATCAATGGAAACAAGTTCATATGCATCATAGTTTCCTTGGTTATGCTTCAGTATCATATAAATTAATCTTCTGAAAAGTGTCTGCAAAGCAGTTTGGGATGAAGAGCATTCTCTCGTTTACTATCTATTTATCTTTCTGCCTGTCTGTGGGAAATGCAACCATCTGCATGGTGGGCGTGCGCTCGCCTGGACTTTTTTGATACTTTTAATTAAATGGAATGATGATGGACCAACCTCAGGAAAATGTGTGCAGCGAATTCAAACACATATTCTTATGCTCACACCATGACAAACACATAGACCTGTATACTCTGGGTGCACACAACCTACAGGCACAGTCCGCCCTGTCATATTTAGTTGCAGTGTGAAAGCCAGGTGTGTACAATGTCATCTCCAGGAAGGGGGAGGACCTACCTTCCCTCTGCCATGGCCAGCCTGATTAACTAACAAAGGCTCCATGAAACCATGCTGTTCTTTTGTTAGGCCCTGCATCTGGTAGCAGTGATTAACATACCAATAGAGTGTACTTCAAACAGGACCACATGGGGCCTGACTGTAGAGGTTAACAAAGGATACAGGAAACCCAACAACCTTTCATATGTAACTTTGTCAACCTGAAGCTAGCTCCTGCCCTCAGTATCAATGACAGTGAGTTATAATGTCTAGAACTTTTTAAAACAAGCGACCCCACTAGGGGACCCCCATTTTTTTGTTATTATTATTTTTTTAAATGTTATAGTTTAATTTTTAAACTTTTCATTTGTCTCAGTTTTGCAAAGTTTTTGTCCTTTCAGTTTGTGATATGTTTGTCCAGTTTTAGTATTTCTTGTAGAAATTGGCATATTGTAAGGATCAGTTTGTTTGATTTAGCATTAAGCATCATCATCCATCTTTCTTCTGTCTCCATTGTCTGGTCTGCGATCTTGTAGAAAGCACCAAAGCGGATTTTTTGTTCTGAAATGTTGTCGCATTCCATGAAGAGATGATGTAATGTCTCTGGTTTCAGTGTGGCTGAGCAGAATCAGCAGAATTGCTCTGTTGAGGGGAGTTGCCTTGTTTTTGCTAGATAGAAGCGGGTTGGTATGATGTTCATTCGTATTTTCAGATATATTTCTCAAATTTTGCTGTCCGGAAAATGACCAGATAGGCGGGAAGTTCATTGATTGATCTTATGTCTGTCTCACATTGCATGTTCATGCTGTATTTTGTTTTTTGGTTGAGCGTTTTTATCCAGTCATTTCTCATCAACTTTGTTTTTGCGTGTTGGGGTTGCAGCGTAAGCATTTCGTGGGAGATCTCTTTGGATATCATCTGTTGTTCAAGATTATCTTTCCATTTGCGGAGGGCTGTGTTGTTCATTGCGCTGGGGTGGGATCTTAGCATTTGAATAGCCACTGTTTTTTCATCCGTCAGCAGCTTGCGGCATAAATCAAGGTGTTTCCACAGGACGATTGAACTGAGTGATTGCACTGCTATTTCATGTCTTATTCTGGGCATGGGAAAAGAAGATGGAAGTTGTAGGATCTTACGCCAGAAGCAGGCTTCTAGTTTTGTCCATTCGTAAGCGGTCGCATTCATCATCGCTTCTGTCCCGTAGACTATCGTTGGGATCACTTTCTGCTTGTAGTATGTTGTTATTGGTTTGAGTGAATATTTTCAGTATTTTCGCTGTATTACGCATCCTTGTCTCGCTAATGATTGCATTTTTTCTTCCAGTTTCGTGGTCCATTCTTTTTCAGATTTGGATGGGTTTATGTTAATCCTTAGGTATTTGAATGTAGATGCTTCATCTAGCTGGTTGCCGTCTAGGGACATTTTTAATTGTTTTTCTTTTTTGTGATGTATTCTGCCGAATTGCATGATTTCCGTCTTCTTTGTATTGATTGTGAGTTCATTGATGTTCATGTATTGGTCTAGTTGTGTAAGGTTGTTTTGGAGGCCAGAGGGTGTCTTGTCCAGCAGGATGATGTCATCTGCGTACGTCATGATTTTTACTGCTGTTGAGTTGATCTTTGGTGGGTTCATGGCATCCGGTTGGAGATGTGTCTCAATATCTGCTGTGTAGAGGTTGTAAAGCGTGGCCGCTAGAGGACAGCCTTGTTTTAGACCGTTGGCGGTAGGTATTTTCGATGTTGTTTGGCCTTCCCTTGTGTGTCTTATTGTTATTGAAGTGTTTGAATAGAGTTGTTTGATTGGTCCCATGATGTCGTTTGGGCATTTCCATGTTTCGAGTTTGTCCCATAGTTTTTGTCTGGAGATCCCGTCGAAAGTCATGTGGAGACCTATGAAAGCCAGATATATGGTTGTTTTTTTGTGGATTGCTTCGTGCTTGATCAGGTTCAGCAAGAGGAGGTCTGTACCGACATTTGGAGTGAAGCCAGTTTGTCTGATTGCGAATCGATGTGTCGCGGTTGCCCATTGGTTGAGTTTCTTCAGAAGAATGGATGCGAATAGCTTCCCCAAAGGATCTACAAGTGCAATTGGATGAAAGTTGGCCGGGTCGTCTCTTGGTCCTTGTTTTTGGAGGGGCACTATGGTTGCGGTTTTCCATGACAAGGGTATCTGGTTGAGGTTGTTTATGAGTATTAGGATGTTGGTGATGAGATTGGCCTATGATTGTGGGTCTTTCTTGATCATTGCATTTGAGGTCCCGTCGGGCCGGGGCCACGGGATATGTTCAGTTTTTGTATCATGTCCAGTATGTCTTGATGGTCACAGAGTACTGTCCACTTTATCTTTTAAGTCTGGGTTTCTTCTTCCGTTTGTGGATTTCGAGCTTTGTATATGTTCGAGTAGTGTTGGATCCATAGTTGTTCTGTGACATTTCCCGTGAGTTTGTGTTGATCGGCTGAGTTGTTGTTTAGTAAATTCCATAAATCTATGAGATTGTGTGTCTTGTAGGTTTCCATAATGGCTTCTGCGTCCATTTGTAGGAGAGTCGTGCGATGGGTTTTGATCCAGTTGTTGTAGTTTTGTTTTCGCCGCTTTGATTTTTATGAATGCTTCTTTATCTTTGCTCTTCTTTAGTTTTCACACAGTGTTTCTCAGCATCCTTTTCCTCTCAACTAGCTCCTTGTTGTAGGAGTGTGGGTGTGTCTTTTTGGGTTGTTGCGTCGTTTCCTTGTAGTATGGTATGAGTAACCATTGATAGTTGAGTTTCTGGGCTTCGGACAGTGTTGTTTGGAGAAATTGTTTTGTGAGCATGGTTGTCGCTTGTTGGGTTATGCGTAGTCTTCTGCCCGCTGCACAAACTTCTATTGGGACAGTTCGACGAGACAGGGGTCATTGTAGCATGTTTTGTCCATGTATGACGATCTGGTTGTGGTCGCTCTTTGATGTTTCAATTGTGCAGACCTTTCCTACTGCATCTATAAGTTTTTTTGAGAAGTATGTGTAGTCGATAATGGCAGACGATTTCCCGCGGGACCATGTTGGTAGTATCTTGTTCGTCGCATCTGTGGGGTATTCGATGAGTGATAGGTTACGCATGCTTATTTCTTTAGTCCATCTTTTGGCGCGTGTTGTCAGGTCTTTGTGTGAGATGGGTTGTCCATCTGTGTGCCAAAGGTGAAGGTTGAGATCTCCACATAGTATGAATTCGATTGTTGTGTGTTCATTGAAGAGTTTGTCCATTGTTAAGAAGACACCGTCCAGGAAGTTTTCGTTGTTAATGGCTGCGGGGTTCCAGTAGAGGTGCATGATGGAGATTATTCTTTCCTGGTGTTTTTTGTTGGTGGAATCTGGGCTACCTTTTATTTTTATGACAGTGTTTTGTGTCCATGGGTTGATGTTTGTAGTTTGGATTATGGACCATGTCGGGTCAGTCTTGACTAAGGTTAGTAGTCCTGATCATGGTCTTCCTTTGGGTCTTGTAGGTGCCGGGTTGAGGAAAGCTAGGAAGCCATCGCAGCATGGGGTCCGGGAGAGCCAAGTTTCTTGGAGGCAGATGATCTGGTATGTTTCAATGTTTCAAATTCTGGTGATGAATCGTTAAATAGGTGGGCGTTGCCTCTAGTGTTCCACGAGCACAGGGTCCAGGTCTTCTTTGTCTCGGTTGATTGCTATGATATGTTGCTCGCGTTTGTTTCGGTTGTGTAGTCGAAGCTGTCTTCTGAGACGTATTCTCGTCTGATCGGGTGTTTGTTGCTGGTGTAGCTGTCATTTGTGTACACACTTTCATTGTGGTGCTTGATTGGCTGCGTAGGATGTCCAGGCGGCGTTATTAATAGATCGTTGTTTGTGTCTGACTCTTGCGCCTTGTGTCACTTCGGGGAGCGTTTTTCTCTTTGGGTCGGTGTAGGGGAGTTTGTTTGTTTCCCCAAATGATCAGTTTGTTCTTTTTGGATGTCGTGCTGGGCCTGCATCTGAAGCCGAGGTTGTATAATATCTTCTTCGTTGATAATATCTTTTCCATGGTTGTTTTATCACATAGTTTCAGTGATATTTTATCGTTGCGCTTTTCATCTTCGAAGGTGACCAGCTCGATGTGTCTGGAGCATATTTTGTTCAGGTTCGGAATTGCTTGGAAGAGTATTAGAATGTTCGCTATGTTCAGCACCAATGGGGTTGATCTGTGAATGATATTTTCTATGTGCACGCTGTAGTTTTCTATTTGTCAAAATGGGTTCATGAGTTTTAGTTCAGATGGATCTGTGGGTTCACATTGATTATTCGTGTTGGGTCTTTCTTGCACTGGTCGAGCTATAGAGTGTCTGGTTCTGGTGGTGTTCATTGTTTCATTGGATAGCGAAGTTGTGGAGATTTCGTCGTATGTTGCGTGGTTTTTTGTGTCGTCGGTTGAGTAGGTCATAGATCTGTCTGAAATTTCTTCACATGGCTCGGTTGGTATTCATCGACTATTAATAGACTTGAATCATTTATTTGGCTTTTTGTTTTCATGGTTTCTTGTGTTGGTGGGTCCTCATGCGTTGTTAAATTGAGTAATTCGTCTATTCCCGTCCTTGGTTCCTTGTGAATAAATGCAGAGGTTGCTGTCAGCTTTTTGGGTGGGTTTTTCGTTCCTGACCCTGGTGTGTGTGTGAGCTGGGTTGATGTGGGCTACTTCGCTTGGTTGTTTGCTGTTTTTTTCCGTGGTAGATTTCGGGATTTTGAGATTTTGTAGAAAGGCTCTCGAGCCAGTTTGTTTTTGCGTCTGTTTGGCTGTCTTTTTGGTATGTTCTTTGGGAGTTTTCTTTCCTGTGCCAAAAATCTCAAAGATGTCGTTTGTAGTTGTGTTTTTTGATGAGTCTGTTATCTTTGTTCTGTCTTTGTGGACATTGATTTGAGAAGGGGGCCGATGCTATTGATGCGGTGTGTCTCTGTTGGTCGAGATTCCGTTTTTTCTGGTATTAGGCATATAGGTGTTGAGTTGTCCGTGTGACCTTTTCTGTGTTCTGTGTTCTGTGATGTGGATGGTTTTTGTTGTTGGCTTTTGAGCCATGCCATGAGTTCCTTGGTTTTCTCCTCTCTGTCTCCTCATGCAATCTCGAAGAGTCTTTGTTGCCAGATGCAAGACTGTTCCGCTTCAGATTCTAGGCATTTTTCTATAGTTGTTATGAAGTCTTCTGTGTGTACATGCTTAGAATGTATCATTGCCAATAGTGTTGCTTGGTCACGTATATTGTCTTTGGTTGCTTCGTGTGTTTTGAGGAATGGTATCATGGATTGCGAGACCACAGTGATCTCTGATTTGGGATATCCTCATTTGGGGCGCTGTTCTCTGTATGGTCGCCTGTTTTGGGTCTTGGGTGATTGGTGTCGTGTTCCTGCGCTGGGGTGTGGAGCGATTCTTTGGTGTTGTACGTAAATTGCATCATTTTCTGTTATTTTTTAATGGTTAAGTGTGGTGGGCCTCTGCTAGATCGTTGTTCGTCGTAGTTCTGAGTGTTGGTGTTTCTGAACAAGGGCGTGGAGGTGCAGTTAGATGCCGCCGAGTGAATCGATTCGCCAAAGATTTCTTTGCTTCTTTCCGCACTGTTCATGATAGACTCTATTTTGGTGATGTCTAGTGATAGGCACGCAGCCTTGCCTGTTACTGCCATCAGTTGAAGGTGTGAGGATTCCTTGAGAAGTTTTTGAGCTTCATAAGCTTGGAGCCATTGTAGTTTTGCTTGTTTTGCTTTTTCTCTTTTTGTCATCCCAGCTGTGGACAGTCTTGGAGTCTGGGTTGGACTGCGTTGGTTCGGCGATTGTTCACTGGTGGGGTTCGTATTTTGGTGCTGGATATTTGCTGTTGTTTCCAGTGTTGTATTTTCTATTTTTGTTTTGGGTTGTTGAGCATTGCAAGGCTCTTTTGAGGTTATCAGTGGTAGGTTTGATTGGGTCTTTTCAGGGTTCGGTTCAGTTGGTGATCCGTTTTGCTGATTGGTTGCATTTGGTATCTTGTAATGAATGTCTGCTGAGTGTTGGATGTTGGATTGCATTTTCTCCTGTCGGTTTTGTCTGTTTGAACTTTAGGTGTTATGTCATTTGTTGATTCTTCCTTGTTTAGTGGTTGTGGGTTTTCGATGGGGTTCCAGTTGGTTGGGATCTGCATTTCTTGAGTGCTTGTCGTTTCTGGTTCGGGAGTTGTTTCAGTCCGATTTTCTGTGTCTGTGTTTTTCTCTGGGTCCCACTCTGGTTGAACATTGACTTTGTATGGATTTTGAGGGCTAATCTTTTCCAGTTCTGCTAGTTGTTCGAGGGGTTTGTGCTTTGTGGTGGTTGTTTCCGATTGATTGTGGATGGATCGGTTTTCGACAGGAGGTCTGTTTAGTTTCTTTTTTTGGAACGCTTGTTCCATCGTTGGTTTTGAGGTATCTGTGCCGAGTTTTCCTCTTAGTCTTGTATTCGGGCCTGTCGTCTGTCTTTTTTGCATTCCAGTCGGTGAGCAGGTTCAGGGGGGAGGAGGCAGTCCCTGTACTCTGGGTAGGGAATGTTTCACTACCAGGCGCTTATATCAATAGACACTGTGCTGGACAGGATCAGAGGTGGGAGGGCCTCTGCAGTCTCCTGTACTCAGGTGGATTTGAGTGTTCTTGTGATGAGGGTTGTCTCTTATTGCAGGATCAAAAGGGGAAAGAGCCCCTGCAGTCTCCTGTGTTCTCGTTGATTCGAGTGGCTTTATTTATGAGATTTGACTCTTGTTGCAGCACTAATTGGGTGATGTTGTGCAGGATCAAAGGGGAGAAAGCCCCTGCAGTCTCCTGTACTGTGGTGGGTTCAGATGTTCTTGTGATGATGTTTGTCTCTTATTGTAGGACTGGATGGGTAGTGCTGTACAGGATCAGAGGTGGGAAGGACCTCTGCGGTCTCCTGTAGCTCAAGCAGGAATTTATTCTTGTGCCGGTGAGGTTTGTCTCTTGATGCAGGACTTGTTTGATTGTTGGCACACAGGATCAAAGGGGAAGGTATCCCTGCAGTCTCCTGTACGAGGGTGGGTTAGAAAGTTCTTGTGATAAGGTTATCTCTTGTTGCAGCAGTGGATTGGTAGTGCTGGACAGGATCAAAGGGGAGAAAGCCCCTGCAGTCTCCTATGGTTCAGTGTTAAGATTTGTCTCTTGTTGGAGCAGTTGTTAAATGGTGCTGGACAGGATCAAGGGGGAAAAGGCCCCTGCAGTCTCCTGTAGTTCAAGCAGCAAAAGAAAAGAAGACAGTTCTTGTATTGAAGGTTTGTCTCTTGTTGCAGCAGTGGATTGGTAGTGCTGGACAGGATCAAAGAGGAGAAAGCCCCTGCAGTCTCATGTGATTCAGTGTTAAGATGTGTCTCTTATTGGAGCAGTTGTTAAATGGTGCTGGACAGGATCAAAGGCGAAATGTCCCCTGCAGTCTCCTGTAGTTCAAGCAGCAACATCATTTTTGTATTGAAGGCTTCTCTCTTGTTACAGCAGTGGATTGGCAGTGCTGGGCAGGATCAAAGGAGAGAAAGCCCCTGCGATCTCCTGTGGTTCAGGGTTAAGATCTGTCTCTTGTTGGAGCAGTTGTTTAATGGTGCTGGACAGGATCAAAGGGGAAAAGGTAGCAAAAAAGTTCTTGTGTTGAAGAGTTTTGTCTCTTGTTACAGGACTATTTGATTGTTGGGGAACAGGATCAAAAGGAAGGTGACCTCTGTATTTTTACGTCAAATATAATCCTGTATTGAGTTTCTTTCCGTGGTTGTCCCGTGTCACTTGAGAGAATTTCAGGACATGTGTGTATCTGGACAAGATCGGGGGGAGGGAGGTCCCCTGCGGTCTCTTTTCTGATGTTTGGATCGAATAAGTCAGATGTTGCACACGCCGTGTGAGGGTATCCCCTGCGGTCACTTTTCTGTTGTTTGAGTCGAAAGAGTCGGCCGTTACACTTGCCTTGTGAGGGTAGTGTGTGATTGTGGCGTGTGTTTCCTATTGGGTTCCAGGGGAGAAATGTTCCTTGATGTGCAGCGTGCGATGTTCCAGACTTTGTTGCGAGTGGTGTGCTGGTTTGAATACCGGGTATTCGAGCGCTCATGGTGAGCCTCTTTTGGTGGTCGCCAGGCATCGTGAAGGCAGCAGTTCTGGAGGTGAGGGTGGGTTGGGGCTGGAGCGGGAGCGCAAGGTCATGGGCGGGGCTTTTGCCAGGAGGGTCACTCGTTGCCAGGCGTGGAAGCGCAAGGGGGCAGGCGCAGCTCCGCCAAGGGGATCGCTCGTTGTGAAGCGCAACTCTCGCCTGCGAAGAAGGAGATGCCGGATAGCGCAGCTGGATTGGTGATGGCCAAAAGGGGGTGGGCGTGTGTGTTGAGGTAAGCGTGGGGGTATGCGAGCGGTACTCGCCGGGAGGGTCGCTCTTTGGTGAACGTCTCGCTTAGGGAGGGGAAGTGGGAACTCGGCAGCTGTGAGGTTTGGTTGCGTGTAGGTGCTCAGTGTAGGGATCAGGGAAGCACGGCGGGGAGAGTGGGGAGGGTCGCGGTTGTGGTTGCTGGGTCTGTTCTATTCTGTTCAATTCTGCGTGTGAGACACGAGGCTCAGGTTGATGGGGGGGCTGCGGTCGGGAACCCGGGTGGGGAAGAGTCGTGTTTGTTGTCACTCACCACAATGGGTTTGCAGGGTCTCAACAGGAGAGTTGTGGCAACGTGGTTTAGGAAGCCAGACAGCAGATGTCTTTAGTGGCAGTCTTTAAGCTTGCGGCGGCGCCGTGGAGCCTGCAGAGCCTAAAGACTGAAAGACTCTGTGGCAGACTCCGCGGCCGCTCCGCGGCTTCCTGGATAATTTAAGCAGCAAAGTAGTGGCAATAGAAAGAGGACCAAAAAGAAACTCCAGGAAACTCCAGCAAAGAGAGTAGCGACTTCCTCTGACTCAGACTGAAAGACTCTGCAGCAGACTCCGTAAGGTATTAGAACGTGTTTTGCAGGAGCCAGAGAGTCTGGGCTCACCGCAGATTCAAAGGAGACCTGCTGCTTTAATCAAGAACCACAGAGACATTCATTAACCAGGGTGACTTTTTGATCAACAACAGAGAGGAAGATGGGTTAGACACAAGGATTTTACCAAGAGCTATTTCTGTTGAGAGAAGTTTTATGCCATATTGGTTTTTAGGACACCCTTGGACCCTGTTTCGACCCCTTTACCTTTTCCTGTTGCAAAGCACTCTGATTATGACCGCACATATAGTAATTGTTGAAAGGGACCCCAGGATTGGTTCACTGAGGTAGGCTTAGACTATACCAATCATGATGGCCCACCTGGCTTTAAGAGAGGGGCTCCAGATCATCTGAAGACTTCACAAGAAGTAAGAAAGGGGAACTCAACCTTGGACCCTGGCTGAAGGTACAGTCTGCCTTACATCTTCCACCAGTGAAGGAAGGCCAGGATATCCAAAGAGGGAAGCAAGATCCCTCCCCTAAACAACAGCGGGAGATACAGAACTCAAGAGGAGCCTCCAGCCGCTCCAGAACCGATACCCAGCCAGCACACAGTCTGCCCTGCTAGGCTCTGCAGCAAACTTCCTGGATAGGAAGTGCTAGAAGATCTCTGAACCTACAACCAAAGACATGGCAGCTGCCTACAACACACCCCTCAGCTTTGGGCTGTCCGCCTTTAAGGACGACACAAGCCCATTAAAGAAGCTGGGAGAAGTGCTGCTATGAGCCTCTGCTGACACCCACCTTAAAGGACATTTTTTAGTCAGTTGAGTTCCTCGATCTGCATACCGATCACAATGCTGACCATTGTCAAGCCGCCGCCACTTAACTGCATCCGAGACGTCTCAACCAGTGCTTCAGAACCACTGATCAGCACTGCGACAACGATTCCTGACCCCGAGACGCCATGTAGGCCAGCCTGCAGTTCGTCCAACTTTGCTCGCCGAACCTCCTTGCCGACTGATACCCGCAGCTGACTCCCATCTCAAACTCGGTCACAGAAGCCTGCAAAGTGTCCTGAAGCCACCTCGACCCTGTCGAGCAGGAAGAACATCGACAGACGACATTGTGGTTCTGTCCCCTTGCCCTCCCCAGAAGGCCCCTGGAGATTTTAAGACACATTGGGCCTCATTGCTAGTTTGGGGGTAGCCATGCCTTTGATAAGGGCATGGCTATCCCCAAACTCGGGTCCGGCACTGGGTCCCGCGAACGGAGAATAACTGGGCCATTCTGACCTTGGAGGGCCCGGTAATTTCCCTTGCGCGGGACCCGGTGGGCTCCATGGGAATGGGGAGGATGGTATCAGCAGTACCGTTCATAACGGTACCGTTGCTACCATCCTCTTCTGCTCGTGGGTGCCTGGGGTCTTACCAGGCGTGCAGAGCGGCACCCGCAAGCAGAACTCGTAATGTGGCGGCAAGGTAACAACGGCGCTGGTAGCACTACCGGCTCAGTTGTTGCCTTACCGCCACAGTTATAATGAGGCCCATTGCCCCTTTGTGCTAAATCTAAGAAACCTTAACAAAGTGTTGTGGTTGTTAACCAGACCCCCTCCTGTCAGTATCTAGAGTGCATCCCTTTTCCTTCTTTGAAGCTGTCTGACCTCTACATTCCTTTACAGGGTGGGTTGTATTTTGTAGTGTTGTTAGACAGTCTGTTGTGATTAATAAAGAATATATGTTCAGTACAACCTTGACTGGATACTCCTTTTATCATTTGGTAATGCAACTAACCAAAGATACACGACATTTCAGAGATAAGATTGCCATTCCGTCCACGTTACCAAAACTGGGCATATAGGTTTAAAATGTGCTTGTTATTCCAATCTGTTCGGATCCATTCTAGTAAATTAGAGGTGTGGGGCTGATTGATGGTTTAGAAACTGATATTCACCCTGGACCTTTGGTTCCCCAGAAGTTGATTCGTCACACTGTTTGTGTTATCTATCTAGCCATCCATCTACAGCAAACGTAGCAATTTGCTCTGGAATTAGATATACATTTGAGTATTATCAGCCTCCTGGTGACGGTGTAGACTGTGCTGCCTGATAATACTGTCTGTTTGCCTTACATATACTGAATGGGTGGGAGTTTTGTATCCCGGGTGACCCCATTCTTGACAGGAGCCAAACAAAAAGCACGGCTTATGTTCACCACCAGTTCTTCTCTGTAGCAATGGGGATTGTGAGACAGTCCTCCCGAACGTGCCACATCCCACAAGTACTACAGCAAAACTGCCTGCCTGATCAACGTTATTGGATCAATGGATCATGAAGTCAACTACAACATGAAACAGGCGGAAATACAACCTGTGCCCGTGGTCCTAACACAATCATCACTGACAAGAGCAGCTGTCTTCGTCTTCCTTCAGTGCTGGCCTTAATGTTGCACTGTGTACATAACGTGGTGTCCTTCTTGAAGATTCCCGTGATGCCACATGTGCACAAGTCTGCACTGTATTTTATACTCAGCACTGAAGTCGGCTCACTGTGTCATGTTGACGGCTCCTGGCGTTTGTCATCAAGATGTGTATAGAGGAGCTACAACAGTGGTTGAAGCAAATCATCAAATGCATGCACATGCTGATGGGCCAGGACTTCGACTCCCAGGACATTAACACAGGGCAACACGTCTGATTAGGGACATCTTGGCCATGGATGCCATAAAAGCTGGCCCATGGATTGCCTTAGTGCTTCCAATGCGTCTACACTGAGCATCTTCTCCCTGTGTACATTATCTGCGGTCATGCTGGTTTGTGTCAATAACTCTGCCTGGGACCTGCAGGCTTTTATTGTGTATGAGACATTCTTGGGAACTTGATTTACTAACATAGGAACTTGCTCCAGGAAATGTGGAGCTTGATTTTACAATTCTGAGACCTGGATCATGAGGTCTTTCAGCCATAGTGGATGTGTTCCGGAACCTACAGTATCTACTGCCTGTGTGTGGGGGTGATGGTGCAGTCCTGGGATCCTGGCATTATTGGACCTATCCATTCCTTGACCTCCATTTACTGTACACGTCGTACCTCCGTAGCAGGAACATTTCCCGGGACTGCTTATAGGGTTCATTGGTTTTGTCCCTTTCATAGTTTAAGACAACACGACTACAACATATATGACTTTCAACATGCAGTGCAAAGCGTAACTTGCTCTCTAGAAGCTTTTCACGCTAATCAAACGTCCTCTTAAAGAAGGGCGAGGGTTTGGCACAGAACGAGGGACACATTGCATCAAAGGGATCATATTATCTCAACATTTTGAACAATAGAAAGTGCGAACTTCATCTTAAAGAAGGGTGAGGGGTTGGCACAGAACGAGGGACACATTGCATCAAAGGGATCATATTATCTCAACACTTTGAACAATAGAAAGTGAAGGGAACTGGTAAAAAGGGAAGCATCCCGTCCTAGTCCCGAATACAGTTCAGACATAGAATTTTAAGATTCCCAGATCGGAATGATCGCTCACACTTGCAAAAATGTTTCCTCGAGGGATTTCCTTGCAGTTCTCATGGATTCCAAGAGGGGCAGTGTTTGGAATGTTCTCATAAAATGCCAGGTTTGGAGGTGTGCTATAACCAACATAGCCTGTTCCACCACCCGCCAAAAGGATGGATTATTACTGCAATGGGGTTGCATCAGCGCTACTTGTTGGCAGCGCCAGTCATTGGGCGGGCTCTCGACAGATCCGAGATCCAGCACCAGATGTGTAGCCGGATCTCAGGATCCGGCCAGAGTCAGCCACCCTGAACCCCTGCTCTGTGCTTGGGAGACCGTGAGCAAATTCTAACTTCCTCTGGTGACCCCATGCAAGAGGTCACAAGAGGAAGTTACAGTCCTCAGCCACCACCCGGTCTATTTATTTATGCAATGTTTGTAGGATACATGGAGCCGGATTATTTATTTATTTAGGCAATGTTTGTCGGATAGCTGTATCCGACAAACATTGCATAAATAAATATACCGTTATCCGACAAACATGGCATACATAAACACCCCTATTAACATCACACACGATGCAGACACCCAACTGCTTTCAGAGGGGTGCTGCAGGAGCTGCAAGTAAAGGAAAACGTTGCTTATGGCGAACAGAAATCGCTGTGTTTGAATAGGTACCGAAGCGGAAGTTTTGGTTAATAAAATGGAATGCACATTGTGCATTTTAAATAATACTTACTCAGCAACACTGGTCAAAACTATTATCCGCACAGTGAAGTAACTCATCACTAGTGCCATGGGAGTGGTTTAAAGTGGAATTGTTATATAGTTTGGAAAAGAAGCAGCATGAAAGAAATAGCGTCATTTTAAACTATTATTTTGGACATTTCCTTTGATCGGAGGTCAACTACCAGCTCCGCCACCCTAACCCTGCCTCCTCGGGCACCGACCCCTACCCCCACCTTGGCCCTTGTGGGATTCCCCCACCAATTATTTGCCATTTCCACCACGGCTTGTTGGACAATGTATTAAATGAAAGCTTCATGATATTTTCTGAGGTCTGGGTGTCCAGGCCCACCCAGTCTTAAGGAAATGCTTGTAAGTGCCACGGGCGAGATTGCTCGTCCTGGGTTTATGGGGAACCCCATTAGGACCATTTTTCCTGGCCGTTAAGTGAAAGGATGCCTGTTTATTCTTTCATGCAGCTCTGATTAATTCCTTGTCTGTGCACTAGCTGATCTTTTCTTGGTCCTGTGTGGGACTCCCGAAGCAAGCAAGGCAATATGTAAATCTGCATGGAAGCCTAGAGCACGCTGGGCGGATTGCTAAACTGCCTCGGGGGCGTGGCGCAACTCCCATCACTATTGCCTCAACCGGTCACATCTTCTAGAAGAGAAATGATCAGACTGAAATCAACAGTTTAAAAATGCAACTAAAGTGAACATTAAATAAGTGAAGCCTGAATATGTTGAAAAAGCAAGTGAAGGTTAACATGGTTTATTCATAGAAAGTTAAATATGAATAAATGTAGTGATATTCATACACATTAAAGAATGAAACCTTTCCAAATGCAACAGTAAAACAACAGTAAAACATGTTGTTTTTCTTTTCTTGTGAACATGTGTGGTTTGTAACTGGCCTAGTGAAATGTCACAGTAGTCTGTGCATTTGAATCCTTATTTTATTTATTTTTTATTTTAATTGTTTTTTTTTATAACGTGAGCTATGTTTGAACATCTGTTGATCTGGGTGGTTTTTGTTTGCAAGGCCAGCGTGTTGCCCCTGTGCTATCCTCCGTTGCAGATCAGTTTATAGTGGGTCTACGGCCCAAAGATGTGCGGTTAGAGGTGGACGAGTGGACAGAGGATCCCCCATTTCGTACTAGTATATATGTGAAGAGAAGGGGGGGGATCTGATTTGGGAATAGGGCCCCTGAATAATGGGGCAATAATACACGTGGGTACGTTTTGTCAGAGGGATGATTGCACCAATTGTATGGAATGTCTTTTATGTGCAAAGTATTAATCATTTGTGGGAAGAAAGTGAGGTTTTATTTTGTGGTCCGTAGCTTCTGGAGTGGATTGAAAAGTCGATGTGTGGTTGTATTGTTAAGATCTTGGTCCCTGTAAAATAGAGGGTGCGTTAGTATGGTTTATTCGTTTTGCCTGCCTGTTTCCCTCACAAAATGATTCTCTTCACTGTCTTTTTTAGGGATTGTGGAGCACCTCTGGCCACTATTGGATTCTCCCTCTACACCCTGATGTGTAACTCCTTTCATTGCGTTTTTCCTGGTTCTCTCGTTACTTTCTGAGGAATTGGTAATATTGTAGTGGACATTGGCCAGACAGTTTACTTTAAGAACTGTTCAGTTTCGAGCTCCTACACATTTGCATTACTCTGAAAGGGAAGGGGCTTTTTCTAGAATTCATGGAATCAGAAATTATCAATTCAAGCTAAAGAGTTTCTACCACTCACTGTTTTAACTGAAGAGGTCACTGACACATGATCTTTCAATGGGGGAATTGAAAAGGGCACATCTTTATCAAAGAACCCCAACCAAGGAGCTTGTTGCGGCACTGGGTGAAGATAGCCATTGGCCACCTATATGGTGGGTGAATCCCATGAACCCTATGGGTCCACCAGTCGGTCACGATAATGTCATCCACATTCGCCAAGTGCTCCCCATGGTACACATTGCAACTATGATGTAACCTCATCCCCATTGCAGAGGGACCTTTATATGAGGGTGGAGTACAAGGATTTATTCTTTGACATGTCTCAATACCCTGCTATATGGTGAACTGGTTTGACATAGGGCCCAAGTCAGTTGAACAGATTAAACTGCACTTCTCTAGATTGCGTTTGGCACATGAACAAGAGGGTGTCTTAAAAATACGGAAGAGTGTGGCTTTTTTATCAAAAAGGGGTGTTCCGCTCTTGCGGGTTGCTTTAGGTCTGACCCAATGCAGCTGCAGCACTCTGTGTTTGTGGCCTTTTGTGTGAGGTTCCAAGTGGCCTCCAGGAAGTGGCAGCAGAGTAAATGTGTAATTTTCTTGTGGCAAACCATTGACTGGCTCAATTAGAATTTGACATTCGGGGTGTAGAGCCTTCTGCCACTGCCGCCAGAGTGCATAATTTCCGATAATGTCTTAAAAAGCATGAGGAATTGTGAACCCCATCTTCTCTCCTGCAATGTGCAATGCCCCTCCAAACATGGCACAGAAATCCTGCTGGCTGGAAAACTTAGCAAAGAAAGAATGGAGGGAGAAATCGTGCCACTTCGAAGGAGCAGAACTCCATGTCAAACTCAGGTTAATCGACCATGAATTTGTGAGTGTCCCATATGACCTCACACACCTACCTCCAGTTGATATGAATGGAATTAGTCCTGCATTCTGCAGAGATCCTCAGCGGGAAGGGGGAAAAGTCCTCGGTCAAGCGCGAGTCCTCTTCTGAGTTTACCGATAGCTGTCCCTGATTTGCTATGTCTGTAGCTTTCAGTAAATATATTTTATTGTGTATGGATGGTGGTGTTTCTGTGTCTTTGCATGTGTCTACGGGTGTAATTTTGCATCTGGACTTTATTCTCAATATGACATCATATGAGGGTATGTGTAAGTTCTTGTGTGCATGCCTTTGTTGTCTGTGTGTGCCTGTTCACAGTCATTCATGTTATGTTATGTTATGTTATGTTATCTTATGTTATGTTATGTTATGTTATGTTATGTTATGTTATGTTATGTTATGTTATGTTATGCTAGAAAGCACAGAACCGAGCTCTTGAGCATCGGAGGAGGGTGCGGGAATACAACAGAAGTGGGAATAAAGGAAGGAGCGTTAACACACACAGGTAAGTGAATGTTCGTGTGTTTTTTGAAAAGCATGGTGCACACGTGTGGGGTGCATGATGTGAGCAGGTATTGTGATCAAGTGCTGCCTACACTCAACATTAAATAAGCGTATTGGGAAAACTATGGACATGGAGCCATGTACTTACCACATACGTGAGCAAAACCCGGAAGTATAAAGCCTGGAGGGAGGCCATGGAGCAATAGCAGCAGTTTGCGATGACAGATCTTCATGACTTCACGTATGGCAATGCCCGCTTACCAGGAGAAAATGATGGATGCCAGGAGAATGCCAGAAAAAACTGCTGCTCCACGTGTGAGGAAGATATGGAGAGAGAAACAAAATGGCGGCCTGGAGTTTATGTGACTTCTGTGTGCGGGTCAGCGATCTGTAGGCAGAGAGGAAGGCATACAGAGGACATTACCAATCCTTATCACAAATGAGAGAAGGACAGATAGAAAGCGTATTCTGAGGAGTGACAGGAGGGCCTAGAGCAGTGTGCACGGAGAGAAAGAATAGTACACAAACGGTCAGCATTTGGGTTTGAAAGGAGGTTGGGCGAGAAGATCAGCTAGTGGCACAAGTCAGAAACATGCTGAAGAGAGCCCTTACACAAGAGATGTGCTAAGGAGAGCACTTACACCGGAGACAGGCTACCGGGAGCACTTAAGTCTGAGGTGTATTAAGGAGAGCACTTACACCAGAGACAGGCTACCGGGAGCACAGAAGTCTGAGGTGTACTAAGGAGAGCACTTACACCAGAGGCAGGCTACCGGGAGCACTTAGGTCTGAGGTGTACTAAGGAGAGCACTTACACCAGAGGCAGGCTACCGGGAGCACTTCGGTCTGAGGTGTACTAAGGAGAGCACTTACACCAGAGACAGGCTACCGGGAGCACTAAGGTCTGAGGTGTACTAAGGAGAGCACTTACACCAGAGACAGGCTACCGGGAGCACTTAGGTCTGAGGTGTACTAAGGAGAGCACTTACACCAGAGGCAGGCTACCGGGAGCACAGAAGTCTGAGGTGTACTAAGGAGAGCACTTACACCAGAGGCAGGCTACCGGGAGCACTTAGGTCTGAGGTGTACTAAGGAGAGCACTTACACCAGAGACAGGCTACCAGGAGCACTTCGGTCTGAGGTGTACTAAGGAGAGCACTTACACCAGAGACAGGCTACCGGGAGCACTTAGGTCTGAGGTGTACTAAGGAGAGCACTTACACCAGAGACAGGCTACCGGGAGCACTAAGGTCTGAGGTGCACTAAGGAGAGCACTTACACGAGAGACAGGCTACCGGGAGAACTTAGGTCTGAGGTGTACTAAGGAGAGCACTTACACCAGAGACAGGCTACCGGGAGCACTTAGGTCTGAGGTGTACTAAGGAGAGCACTTACACCAGAGACAGGCTACCGGGAGCACTAAGGTCTGAGGTGTACTAAGGAGAGCACTTACACCAGAGACAGGCTACCGGGAGCACTTAGGTCTGAGGTGTACTAAGGAGAGCACTTACACCAGAGACAGGCTACCGGGAGCACTTAGGCCTGAGGTGTACTCAGGAGAGCACTTACACCAGAGACAGGCTACCGGGAGTCCTTAAGTCTGAGGTGTACTAAGGAGAGCACTTGCCACTGGGACATGCTGAGAATAACATGTAAGCCTGAGATGTGCTGAGGGAAAAGGACTTAGGCCGAGCAGGTTTGAGGAGAGCTGTTAAAGGATAGTTCCGGGACTTTTTTTTTATTGTCCCTACGGGTCGGCCATGTGTTTGTAAGCATAAATCGGTAGATCGTAGGAAACTTTCCTATGGACCTTACCCGACTTTTCGCCCATTATCGCACTCGAAATCAGCCTCCATTTTGTGATAATCCTATCATTCCGCCGCATCGACCTGGCTCACCTGCCTTTGCGGCACTAAATCAAATCCCCCGCCCCTGAGCCTGACATCAGCAGACGCGTACTGCCCATTTCAAGCACGTCTCGTGTCAACAATCGCTGCGCCTCAGCTATTGACGTGTTGCCATGGAAATGGCAGGACGCCTCTTTCCCCAATAAGTATAAACAGACCGTTTCACAACACACAGCAGCAGATTTTCGATTCCATTCCTCTCTCTGTGTTACTTTGAGTATTCTGTGACTCGTTTCAGTGCTCTGGTCAGCTACCTTCGCCGCTTGTAGCCCGTGTGAACACCTGTACCATCTCTGTAAATTATTTTACTATCTTTACCGCACAATGGCCACAATAATGCCGTATATGTACGAGCCCGAGTACACCGAGGAAGAACTACTGGAAAGTCAAGCACGCGAAAACGATGGGGATTCGGACGGCAGTTGGGAGGACCAGTCAACGGATGAAGAGCCTGGACCATGTCGCATGGACGGCGTCTCCACCTGGTGCACGTGCAATCGGTGCGAGCTAATGCCAACTGAGGAGGAGAACTGCTGCTGCCGTGAAAATTCCGGGTGCTTGGCCTACATTTCGGAAAGCGAGCAAAGTCTGCAGGAAGGCGAGCAAAGTCCGCAATGCATCACCGAGCTGCCAGAGTTCAGGGAAGCCTGCCTCTCACGGACCGTGTTGAGGATGATGATGGTGCTTATGCACGAACTTCGCGGCACTGTTCGTCCGCGTAATCCGAGTAACGAGTAAGTATACTCTGTTTGTGATGTCAGTGATGCCACCACTATTTCATGGTCGTCTCCCACATATAAAATTACATTTACATATCATTCGAACGCATGTAAATTTGTTCCATATAGTGCATTTTCTAGATATAATTTTTTTCTAAGAAAAATGACATGTGTTACCTGAATCGACATTGATAAGAAAGTTTGGTCAGTTTAATACAGTTTGCATCTTTTTTTTTCACAGGTGGTACAGGCTGGTGGCCTATCGTTGCTTCACTTGGTGGCTTCACGGGAGGCTCGGACACCGCGTTCGGAGAGTAATACCTGCCTGTGCGGTACTTGCCATTAGACAACATTTCCCCAGTGACAGTGGACAATATCGCGGATTTTCCCTCGATGTGCTGCAACCTCAACTTTACAATGTGTAATGTTTATTATTTATGTTTAATTAAAATCTAAAATAAAGCCCAACATATATTTTAACAATGGTTGTTTTGATTTTTTAAATGAATCTAGTGTATATTCTCCTGGGAGGGTGAGGTATTTATAAACTCACCCCCCTGCATTCCATGTAGTAGATCCTGCAGCCATCCTCTTACATTCAGTTAGATGGCCTCTCCTTGGTGAGGCCCTGCGGCAAACTGGTCTTGTCTGCACGACCACCGCCCCGATCCACCCCCCGCCCTATCAAAGGCAGTTCGCACCGGGGTACTTGTGCTGGCAAGTGGAGCTGTCAGGGAGCGATAAAGGCCAAGAGGTGCCAAAGACCATGTACACTTCAAAGTGGTCTATAGAGCATGGGTTGTTGTTCCCATGTCTACCTACAGACCCCGTGTCTCCTGCCAAGCATCCCCCCTCACGCTGGACGGCCCCCTGCAATCCACATAAGTGTGTCTCCATTCACGAGTCTTCCTGTGTCTTGTCTGCACGACCACCGCCCCGATCCACCCCCCGCCCTATCAAAGGCAGTTCGCACCGGGGTACTTGTGCTGGCAAGTGGAGCTGTCAGGGAGCGATAAAGGCCAAGAGGTGCCAAAGACCATGTACACTTCAAAGTGGTCTATAGAGCATGGGTTGTTGTTCCCATGTCTACCTACAGACCCCGTGTCTCCTGCCAAGCATCCCCCCTCACGCTGGACGGCCCCCTGCAGACCGCATAATGCCACGACATATACACGTCATTCATTCACAAACACACCCCTGTTTCGAATTCTTTATAACCCACTTCATATTTCTAATGAGAACTTCTTTGCGCTTTGCTAGTCAACCCGTGAAGGTGCTGGTTATCTGCTCTTCGTCTCTGTGAACTTCCGTGACCACTTTGAGCAAACTCGTCAGTTTGCAACCTGTGAACTGCTCCCTGTTCTACGACAAGAAACTACTCTGATCCCTGCATCTAACTGTTTGTTCGTCAAGGTAAGTCCATGTACCATAATCATTTTGCGTCCAATTTTTTAATTTATATCTATTTGCTAGTAGTCATCAAATTGCATCCATGTTTTCTTTTCGTTCACGACAGTACATGCAAGGAACTAGTCACATGTTCTGAGTTTAGTCAAATTACTTTTTCTATTTTTTGAAAGTTATTGAAATACTTATCCGCATGTGAATAACGTGTATAGTTCCAAGAACCAAAACGGACCTTGCATTGAACCTTTTATGTGTCATTTAATGTTTTAACACATTGGTATTCATAGAGAATTGTTGATCTTTACTTTTCAGAACTTTCCATAATGCCTGCCTGTTCCATTGGCGGTTGCCCTTCGAAGACCCATAACAAATCTGAAGGTACTATAATGCATGTTTTCCCTAAAACAATAGATCAGATAAGAGAATGGGTCCGATATTGCGGATATCCAGCCTCTGAGATAGAAAGTAGAGTCCTAGAAGTCTTTGCGGACAAGAGGGGTGATCGATACCGCATCTGCAGCAGGCACTTTAGCCCAGACATGTACTCCACATCATTGCTAATAAGGACGAAAACACCGCGAGCGAGGCGAAAATTGCTCTCAACCGCTATTCCCACTCTATTCGTCCACATCCCTCCACTGGTGAGTCAAGTTTACGTATTTATCTCTCGGCATTGCGGTAGTGTGTAGCATTAGCTAACAATAATTTCCCCATTTATGTATCCACTCAATATGAAGGCTGAAGATTCTCCATCCGTGTCGTTATTGCAGTCATCAGCCACTTCAAGCGCCTATCGGGTAATCTTACTTAGCTATTCTGACACTGACTTGTTTTAGGCATGTAAATCAATAGTTTTAATTGATCGTGTAATTATTTTACCTAATGGTACACCACAGTACTCGTCCTCTAGTCTTTGTTTTCAGTTATAATTATTGTTATCCAAAATAATGCAAGTACTGTCTTTCAGGGAGATGCTGAGGAGTCCAACGCATTGACGACAACCGTAGATGTCACTCAGATGCTCGAGGTACGTTTCCGGACAGTTCCATCGATGGAGATCATCAGATCTTGCATTCTTGTAGCGTGATTGTTACACACAATGTTTCTTTCGTTTTTAGCCATTGGTATGTCCTTCTGTCGTCGCCCTCCTATGTGTCTTCTTTTTTCAATATTGTGTTCATTACTAATGAAAGTCCTATGTTTCAGGGAGTCGATGGAGCATTAGTCCAAGAGGAAGGGGGAGCATGCAGTTACGGGTCGGCGCAACAGCTTGCAGAAGTGTGCACCGCAGTTACAGCGTCCCTTGATGTTCTTATGCATTTCGAGGTATGGATACTGACAGATCAATCATGCGAGATCAAATGACGTGATTACATCCGCTATACTTCCTTCTTTATTAACGCAAGTACTATGTTTCAGGGAGCTGACGGAGCTTCTTCAACAAGAACATCACCCCTAGTAGTTGATGCAGATCTCTGGGTGGTGACACTTCCAACGATGGAGCAAATCGAATCATATTTAGATATCCATTATTTATTTTAGACAACTGATCATTTGTGCAGGTCTATTTAGATGAGCCGTTGACGCCTGCAGAAAGTTTATGTTCTTTTAAACAAAATACAAAACCATACTAATGCAATTACTGTGTTTCAGGGAGTTGCTGAAGCCTCATCTTCAATAATATCATCAATGGAAGTCTATGCGGAGCCCGAGGTATGGATCTTGACAGTTCAATCTAACTAGATCAACAATGCGTGAACTATTGTCGTTTGAATGTTCTACACAATGCGTTCATTCGTGTTTTGCTATTGAGATGTACGTATGGGTATTGGTCCCCAAGTACATTTTGTGTTTTCAATATTATTATACATACTAATGAAAGTTCTATGTTTCAGCGAGTCGATGGAGCCTCAGTGAGTGATGGATGTGCTTATCATGAAAGTATAGTCGTTGCAGCGCGAGAGGAAGTGGAGACATGCACACACGAGTCGGAGCAACAGCGTCCAGATGTTGAAGTTCGAGGAAAGAAAGTTTCAAAGAAAAGAAAGCAAAAGAAGGTTAGTGTCCTGTTCACTATATTATGTTGTCTTTCACTGTCAATATTTCAATACTGTAAGTTGTGTTTAAACTGAACATCCCTTTTCTAATCTGTCCTCTAGTTGCGAGTGGGTGTAAGAACTAGATCTACACAGACAGTGAAGCGAACGAGAGATGTTGCTTGTCAAACCTTTTGGCAGGGACTTGAGACTGGAGATGCATCGTGCCAATGGGAAGAATATGAAGTGATTGACAACGGAGCTATACCACCACCAGCCATTGATAGTGAATGTCCTCCTGGTAGTTTGGATGCAGTCGTAGATCAATTCACAGAATCCACACCCGCAAAAAATAAGAGCACGCGAAAGTTGAAGACATTGTTTTTTTCTCCCATCTCCGGACAAGGAACAGATGTTGCAATGGAAGAGAATGAAGTGGACGACAATGAAACACCATCAATATCACTCAGCATAGCGGAAGACGATATCAGAGATTGTACCTTTCATGCGAGTGACATGTCCTCAACGTTACAGGCCGAACCAGCTGGGATGCAGAGTGACAGTATAAGGAAAGAGGCCAAATTCATTGTATTCGATAGCTGTTTGATGGATATTATTATGATGATGAAATGTGGGCATTGGGTTGGTGGGGAAGTATGTGGGGAGCCATTGATTAATGTGACTCGTGCAATTCGAGGCACTAACCTTAAAATACATGCCACCTGTACACAATATCATCCGTTCGCATGGTCTGCACAACCCATGCTGGGGCAACTGCCAGCAGGCAATCTACTTTGTGCAGCGGCCGCACTTTTTAGTGGTTCAAGTTTTAAAAAGTTACAGTATTTCTTTCAGTTTGTGGGAATCCATTTCATTGCGAAAAGTCAGTTCTACAAATACC